>NC_087291.1:2576070-2876070 GCF_015220805.1 Pogoniulus pusillus | reverse complement strand
GTGATTGGCATTGGAATGGGCTGCCTAAGGAGGTGGTGGAGTCACCATACCTGGAGGAGTTCAAGAAAAGCCTGGATGAGGCACTTAGTGCCATGGTCTAGTTGACTGTCTAGAGCTGGGTGCTAGGTTGGACTGGATGAGTTTGAACGTCTCTTCCAACCTGCTTGATTCTAGGATTCTATAATTCTAACATCTGAGCCCAATTAGCGACCAGTAAGGTTGAATTAGCCTCACACTAAGTGCCAAAACAATATGTTTGGGAGTTACCTGTCCCCCCCCATGACGAATTCACACAGAGTAGACTCAGCTGACTGGAAGTTATAGAATGAAGCTTTATATTCACAGCTTAGTACAATATACAAGCAGAAAGTTACAACATATTAAAATATTTACAGTTATATACAAGTTAAATCTAATACAGAAACAGAATACTCCCAAAAAACAGAGTCCCCAGGAGGGGTTCCCAACCACCCTTCCACCTTCTTTCCACCTCCCCCATTCTTACCCCACTATCTGCCTTATGTGCAAGGTGAGTTGGAAGGATCAATAAGGGAGGTTAGAAGCAGAATGCTTAGTTGGGTTACACAGAACCAAGCAGAACAGCAGAAGCCCAGGGAGAAAACACAGACACCAACAGACTCCGACAGACTGTCTGATCTGTGTGTCTTTGCTTTTATACATCTCAGCAAACCTATGAGTGAAATAGACATCACCATGGTTTCCTTGTCATAGCCTAGAATCTAATTTCTCTCATTAAAAGATTCCAATTAGCCTCAGACCAGCACACTTATGAGGAGAGCCTGAGGGAGCTGAGGCTTTTTAGCTTGGACAGGAGGAGACTAAAGGGTGACCTCATTCATGTTTATACATATGTGCAGGGTGAGTGCCAGGAGGCTGCAGCCAGGCTCTGCTGGGTGATGCCCAGAGACAGGACAAGGGGCAATGGGTGGAAGTTGAGGCACAGGAGGTTTTGTGTGAAACTGAGGAAGGTTTTTTTCTCTGTGAGGGTGACAGAGCACTGGAGCAGGCTGCCCAGGGAGGTTGTGGAGTCTCCCACTCTGAAGATACTCAAGAGCCATCTGGATGCCTTCCAGTGTGATTTGTTCTGGGTGATCCTGCTCTGGCAGGGGAGCTGGACCAGATGAGCTTCAAGGTCCCTTCCAGCCCCTGACATTCTATGATTCTATGGAGGCATTAAAACTGCAGAGCAGCTGCCTCAGGACTCCTGTGATAAAGTGAATGAAGTCAAGAGCTCATTCAAGTGATCTAACAACAGAAAATGCCTATTCACAAGCACAAATGAGATCATTTCAAAAGTGTGATAAAAAGTCCAATTTTGCCCTCTCTGTAACACTTGGCTGGAAACATGGTTAATAAAAATCATGCTGCAACCTATGCTCGGGTCAGCACAGATCTACTGACTTAAGTAAATCTCCTAAAATGCTTAATATAGAACTTAAAACTAATCAGAAGTGGGTCAAGGAACTGGAAAGGCTTCTATGTTTCAATTGAAAGAAGGAAGGAAAGCTTGCAAGCAAAGTTAAAATAATCATTAGAAATTAAAATATTCATTTTGTATCACAAGTCAAGTTCTAGAAAAGGCAGAAAAAGAAAATAATAAAGCAGGAAAAATAATAGAATGAAATTAGACTTTAATTATGCAGTCAATTTTGTGACATAATTAAGGACACAGAGACAGGATACATGCACTTTGCCTCATAAAGCCTTTGTCTAAAACAAAGCTCTATCAGCAATTATATTTTTGTAGGGTTTCATCTAATCAGGCACTTTTCACTTGTCCAGTCCTGTACAAACTAGAGAAAGATAAAATATTATGACCTAGGTAGAATATCATAGAATGATGGAATCAACCAGGTTGAAAGAGATCTCCAAGATCATTCAGTCGAACCTAGCACCCAGCCCTAGCCAATCAACCAGACCATGGCACTAAGTGCCCCAGTCAGGCTTTGCTTCAACACCTCCAGGGATGGTGACTCCACCATCTCCCTGGGCAGCCCATTCCAATGCCAATCACTCTCTCTGCCAACAACTTCCTACTAACATCCAGCCTAGACCTCCCCTGGCACAACTTGAGACTATGTCTCCTTGTTCTATTGCTGCTTGCCTGGCAGAAGATCCCAACCCCACCTGGCGACAGCCTCCCTTCAGGTAGCTGTAGACAGCAATGAGGTCTGCCCTGAGCTTCCTCTTCTGCAGGCTGCACACCCTCAGCTCCCTCAGTCTCTCCTCATAGGGTTTGTGTTCCAGGCCCCTCACCAGCTTTGTTGCCCTTCTCTGGACACCTTCCAGCACCTCAACATCTCTCTGGAATTGAGGAGCCCAGAACTGGACACAGCACTCAAGGTGTGGCCTGAGCAGTGCTGAGCACAGGGGCAGAAGAACCTCCCTTGTCCTGCTGGCCACACTGCTCCTCTTGAACTCTGCATTTCATGCTGTTTGGCTAAAGGAATTGGTCTCATGTTTAAATTCACTATTATATGACTTTGTTACAGAACTCCTCAAATGTGTAGCACACAGATCTGCAGTCTCTAGGCAGCAAAAAGCCCTTTTATTCTGCGAGGAGTCAGGAGGACAAATTACAGATTTGAAGCTAGAAAAAAATATATACTGCCCCCAGTTTTCCCTGACATACAACAGAACTTTGCCCAGAGAACATTCATTATTAATTCCTGAGGCAAACCTAATAGCTTTAGTGAAATGATTATGAGAATCCCATGGGATTTTGTGCATGTTATAATACTTCTTGGTGTTTAGAGGATTTTGGCTTGGCTGTGGAATGAAGCTAACTATTTTCCACTTTTAATATTGCCAGATGTCCCAACTACTACTAGGAGTTGCTTTGCTATTAGATCATTGTTTTCATGCAGATTTTTTGTAGGCTGTAATAAAAATACTCAGCTTTGGCCTGTTTCCAGAAATGTCTATTATAAGTATGTAGGGATAGGTGTTGTGGAGGGACTGTAGGCCCAAAAATAGGCTTATTTATGCCTTGCCCTACCTGGACATGTTTCTCTGCCTGCACCAGAGGTAAACATATTAAAACGAGCACAAAGAGGCACAACAGATCTGGTGCCATAAAGTCAGTTGCCCAGGACACCTGTTTGTGTAAGCCCCCACACGCCCAGCTCGTGCCTGCCTAGTGCTAGACCCATGTGATTCCCATATTTGGAGTCCAGGCCTGTGGCTTTTGCCTAGTATGGTAAGGTTTGGCTGACTGCCAACCTGATTGGTCATTCTAGTGGCCAATGGGCTATTAATTCTTGGCCCACATTTAATAAATAGGGGTACACAGGCTTACTTGCTTGCTCCCCCACACTGCTTGCTTGCCTGCCTGCGTACATACTTGCAGATCTCACTTATGCCTACCTTTATATGATTCCCTGGTGTGTGCCACTGCCACAGGTTGTCAGGAGCAGACTCACTTGTCTGCACACGATCAGCCTGAGTAGCCAGCATTAGACCATGCTGAGACAGCACGGCATCCTGCCTCTGCACCTGAGATCCTGCCTACGTATCCCTGGGGAGAGCAGCCAGAAGAATCCAGCAGCACAAGGTCAGAGACTATTTCCCCTGAAGCTGGAGGGTTCCAGCCTCAAAGTCCACAGGCAGAGACCCTGAAGAATTGGACACTAGGCATAGGCTGTGACATTAGCCCCAGAGGGTGATTACTGATTAATCAGAATTATGAGTAAATACTCCAATGCCTCTGTAATTTCTATTGCCTCTGCCATAGAGCAGAAAAACAGCTTTCAGCCCACCCTTGCTGGGCAAGTAGTATATGACCCCAAGCAGCATTAAGCCATGGGGCAAACTCTCTCTGTTAATAGTTTGAATGTATGCTAGTTGTTATAATAGCTAATGTTTGATATATTCCCATAATGTCTTCGTAGCCGTGTAGAACAAATATTAATACTGAAGTTCAGTGGCTGGGGGTAGTGAGAGTTGAAAATACTGAAGTTAATAAATAGATATTTTTATAAAATACCCTCTTGCATCAATTCATTTTTCCCCTCTGCCACAACCGGCGTAGGTGGCAGAAACCCCTCCATGACAATAGGCTGGTCCTAGAACTTTGGATTCTGCTGTGCTGAGTTTCTGTAACATGAATGGCCAATGGAATGGACTGGGCAAAGCAGATTCTCCCATGTTCGTTAATATGATTGTTCCAGTTTGGGCTGTCTTTGGATCACTCAGAATGTAGCTGTAAGGGCATTGTACAGTAAGGGCTCCAAATGTAGTACAGTATCTGCTTACATTCTCAGCCATGCTCTCCTCTCTTCTTGGTTGAGGCATGGGGAGGAGGTGACATGAGCAACAAATAGAAAATAATCTAAGCAAGCCCTAAAGCATCTTTGGAGATGAGGTCACCTATGGCTTAGAAACTTCCCACACAAAACCAAACCAGCCCTCACAGAGATAACGAACAAGTACTTTCTACATTGTCCAAACAATATGATGTCAGCTTGAAAAAACATGGATGGCTTAAATTTAGACCTATCTACTCTTCTGTTGCTTCCAAGCTATAGTCTTCCAAGCAGACACTTCTCATCTGAAAAATTCCAGACTCTAAAAAGCTAACCACTTCTCGGCACGTACTAGATCAAGAAATTCTGGCTCTGTTCTGTATTAATCCCTAACTTGACAGAATAAACAATGTTGCAACAGTAAACAGGCTTCTGAATCTGATGGTTTTTACACTAAAAATGTAAAAGAAGAACTAGGACTGCAACACCATATTATTTTTTCAAAGCCAAATGCCTAGAACTGCAGAACCTTCAGATCCATCCTACTGGCTAGTGTCAACGCCATTTCCATAATAAGAACAAACACACTATGAAGAAAGAGTCATTATGCAGTGTGCTGGTTTGAGGCAAAGGGGAAAATTTTAATGAGAAATTAGATTATAGGGTGTGAGAAGAAAACAATGGTGATGTCTGCTTCACTCATAGGCTTGCTGACATATAAAAAGCAAGAACACAGAGATAGGACACAGTGTGAGAGTCTCTATCTGTCGGAGTCAGTGTCTGTGGTTTTCTCCCTGTGTAACCCAACTAATTCTGCTTCTAATCCCCCTTGCCGATCCTCCAAACTCACTTTGCACATAAGGCAGACTCTGGGATAAGATAGAGGGGTGGAAAAAAGTTGGAAGGGTGGTTGGGAGCCCTCCTGTGGCCTCTGCTTCATTGGAAAGGTATTCTGTTTCCCAAACCATGACATGCAGGTATATGCTACAGTGCTTGATCCAGTTTTTAGAGCAGTACTGATTAATTAGTGAAAAAGTATATCTCATAAACAGAAGATTACTCCCCAGATTTCTAGCAGTTACAACCATGGACACACAGAGGCTGACATTTCATAGAACTGCAAAATCAGTCAGGGTTGGAAGGGACCACAAGGGTCATCTTGCTACACCCCCCCTGCCACGCCCAGGGACACCCTACCCTAGATCAGGGTGCCCACAGCCTCAGCCAGCCTGGCCTTAAACACCTCCAGCCATGGGCCCACAACCACCTCCCTGGGCAACCTATTCCAGGCTCTCACCACTCTCATGCTCAACAACTTCCTCCTCATGTGCACTCTCAGTCTCCCCACCCCCAGCTTTGCCCCATTCCCCTTAGTCTTGTCACTACCTGGTAGCCTAAAAGGTCCTTCCCTAGCTTTTTTGTAGGCCCCCTTCAGATATTGGAAGGCCACAAGAAGGTCACCTCAGAGTCTCCTCTTCTGCAGACTGAACAGCCCCAATTCTTTCAGTCTGTCCTCATAGCAGAGATGCTCCATCCCTCTGCTCATCCTCATGGCCCTTCTCTGGACAGGCTCCAGCATCTCCACATCCCTCTTGTAATAAGGGCTCCAGAACTGGATGCAGTTACCTGAGATACTCTGAAAGACCATATTTAATATTCCAATAGGAAATATTTTTCAGCTCCAGGAGCACTACCATTGTTAGTTCTGGAATTTCATACCGATTCAATATGATGATACAGATGTTGTGAGTGAGAGTGGTTTCTATCTGCAGGATTATTCAAGCATTAAATTGTTGTCAAGGCAATCCCAATCCAAAGCAGCTGGCTCCACAGAAAACACATGGTGTTCATATGATGAAACTCTCAGCATATGTAGATGCAGCAAAGAAGGATTTTTATTGCACATTCACGATCAATTGAGGCACACATAAATTACTGTAATCTTTCTATTGCCATTTAGCTACACTCTGAAGAGAAAGAAAATGCCCTGGTTCTGCACAGAGGTCAGAAAAGAAGCTATTGTCTTCCAAATTGCCATCGAGCGCTGACGCAAAATTGGTCCCACAGTCTGTGGAACGCTGATAACAGTTTGCACTGCAGTTAGCTACAGCCTGTCTGAAATGCAGAAAAGTCGAAGCACAGGCGATTTAGAGCAAAAAAATGCTGTAGCACAGGGGAATTGTACTGGTTTGGGATGAATTCTCCACAGGTGATTAAGAGAAGTGACAGTTATGAATCAGCAATCTCTAATTTCAAAGCGAATGACATGAGAATCAGAGCATCTCTTGCAGGCTATGATTGTTTGAAAGAGTTTTCATTCAAATATGCACATGCACAGCAAACAAGTGATTAGATCCTCCCCCTCTAGAGAGATTCTCCTCCCCCTCTACTCTGTGCTGCTGAGACTCCATCTTGAGTGCTGTGTTCAGTTTTGGGCTCCACAGTTGAAGAGGGGCAGAGATCTACTGGATTGGGTCCAGCGAAGGGGTAGGAGAATGATTAGGGGACTGGAGGGCATGGCTGATGAGGAGAGGCTGAGAGACTTGGGACTTTTTAGTCTGAAAAAGAGAAGACTGAGAGGAGATTTGATAAATGTTTATAACTATCTGAAGGCTGCCAGGAGGGGGGGACAGGCTCTGCTCACTGCTCCCTGGGATAGGACAAGGAGCAATGGGTGTAAGTTGCAGCAAAAGAGGTTCTGCCTCAACACAAGGGGGAACTTCTTTACTGCGAGGATCACAGAGCACTGGAAGAGGCTCCTCAGAGTGGTTGTGGGGTCGTCTTCTCTGGAGACTTTCAAGGCTTGTCTGGGTTTGTTCCTCTGTGTACAGGGTTAACTCTCCAGGAGGAGTAAACTTGAACCTGACCCTAGGTGGTCTTGACCCCTCCCCAGGGGTGGGTCTGAACACCCCCAGGTGATTCATGGTTAGCTCACTCCCCCTTCCTGTCTAAAGGTCTATAAAAGCAGGGAGACTTCCTGTTCTCTGTGCTCCCTATCTACCAGTATCACCATCCTGGTCCTCTTTATTTTGCCTCGTGGCCATCACCCATGAGGTGGACAAACCCATTACCATCAAAAAATCTGGTTGTATCCACATATGTCTGTATTGCGTTTTTCTCTTCCCTGTACCTTTGTAACTTCCCTACTTCAGATACCTTTTAAATTTATTGTTAACCTTTTCTTCTTTTTAACTTCCAAATCGAGTGAGATTATTTATTTGGGTGTGCTTATCTTTTCCTCTCCCTACATCTAATTTCTTTCTTTTGGGAAAGAAGGGGGGAGAGGGAAGGGCACTCAATAAATTGTTATTAGGTTCTATCAAATATATTTGTGTCTCTGGGAATTTAAATTAGAACCGAGACACTCTGTGATCTGTGTTAGATAGGATTGTCCTGCTCTGGCAGGGGGGTTGGACTCGATGGTCTCTTTGGGTCCCTTCCAACCCCTAACACCCTGTGATCCAGGTACTGCTTGATGAACCTGGTCTCACAAGGTGGCCTAATTAGTGGCTGAGGAAAACACCGTGGATGTCTTTTACCTGGACTTTAGCAAAGCCTTTGTACTTTCTCTCACAGCATCCTCCTGGAGAAAACTGCTGCTCATTTCTTGGATTGGTGGATGCTTCACTGGGTGAAAAAAATGGCTGGATGGCCAGGCTTAAAGACTGCTGGTGAATGGTGAGTGGTCACAAGTGGTGCTTCACAGGGCTTGTACTGGGGGAAGTTCTCTTTAATATATTTATCAGTTACCTGCATGAGGAGATCGAGCACATCCTCAGTAAGATTCCAGATGATACTACACTGAGAGGAGTGCTGATTTTTTGTTTAAAGGAGTGAAAAAACCCAGTGACTTTCACAGGATGACCAAAATTACCTTGTATTTTATGTTATACAGTTAAAGCACCAGGAATCACTTAGGAAGTCTGCTTACAGGGTGGGATGCACATTCGCCACTCTTTACTGCAATAACACACAACTGTGCCACATCTAACAAAATCCTTCCAGAATAAGTAAGGTAACAAATTGCTGCATTAGCTCCTGTATCAGTTTGCATACCATACACTCTTCATTGCAGAGGAATGTAGATTTCCAGATGATGTTTTGTTTGCTGGAACTCTTCAGGGTATGCAGAGCCACTGGACTGAAGTCCTGACCAATGTATTGTGACTGACACGTAATTCAACATTTAACCACTGCTGTGCATGATAGATTGGAGGTGATGTGAACATGACCCTATACACAATGTCTTTGGGACTCAGTATTCATCTTCAGCAGAGAGCTTTAACATGCTGTAGAAAAAGATTTTGTTTCAAATGATCACAAGTGTGGGGACTTAGTAAAAGAGTTTCTTTTCAGTTATGAAAGATTAATTAATGGATTATATTAATTAGTACAACTATTCCCTCAGAACTTCGTATTGTTACCAGAATGTTTTACTCAATATGTGATCATTTACAAATGTTTTAGTTGATCACAGGGTAGTACAGTCTGAGGTGATTCTGGCTTTCAGAAATTACTTTAATCTGAGAAGCTCTATCAAGAAGACTGAAGACACCTAACAACTGGAAAAGAAAGAAACCACTGCTGTACATGATATATATTGGAGGTAATGTGAACATAACCCTATCCTTAGTGCCTTTGGCATTAAGTATTCATCTTAGAATCATAGAATCAACCAGGTTGGAAAAGACATCCAAGCTCATCCAGTCCAACCTAGCACCCAGCCCTAGACAATCAACCAGACCATGGTAATAAGTGCCTCAGCCAGGCTTTGCTTGAACACCTTCAGGGATGATGACTCCACCACCTCCCTGGGCAGCCCATTCCAATGCCAATCACTCTCTCTAACAACAACTTCCTCCTAACATCCAGCCTAGACCTCTCCTGGCACAACTTGAGACTGTGTCCCCTTGTTCTGTTGCTGGCTGCCTGGCAGAAGAGACCAACCCCACCTGGCTACAACCTCCCTTCAGGTAGTTGTAGACAGCAATGAGGTGTGCCCTGAGCTTCCTTTTCTCCAGCTCCCTCAGCCTCTCCTCATAGGGTTTGTGTTCCAGGCCCCTCACCAGCTTTGTTGCCCTTCTCTGGACATGGTCCAGCACCTCAACCTCTCTCTTGAATTGAGGAGCCCAGAACTGGCCACAGTACTCAAGATGTGGCCTGACCAGTGTTGAGTACAGGGGCAGAATAACCTCCCTCATCCTACTGGCCACGCTGTTCCTGATGCAGGCCAGGATGCCATTGGCTCTCTTGGCTACCCTTAAATTACTGCAGAAAAAGATTTTATTTCAAATGATCTCAAGTGTGGCAACTTAGTACAAGAGTTTATTTTCAGTTATGAAAGATTAATTAATGGATTATATTCGTTAGTACAACTATTCCCTCAGAATCTCATATTGTTATCAGAATGCTTTACTTAATATGTGAATGTTGTGGTAGGCCTGATAGGCTTATACATGTCCTGCCTTGCCTAGGCATGTTTTTCTACTCTATGAGAGTGACAACTGTGGGAAAAAGACACAAAAGAACCTGTAGCCACTGAGCCTGGCCTGCCCAGGGCCCTGTGGTGTAAGGTGCACACACTTAGCTTGTGCCTGCCTAGTGCAAGGCCTGTGCTGTTCCCAAATTAGGGAAAAGCGAGCCTGTGGCTTTGCCTAATAGGGTAAGGTTTGGCTAACTGCCATCCTGAGTGGCTGTTCTGTGTCCAAAGGGCAATGAATCTCAGCCCACATTGATAAAAGGAGATACATAGGTGAACAAAGTGCTCCCCTGCTCTCTGCCGTGCTCTGACGTTGCCTGCTGCTATTGCACACTGCCTTATTGTTTGCTGGTAAACTCCACCGTCATGAGTTGCCAGGAGCAGACCTGGATGCCTACATGCAATTGGCTTGTGTGGTCAGCATGATATCATGCTGACACTGCACAACATCTGTCTCTACATCTGAAAGTCCTGCTTAGAAATCCTGGACACACACAAATGGTCCAGAGAACCATTTGTGTGTGTCCAGGATTTCTAAGGTCAGAGATTGTGTGCCTTTCCCCAGAAGCCTGGGAGGAATCAAGTACCAGGTCCGACAGGACAAGAATCCTCTGAAAGCATTTGGGCACTGTCTGGACTGTGGCTAGCCCCCACGAGCGGGTAATAATAATTTGTGAGTAAATGCTTAAATGCCTCTTTGTAATTCTTCATTGCCTTCTGCCACAAGCAAAAAGAGCTCCTTGAGTCCATCTAGCAGCACATTGACCACAAGAGGCATTTGACCACAGGAATCTTCTCTTCCAGTTCAATGAATGTTTATGTATTTTGCTGGTTATAACTAGATCTGGATATTGCCCATAGAATGTTTCCATGACTGTGTAAGAACCGAAATATTGTTAAAACTAATGGTCAGGGGTGGCCAGAGTTCTGAATAGCAACATCACTAAACAATATTAATTTGGGGAAAATATCATCTCACATCAATTAATTTCTCCTTTGCTGTTGGGAACTAGCTGGGAAATGGGGGGCACAAGCCCCTAGAAGTGTGTACAATCAAGCTTTGGATGTGAGGTCTGAGTGTATTGGAACTGCAGTAAACCACAGCGCTGTGTGTGGAGAAGCTCAGAGGAATTTGTCCTTGAGCCTTCTGATAAACAGCTTCTGTGGGGCTGTGTGCAAAGCAGGAGGGAATTGGGAGGAATATGCAAATTCCAATACTCAGGTGCACTAAAAATGCTTCTGCAGTAACCGCAAGTAGGGAAGATTATGCATACTCGAATATTTAGATGCACCAAATGATAAGGAAAAGGATCACTTGTATGCTGTATGTATTTCACACTTTTCACCCTAATTGAAAGTATGTGCTTTGTAACTTGGAGTCTGATGCTCTCAATAAAGAACTGGAGCTTGGGTAGCTAGCTCATATTGGGCCGTCTTCAGTTCCCATCCCCTCCCGCGCTTTGCAACAGTGGTCATTTACAAATGTGTAAATGATAACAGCATAGTACACTCTGAGGTGACTCTGACTTTCAGAAATTACTTTAATCTTAGAAGTACTGTCAAGAAGATTGAAGACACCTAACAACTGGAAAAGAAAGGAAATCCTACCAATGATGTTCTTACTTTGCTGTATTTGAGAGAAAATGTGATCTTTTTAGCTGCCCCAGTAATTTAGGTTTTTTGGGTCACATTTTGGGCTGTTTGTCAACGTCAATATGTGTCTTTTAGAATATCATTAAAGTTAGTACCTCTAGCACAGGATACATATAGATTCACATACACACATTGTATGAAATGAATTCAAGAAGTCAGAAAAAACTGTGCAAAGATGAGGAAACTCCACTCCTAGGCCACTGCTTGGGTGTGCAACTATAGTTCTGCTGTTTTCTTATACGTGCTGATATAAAACTGATTTGCACTACTGACCTTAGATACAAGACCATTCGTATACGTTGTCAGGGATCTAACTCAAAGCCTGATGGAAAGGCTCAGACTGGATTTAAGGCACCTTGGAAAATCCTTCAAACTTACACAGCATGAGATAAGAGCTTTTGCATAATACATTTTAAATCTTAAAGATAAAAGTTTTTGAATAATACATTTTAAATCTTTAAAGAGGTGTCTTTTTTTCTCTTCAGCTGTTTTTTTTCCCCTGATATATGTGACTATATTTTATAGAAAACAAAGCACCTTTTCCACACACTTCCTTACATTGGGAACATGTCAACAGGTAACAGTAGGAACAAAAGAAACTGTATTTGCATGTGTAGAAATACATTTCTTTTCATAAATAGCTTCTGACATCATCTTTATTCTCCCACGCACAATTTCTTTCATCACAGAACAACAGTACTCAGGATACTCAGAGATGGACACAGAGGTTACCTGTCTCTAACAAATATAGCAAAGCTGACTCTAAAGGCAAGCACTACACAACCGCATGGCACTTCTTTTCCTCCGCTATAATTGGTTAGTGTAAAACCATTTACTTCTTCTAACCTTACACTATCAGCAATGGTTCCAAGTGAGCAACTTTAATTACCAACACAAACATCTCTTGTTTCACAGGTTTGTCTTTTTTTGTTGTTGTTGTAGCTGGTTTCAGCTTGTTTGAGAAAGGGAGTTGACTATGAATAAACATTCAAACTCTAACCCTTCATACTTTATGAGATACTAGACCATCCTTGAGTGAATTTCCAACCTTCCTCCAAAATTTCCAGTACAACAGTCACATATTTAAAATGTGAGCTCGAACTAATCTTGTAGCCTTTATGAAATACTTACATAGAGGAGTACCTTTTCCCCACACAATAATATAAACTATAAGATTCATTTAAGCAGAACAATTGACACCAACAACACTTACCTGATTGTGCAGAATAGATGTTACACAGCTATTTGCCAGCTCAAAACCATTCTATTGCCATTGAAACAAACATAATGCAATGTTTGAAATTTATGCAAATTAGATTTTTCCTAGCAATGCTTTTGTAAGAGGCTTCTAGATGCAAGTAGTGTGACTGGCTGCGTTGTAAGCAGTTAAAAGAGATATGCAATATGTAATTATTTATAGAGAGATACTGCATATAGAGTAGGAGATTAAGAGCAGTTCATATGTAATAATTTAGCCACTATAAAATTAAACAAGTTGTGATTATTCCATTTTGTCCTAAATGAATGACAAGCCTCTTTTCACTAAGAGAAATCAGTTATGTGGCCGTTATACTCTCACCAGCCTACTGAAAGGACTAAAAGAAATCAATATCACACAGAAAGATGGAACGAGCATGAATCAATGTGGTAAGCACATAACTAAACAGACATGGAATTAAAGAAGGGAAACCAAAACCACAACAACAACAAAATAAAAAGGCACAGAAAGCACAGAAACCCAACCAAAAGCAAACCCAACCGAAACCAACAAAGATTGTCGCTTAACCTGTTTTGTCAGAGCTGGTATTGATGGTATTGGTAGTGATGGAAGTGAAGGTAGTCTTTGCGCTGTCCTTGGTAGTAACAGATTTCTGCTTATTTTTCATGGCTTCCAGTGCTTTGAGCTTCTTGGCATGTTTAGTGCCTTTGTAGTGGGCCGCAGCCTGGCTCTACAAAGGAGAACAAAATGAACCATGCAATCAGGCTCATTTCTAAACTGGCATTCTCTGTATTGATACAAATACAGACTACCTTTCAATAATGGGTACCATTCATATTGTCTAAGTAGTGACCAAACCAAAAGTTATCTTTAGAATGATGCTTGGAAAACAATGGGAAAAAAACCTCAGGGAACCCCAATGTAATAAATTTCTATTGTGTATTACTATATAATAGTAGATTGCTTTCAGACTGAAATAAAGTTTGCTTTAGTCTACCATGCTAATAGTAGTCTTTTTATCAATAACCTTTTTCTGCTTTTGCAGTTAAAAAACAGTTCTCAGGCAACAGGAAGAAAAGTACTCTCATCTGAGTAGCTTTGCACTTTTCCAGAAGTTTCCATTTCCCCTTTACTCTGCTCTCTTTAGACCCCACCTGGAGTCCTGTGTGCAGTTCTGGAGCCCCCAACACAAGAAGGATGTAGAACTGTTAGAGTGAGTCCAGAACAGGCCACAAAGATGCTCAAAGGGCTGCTACAGCTCTGCTATGAGGACAGGCCCCAAGAGTTGGGGTTCTGCAGCCTGGAGAAGAGAAGGTTTCCAGGAGACCCTAAAGTGGCCTTCCAGTATCTGAAGGCGACCTACACAAAGGCTGAGGAGTGACTATTGACAAGGCTTTGTAATGACAGGACAAGGGGGAATGGGCTTAAACTGGCAGAGAGGAGAGATTCAAAGTAGATGTTAGGAAAGGGTTCTTTGCAGTGAGGGTGGTGAGACACTGGCACAGCTTGCCCAGAGAGGTTATGGAGCACAGAATCATCTTTGATCATCTTTGATCACATTGGGTGATTCTGTGCTCCACAACCTTCCTGGGGGTGTTCAAGGGCAGCTTGGATGAGGCCTTGAGCAACCTGTTCTAGTGGGAGGTGTCCCTGGGTATGGCAGGGGGATTGGAACTGGCTGAGTTTCGAGGTCCCTTCCAACCTAAACCATTCTATGACTCTATTTCAAACTAGAGATTTTCTCAAAGCTTCCTTCAAAGAACATTGCACAAACAACAATGGAATCAGGAACTTCTCAGCAAACACTGATAGGGAAAAACAAAACAAAACAAAACAAAACAAAAAACTCCACAACAAAACAAAACAAAAAAAAAAAGGCAAAAGAAAACTAAGCCCAAACAAAAGAAATCAAAACATAAAACACTCTTCAAAGCCAATCACCACGAATTAACTGAACGGGAGGCAAATATACAATTTTCTTTGTTTAAAAAAAGAACAAACCCAAAAGGAAGAATTTTTGTTCACCTGCTACAAAAAGCAGCATCTGAAATTCAAAGCTATGAGCATCCTTTCCAAGGAAAAATGTCACAAAAATTCTTTCCACTGTCCCAAATATATTTTGGCTACTTGATATCATGAAGCAAAAATGAGATTTGTATGTGCATCATTACCAAGATTTATATATTGCACTGAAAGTGTCTTCATTCTTCTAAGAGTTGATGCCAGCTTTTTGTTTATGTTGTGAACATATTTTTCACAAGTATTTGACTTAGAAGATTGAACTTTATACACCCCCCATGGAATTTGTATGACTATTCAGAATTCTTTTTGTTTTGTAATTAAACTCATAAGAAAATAGTCTTCCACTTCATAAGTTAATAGCTTGAGAATCTCCTTGTATTTTTATTGCTGAACTTAACATTTTATTGAAAGAAACTCCTTTCTTACTTGAAAGAAAAAATATTAAGACTAGAAAAATTAGCCAAAGTTCAGCTCCTACAGAGCAGAACAAAGGAAATGCAACTATGCTGGGCCAGCCCAAGGACACATAGAGGTCACTGTTTTGTTTCTGGCCAGAAAGAACAACAGATATTTGGAATGCAAAAGAAAGGTAAAATGCTTTCAATTGTGGAATCAGAGAGGAAGGAGAAAAGATTTTAAAAAGGATGTTATTTAGTGGCTACAAAGTCAAAGGGCTGCAGCAGCTCTGCTATGAGGACAAGCTACAAGAGTTGGAGTTCTGCAGCCTGGAGAAGAGAAGGCTTTGAGGAGACCTTGGAGTGGCCTTCCAGTATCCGAAGGGGACCTGCAGGAAGGCTGAGGAGGGACTACTGATGAGGTCTTGGAATGACAGGATGAGGAGTAATGGGTTTAAATTGGCAGAGGTTCAAATTAGATGTTAAGAAGGTTTTTCCAGCGAGGGTGGTGAGACACTGGCACAGGTTGCCCAGGAAGTTTGTGGAGCACAGAATCACCCAATGTGATCAAAGATCACAACCTCCCTGGAGGTGTTGAAGGCCAGGTTGGATGAGGCCTTGAGCAACCTGTTCTAGTGGGAGGTGTTTCTGCCTGTGCTGGGGGGTTGGAACTGGATGATCTTTGAGGTCCCTTCCAATCTAAACCATTCTATGAGTCCATGCTAAAATAAGATAGTCAATCATCTCACTAAGCTTGTCATGCAGTAGAAGAATCCTGCATTATCTGACACGTGTTAGTCATCAGCCCTTTATTTAATGTGTTGAATTTTGCAGACAGAGAAAGTTGCAGTGAACATCACAGTGAGTGCATATTAATTAATCTTGAGATTTATGACTTCAAGGTTTCATGAAGAGTGACGATTCTTTCCAGATGCCTGAGATGTGAGAATCTCCAAGTGAGCAGGAAAGGGGAGACCCTGTCAAAACCAATTAACACATATATGTGTATGTGTATACATGCATAGATATACACACATGCATATGTTTTTGTTGCATAGTGAGACGCATCATTCGGTTTGGTTGAAAAGCCAGTTCCTCTATGCCTAAATAATGCAAATACTGTATGAGGTACCCTTATTGAAAGAACACTGGACAGTGAAGTTATTAATTAGAAACAACTTGAGCAGAAACACCATGATCATGCACCTCCTAGAATTCCCAACACATAACATTGAGACAACTTGTAAAGCCAAATACGGACAGTCAAGGGATGTTAATTATTGCTAAACTAAAAGACTGG
The DNA here is from genome assembly GCF_015220805.1 of Pogoniulus pusillus. NCBI lineage: Eukaryota > Metazoa > Chordata > Aves > Piciformes > Lybiidae > Pogoniulus > Pogoniulus pusillus. Next base: position 2,859,737 of record NC_087291.1, on the reverse strand, counting down.
TGCCAAGATATGACAATGCATTAAAAATGACATACAGTGCATCCTCATGTCACTATCATGTCGACTGTTCTTACAGATTCTAGTCAAATTTAATTGTCAGTCACCTGCAGATTCTGACTGCACTTCTTTTCCCTAGCTAAGAGTGACATTCTTCAACTATCAGAACGGTAGAACACAGTCCTTAACAATGAACCTTACATGTTGACATAGGTTTGATAAACAGCACACCTTTCTTCACAAAACTGTTGCCAGAGCACCCCAGATTTATGTCTCTTGCATCCATAGCTCTCATCCCTACAACTTCTGTTGTGGTAGGCCTGATATGCCCAAAATAGGCTTACACATGTCCTGCCTTGCCTAGGCATGTTTGTATGCTCCACCAGAGGCAAGAGCAGGAAACGGACACAAAAGGACCTGGAACCAGAGAGTCTGCCCTGCCCAGGGTCCTGTGGTGTATGGTACACACACTTAGCTTGTGCCTGCCTAGTGCAAGGCCTGTGCTGTTCCCAAATTAGGGAAAAGTGAGCCTGTGGCTTTGCCTAATAGGGTAAGGTTTGGCTAACTGCCATCCTGAGTGGCTGTTCTGTGTCCAAAGGGCAATGAAATCTCAGCCCACATTGATCAAAGGAGATAGGCAGGTGAACAGCCTGCTTTTGCTTCCCTGCTCTGCTTCCCTGCTCTGTGCCTGCTCTCTCTGCTGTGCCCAGCCCTGCTGCTACTGCACACTGCCTTAGTGCTGCCTGCTGAACTCCACTGCCGCCAGTTACCAGGAGCAGACCCTGGATGCCTGCACACAATCAGCCTGTGTGGCCAGCTGACATCGTGCTGAGACTGCACCACATCTGCCTCTGCACCTGCAGGTCCTGCCTAGAATCCCTGCACACATACACAGATCATCCAGAAGCAGCCAGGAGAACAAGGTCAGAGATTGTCTGTGTCCTGTCCCCAGAAGCCAGGAAGATTCAAGCCTCAACGTCCAACCAGACAGAGTCCCCTGACAGCATTTGGGCACTGTCTGGACTGTGGCCAGCCCCCGCGAGGGTAATAACAATAATCTGTGAGTAAATGCTCAATGCCTCTTTGTAATTCTCTGCTGCCTGCTGCCAGAGAGCAGAAAGAGCTTGGGCCCAGCTACTGGGCAAGCAGCATATTTGCCACAAGCAGCATTGACCACAAGAACCTTCTCTTCCAGTTCAATTAATGTTTATATATTTTGCTGGTTATATTAGCTGTAGATATTATCCATAGAATGTTTCCATAACCACATAAGAACCTAAATAATACTAAAATTAGTGGTCAGGGGTGGTGAGAGTTCTGAATAGCAACAGTAATAAATAATATTCATTTTGGAAAATACCATCTTGCATCAATTCATTTCCCCTCCACAACAACTCCTCATAGTTACAGCTTCATAAGCTTTGACTCAGAGTGTTGGATGCATAATGGAGACTCAATGAGAGCCTATACAGAAATTGGTGACCTTTTCCATTTCCTGAAATATATGAATTCATTTTCTTCAAAGTAGAAGCACATTGATCAAATGTACAAGTATGAGGGCTGCTGCAGAGTTGTCCATTACTGGCTGCCCCCCCAGAGTGCTGTCGGTTTAGCCAGTCTCTACTTAAAGTGAATCTTTCTTCTTCTTTTCTTTTTATTTCAAAGTTTAAATCTTCAACTTCTATGTTTCAAGGTAACTGTAGCTGGCATGGCAGTGGTAGCCCTATGAGAGAGCAGACAGACTTCTCCTAAACATTCAAACAGGTTCAAATCAGCTTATGCCAAACTTTTACAACTGAAATACAACCTTAACAGAAATAAAATGCCTGCCATTATCCTTCCTTGCAGGAGTATGATATAGGAACTGGAGAAATCCCCATAAATATGTTTTTTCAACACAGCAACATAAAATATGGGACCTCAATGACTCATAAAAGAAATAAAATTTGCACTCTTATGAGTGCAGCCATAAGGGAACTAAAATAATATGCACTGTTAAAATAACAGTAGCTCATAAAAATTGTTACTCAAATAGTACTTCCTTGCACATTAAACTACAAAAGAGATAGATCATAAAATGTGATTGTTCCCAGCTTCCAGATAGAATTGATAATTGAGAGAGAAGAAGAGTGAAAGGTAAGGTACTCTTACTTTTTGATGCCAGCCCTGTTCCTTACTGACTAGAGACTGTGCCCCTTCAGAAAGGTGAGGAGTCAATGAATTAACCAGGTTGGAAAAGACTTCTAGGATCGCCGAGTCCAACCTATCATCTAACCCTTCTAATTAACTAAACCATGGCACCAAGTGCCTTGTCCAGCCTGCTCTTAAACACCTCCAGGGTGGTGACTCCACCAGCTCCCCAGGCAGCCCATTCCAATGCCAGTCACTCTTTCCATGTAGAACTTCTTCCTAACATCCAGTCTAAACATGCCCTAGCACAGTTTGAGACTGTGTCCTCTTGTTCTGTCATTGGGTGCCTAGGAGAAGACATCAACCCCCACCTGGCTACAGTCTGCCTTCAGGTAGTTGTAGACAGCAATGAGCTCTGCCCTGAGCCTCCTCTGCTGCAGGCTGCACACCCTCAGCTCCCTCAGCCTCTCTTCATAGGGCTCTGCTCCAGGCCCCTCACCAGCTTTGTTGCCCTTCTCTGAACACATTCAAGCACCTCAACATCTTTCTTAAATTGAGGGGCCCAGAATTGGACACAGTACTCAAGATGTGCCCTGAGCAGTGCTGAGTACAGGGGCAGAATGACCTCCCTGCTCCTGCTGGCTACAGCATTCCTGATACAGGCCAGAATGCCATTGGCCTTCTTGGCCACCTGGGCACACTGCTGGCTCATGTTCAGTTGGCTGTCAAACAGCACCCCCAGCTCCCTCTCTGCCTGGCTGCTCTCCAGCCACTCTGTCCCCAGCCTCTAGCACTGCATGGGATTGTTTGGGCCAAAGTTCAGAACTTGGCACTTGGCCTTGTTCAGACTAATGGTGTTGGACTGTCCCCATCTGCCCAGCCTGTCCAGGTCCCTCTGCAGAGCCCTCCTGCCTGCTAACAGATCCATATGCTCCCAACTTGGTGTCGGCTGCAAACTTACTAATGGTGGATTCAATCCCCTCATCCAGATCATCAATGAAGATATTAAACAGTACTGAAGATATTAAACAGCACTGATCCTTGGGGCACACCACCAGTGACAGCTGCCAACTGGATGTGGCACTACTCAGCACCACTCTCTGGGTTTGGCCCTCCAGCCAGTTCTTAACCTAGCACAGAGTGTCCCTGCCCAAGCCAAGGGCTGCCAGCTGTGCCAGGAGTTTGCTATGGCAGACAGTGTCAAAGGCCTTGCTGCAGTCCAGGTAGACTACATCCACAGCCTTCCCCATGTCCACCAGCTGGGTCACCTGGTCATAAAAAGAGAGTATCCTTCTGTTACACTTAAGAATTCAACAGCAGCAAAATGCAAGCAGAAATTATATGCATCTTTATATATGACATTACCAAGTTGTGCTAGAAGTTGTGCTCAGATGAGGTTTCAAGTAAACCCTTGCCAAGAGAGAAGCCAAATGAAATCAAGAGAAGATTTCCCTTTCCATGTTTGGTAAAGGGATACTGAGTTTTCTAATCACTCATCTTCATGAAAGCCAGTCCCCTCTGAGAAATAATGCCTGATCTAACATCTGAGATTCTCTCTAACAAAATTCAGTACCATCAGAAAGGGAAAATTCCGTATCATTGCAGAGCACCTTTTAATCACAGTCAGCTCTGCCTAAACCCCACTGTTATGAAACTTTTATGATTGCAAAACAACACATTGGAGAAATAAAGAAAGAAAGACCAAAAAGCTTACTTTCCTCTTTCATCACAGTTTCCAGGTTTGCTTCTCCCATTTTCCATGTTTGACACACAGAATTAACCCTAGCAATGTGAAGACAAGCCACTGCCAGTGCCGAGGTGTGAGTCAGGGATTACAGGTACAAGATTCCAGGAGGCTTCATTACCCATCCTTGAAAAAAGAGGTTTCTGAAAAGAAGCATCATTACTTCATAGCTGGTTGCAAACCTGTACAGGGTTAACCCACCTGGGGAAGTGGTCTTGAATCTGACCCCAGGTGGTCTTGACCCCTCCCCAGGAGTGGGTCTGAACACTACCAAGTGATGGCGGTTAGCTCACTCCCCCTTCCTATCTAAGATCCATAAAGCAGGGGGACTTGCTGTTTGCTTTCCCCCTCCCTGCCTTCCTGCCCACCAGGAATCACCATTCCTGTTTCTTGCTGCTCTTTGTCTCACCACGTAGCCATCACCCACGAGGCAGACAAAACTCATTGCCATCAAATCTGGTTGTATATTTACATGGTTTGTGTCTTGTTTTCCCCTCCTTACACCTTCCTAACTTCCCTACCTCATATATCTTCTATTTATTGTTAAACTTTTCTTCTTTTAACTTCCAAATAGCAGTGAGATTATTTATTTGGGTCTGCAAACCTTTCCTCTCTCTCCATCTAACTCCTTTTTTTTTGGGAAAGGGGGAAGAGGGAAGGGCATCCTATACATTGTTATTGCTTCTATCAACTATAGTGGGAAATCTAAATTAGAACTGAGACAATTAATTTGGCTTAGCAAACAGCAAGTCCCCCTGCTTTTATGGATTTTAGGAAGGGGGAGTGGGCTAATCACCATCATCTGGTAGTGTTCAGACCCACCCCTGGGGGGGGGGGTCAAGACCACCTGGGGTCAGGTTCAAGATCACTCCCCCAGGTGGGTTAACCCTGGACATTACCCAAGGATCCTTAACTAGAATTCAAGGGCTCTGATTCTGCAAATTACATGTATCTTAACTTTGGTCTATGAGCATTATTCCCACAGAATGGCAAGATGTCCAGAGAAGCAAATCACTTGTCAAGGCTATTTGTAATGCAACTCTGCCTATTTCAGCAGTACAACTTACTCTGAGCATCTCTATTGAAAAATATTAGTTTCCTCTGATTCCATAGACTCATAGAACCAACCAGCTTGGAAGAGACCTTCTAGATCATCTATTCCAACCATGCATCTATCTTGAATAATTAAGGACCTCTCTAATCCTTACACTTTGTAACCTTCCCAAATTATGACAATACAAGCATGTATTTGTCTATATAAAAATTTGTTGTAGATATAGATACAGAAATATAGACATAGATGATCTCTAAAGATAGAGATAGATATAGACACAGATACAGATGTATAAATATAGATAGAAAAGAGATACAGATATAGAGACATATCGATATAGAAGATACAGTTACTGTTATATAGAGATACAGATATATGGGTGCAGATACAGATAGAGTAGAGATAGATATAGAAATATAGAAATAGATGATAGAAATAAAGATAGATACACATATAGATGTGGGTCCATGTCCAAGTGGAGTCCCTCAGGGATCAGTCCTGGCACCAGTTTTGTTTGACATCTTTGTCGGTGACAAGGACAGAGGCACTGAGTGCAGCCTCAGCAAGTCTGCTGATGACACTAAGCTGTGTGCTGCAGCAGACACACTGGAGGGCAGGGATCCAGCCAGAGGGACCCGGATAGGCTGCAGAGGTGGGCACAAGCCAACCTCAGGAGGTTCAACAAAACCAAGTGCAAGGCCCTGCAGCTGGGTCGAGGCAATCCCAAGCACAAATCCAGGCTGGGCAGTGAGTGACTGGAGAGCAGCACTGAGCAGAGGGACTTGGGGGTGCTGCTGGATGAGAAGCTCAACAGGAGCCAGCAGTGTGCACTTGCAGCCCAGAAAGCCAACCAGAGCCTGGGCTGCAGCAGGAGAAGTGTGGCCAGCAGGGCCAGGGAAGTGATTCTCCTCCTCTACTGCACACTGGTGAGACCCCACCTGGAGTACTGCATCCAGTTCTGGAGCCCTCATTACAAGCAGGATGTGGAGATGCTGGAGTGTGTCCAGAGCAGGGCCACGAGGATGCTCAGAGGCTGCAGCAGCTCTGCTGTGACCACAGACTGAAAGAGTTGGGGCTGTGCAGTCTGGAGCAGAGGAGGCTCCCAGGTGACCTTCTTGTGGCCTTCCAGGATCTGAAGGGGCCTACAAAAAAGCTGGGGAGGGACTTTTTAGGCTTTCAGGGAGTGAGGGGACTGGGGGGAATGAAGCAAAGCTGGAGGTGGGTAGGTTCAGTCTGGACATGAGGAGGAAGTTGTTGAGCATGAGAGTGGTGAGAGGCTAGAATGGGTTTCCCAGGGAGGTGGTTGAGGCTCTGTCCCTGGAGGCGTTTAAGGCCAGGCAGAATGAGGCTGTGGGCAGCCTGATCTAGGGTAGAGTGTCCCTGCCCGTGGCAGGGGGATTGGAAACGGATGACCCTTGTGGTCCCTTCCAACCCTGACTGACTCTAAGATTCTATATACAAGTACAGTTGTATAGAGACATAGCTATGTGTCTGTTACAAACAGCTAGACACATGCGTACCATAAACCACTAAAAAAGAGCTATATGTAGGTGTGAAAACTCAGAAATCACAGCTGTATTTTCCTTAAGTGCAATATTGTACCACACACAACTACCACAGGAAAGAATATTGCCAAGCAAATTGCAGTGTCTATAATACAATGAGAAGGGTTACTCTAAACTATGCAGACAGTATCCTTGTACAACTAGAATTATCATATTTGCATGGAAGTCTCCAAAATAAGATGCCTGACACAAAGGAATCACTGAATGAATCTTCCTTAGGCAGTGATTCAACAAAAACAATGTGCTTAATTTTGTCTCCTCCTATTCTCAGAGTGTTTTCAACTTAGCAGCACTGCTTCTATTCTTTTCATATATCCACAGGCTCACAGGATGTCAGGGGTTGGAAGGGACCCAAAGACATCGAGTCCAGCCTCCCTGTTAGAGGAGGACCATATGATCTAGCTCAGGTCACACAGGAACACATCCAGACAGGCCTTGAAAGGCTCCAGAGATGGAGATTTCACAGCCTTGAGCCTGTGCCAGTGCCCTGTGACCCTTATAGTGAAGGAGTTCCCCCTTGTGTTGATGTGAAACCTCCTGTGGTGCAGCTTACACCCATTGCTCCTTGTCCTGTGGCAGGGAGCAGTGAGCAGAGCCTGTCCCTCCCCTCCTGAGCCCCTGCCCTCAGATATTTATAAACATTTGTTAGATCCCTTCTCAGCCTTCTCTTTTCCAGACTAAAAAGCCCCAGGCCCCTCAGCCTCCCCACTGCCTCACCAGGCAGCACTCCAGTCCTCTCATCATCCTTGTAGCCCTCCACTGGATCTTCTACAATAGATCCCTGTCCTTCTTAAACTTGGCAGCCCAAAACTGAATGCAGTATGCAAGATGGGATCCTACCAGGGCATAGTAGAGGAAAAGGAGAACCTCCCTTGATCTGCTGGACACACTCTTCTTAATACACCCCAGGATCCCATTGGCCTTCTTGGCCACAAGGGCACATTGCTGTGCCATGGATGTTCTCCACCAGCACTTTCAGGTCCCTCTCCACAGGGCTGCTCTCCAGCGGTCACCTCCCAGCCTGTACTGGTGCAGTTTATTCTTCCTCCCTAGGTGCAGGACTCTGCACTTGTCCTTGTTGAACCTCATTTGGTTTCTCTGTGCCCAGTTCTGTCTGTGCAGGTCTCCCTGTATGGCCACACAGGCTGCAGCTGTCTCAGCCAAGCCTCCCAGCTTGGTGTCACCAGCAAACTTGCTGAGCAGACTCTGTTCTGTGCCTTCATCAATGTAATTGAGGAAGATGCTGAACAACACTGGACTCAGCACTGATCCCTGAGGTCTCTACTAGTTACAGGTCTCCAGCTGGACCTGGCACCATTGATCACCACTCTTCGAACTCTGTCTTGTAACCAGTTCCTAATCCACCTCATTGCCTGCTCTTCCATCCCACGCTTCCTGAGCTTGCTTGGTTCCTTTCATTGCACTTGACTCGCCTCATATTATCAAGCTTCTTTTAGCCTGCTTTCCTGCCTCAGTCACCCCTAGGCACTATCTGCATAATAAAAGCCATCTGAAAAAGACCTCAAAACAAGCAAATGAAAAAGTGCAGTGAGTATGTTTCACCAGCTCTTCCTTGCACAAATTCAGTCCAACTATTGTGCATTGTATCTTTCTTGTTTCACAATGCATTCCAAAAGATGTCTCTTCCCTGTTGGCCAGAACAAGGTCCAGCACAGCACCTTTTCTTGTTGGTTCCTCTACCATTTGGAAGAGGAAGTTGTCATCTATGCAACCCAGAAACATCCTGGATTGCTGCTGCCTTGCTGTGTTGTCCTTCCAGCAGATATCAGGATGGTTGAAATCCCCCATGAGGACCAGGAAGCTGCTTCTATTTGCCTGTGAAGGGCCTCATCTGTTTGATTCTGCTGGTCAGGTGGCCTGTAGCAGACCCCTACAGTAACATCATCTTCCTCTGTCTTCCCTTTAATTTTAACCCATACACTCTCAACCAGCTCAGCATCCTTCTCCAGGTATTCTAGTATGGTCAGTGATAGAGGGCAATGCTTTCTTCTCTCCTTCCCTGCCTATCCTTCCTAAAGAGCTTGTACCCATCTATCCCTACATTCCAGTCATGGGAATCATCCCACCAAGTTTCAGTAATAGCCACTATGTCATGGCATCCCAGGAGCACAGCAGCCCTCACTGCATCCTGAAACTGCCTGTAAATGGCACTGCCTCGAGCTTACCAGGAACAGGCTCCAAATGCCTGCACGCAATCGGTCTGCAAAGCCAGCGTGGCATTATGCCAAGGCTGCACATCACTTTGCATCCTGCCTGCCCCTCTGCAAGGCTGCTGCTGAATGGGGAATAATTAGGAATCAGGCCAAAGAATGTGCCATAGACTCCCAGCTTCCTGAGAAAAGAGCCTGGGAAACTCCAAAGCCTCTAACGGCTTTGAGACCACTGACAGCAACCCCTCCACATGATTCGGGCACTGTCTGATACTATTTTGTGAGGAAATACTGACAGCCTCTTTTAATTCACTAATTGCCTTCTGTCATAATCAGGAAGGAGCTTCCTGTGCCCATCTAATACATAAGCAGTACAATTAACTACAAGAATCTTCTCTTCCAGCATAATGTTTGCGTTTGCCACTTGAAGCAGTAAGTGCTCTGGTTTTGCCTGCTCCCTGTGTGTATTAATTTCTAAATCATGCACTTCAAACCTCACGAATAAGTTTTTCAGGTGAGACTTAATGTTAATAAACAATTTTCATAGTTATTAACAATCTTTGTCTGGATATCAAAATTAATACAGATTATAAATTTTGCATAATCATAGAATCAAGCAGGTTGGAAGAGACCTCCAAGCTCATCCAGTCCAACCTAGCACCCAGCCCCATCCAGTCAACCAGACCATGTCACTAAGTGCCTCATCCAGGCTTTGCTTCAACACCTCTAGGGACTGTGACTCCACCACCTCCCTGGACAGCCCATTCCAATGCCAATCACTCTCTCTGTGAAGAACTTCCTCCCAACATCCAGCCCAGACCTTCCCCGGCACAACTTGAGACTGTGTCCCCTTCTTTGTTGCTGGTTGTCTGGCAGGAGAGACCAACCCCCACCTGGCTACAACCTCCCATCAGGTAGTTGTAGTTGTGATTCATCACACTATGACAGTGGGCAGGTTCACCAAAAGGATTTCTCTCTTTGGGGGGAAATCTATGCTATATGAAAGAGAGGAAGAAGGAGCGTGCATAACTGCTATCTCTTTGGTTTTTGTGGGTTTTTTAGAGCAAACTATGTTTTATGTAAGGAATTATTAATTAAAAGTTTTGTATTCAGATGTTAGATGTGAGAACAAAGTCTTCCTCTCTGGACTTCTAAAGAAAAAAGTCAGAGAAGAAACACAAGTTTGCAGATGACATTCAAGGTAAACAGGATCTGCTGAAAAAGACAGCATGAGAGACATGGAAACGTGGCACAAGGACAACAAGCAGGACCAAGGAAAAGATGTCTACCTTGGTCCCTACAAAAATCTCTTCTGGAATACTGGTTTGTGAAGAATGTTTTAGAGATTTCTGAATGTTTTTGGAAGGAAATTAAAATAATAATCTTTACCTTCATTTCCAGTGATGAATTGAAGATGCGGAAAGCTCTCAGTTTATATCTGTGATGTCTCCCTGTCAATTCTCAGTATGCTTTGCAGCACCCCAAAGCACAGAAGATATCCTACTGAAAACTTTTAGCTAAATGAAGATAGAACACTCACTAAGGAAATCTCCTAGTAGGTTTCTAAACTGGCACTGTACAACTGGTGTGCATGGACAGTTGGAAATTGATATGGGCACAATGAGCTTTGGGATGCTTTCTAGAGTTCAATTCTCAGTAAGCACAAGTGAAGCACAGAACTGACCAGGTTGGAAGAGACCTCCAAGATTATTCAATCCATCCTAGCGCCCAGCTCTGTCCAATCAACCAGACCATAGCACTAAGTGCCCCAGACAGGCTTTTCTTCAACAACTCCACGGACAGCAACTCCACCACCTCCCTGGGCAGTCCATTCCAATGTCAATCACTCTCTCTGCCAACAACTTCCTCCTAACATCCTACCTAGACCTTACCTGGCACAGCTTGAGAGTGTGCCCCCTTACTTGAGACTGTGTCCCCTTGCTCTGTTGCTGCTTGCCTGGCAGAAGATCCAAACCCCACCTGGCTACAACCTCCCTTCAGGTAGTTATAGACAGCAATGAGATCACCCTGAGCCTCCTCTTCTCCAGGCTAAACAATTCGAGGGATGATGACTCCACCACCTCCTTGGGCAGCCCATTCCAATGGCAAATCACTCTCTGTGAAGAACTTCCTCCTAACATCCAGCCTGTACCTCCCCTGGCATGAAGTAGCAATATGGTGCAGCCATCCTTTTTATGTTCATATACTTGTGACTTTTAAAACTGATCCTAAAAAGAAATACATGTATATTATGCCTGACACTACTATTAAATTGTATAATCCACTAAGTGCTTTTTCCCTTTGATATATAAACAATTTACTTCTTGCAGACAAATGCACAAATGTGATTAGCTTTTTCAGATTGTTCCTTCTTCTCTCACTGTAAGTAACTTTTCTATTACTGCACTGTAAACAGATGTTATTTTCCACTGCATAATCAGCAGTTATGAGCTAATCCATTGTGTTTAAAAAAGATCCTCAGGAACGAGCTGGTTTTGCTTTCACAGTCCAAGCTCCATTGAAATCTGTGTTGAAATCACCACTGGTAGGATGTCAGCAAATTACAAGCCCCGTTGGAAAGCATCTATCTTTACTTAATTTATTCAAACTGTGCTTGCTTCCTTCCTAACATCCATATTATTGATCAAGTACTTGCATATTGGTTTAGAAGTTATTTTTTGAGTGTAACTAATATACTTCTATACTTCTCTTAAAAAGAAAGGATATTTTGGCAGGAGCTTTACAGCTATTTCAATATGCATTCACAGTATCATCAGGGTTGGAAGAGACCTCACAGATCATCAAGTCCAACCCTTTACCACAGAGCTCAAGGCCAGACCATGGCACCAAGTGCCACGTCCAACCTTGCCTTGAAGTGCCCCAGGGATGGCGACTCCAGCACATTCCCAGGCAGCCCATTCCAGTGTCCAATGACTCTCTCAGTGAAGAACTTTCTCCTCACCTCAAGCCTAAATCTCCCCTGGTGCAGCCTGAGGCTGTGTCCTCTTGTTCTGGTGCTGGCCACCTGAGAGAAGAGAGCAACCTCCTCCTGGCCACAACCACCCCTCAGGTAGTAGTTCCTACGAACTCATCAGATATCAAAACCTAGAAATGATGAACCATGCTGTTCTCAGTGTTCTTTGGAAGTTTCAAGGATGCTATTGATGAGAAGGAAAAAAAAATATTAAAAAATAGATATACACCTGCCCTTAATAAGGGTTTGGCCCCAGCAAAGCCTTGAGGGCTAGGGGCATAGTACCATGTGTCAGGTGTCTTGTGCTGCCCCTGAACATGCCTGCACACTCACGAGGTGGCAGGAAACTTTGAATTCATTGGCCAGAACAGTGCTGCTAGTGCCTATTGGCCAGTTTCATTTTCCAAATGTATTTAATGGAGGGTGATTTAGAAACTGACTTTCTGCACTGAGCCTCCACTGGGAACAGCACCTCATTCACAGCTCGTTATCTGGGAATCACCGTGGCCACCTGTATGAAGCTTGCACCAGCTCAGCAGCAGCAACTCAGTTCTTGTCTCCTTCCTCTGCCTGGAATATTTTGTATTTTACCCCGGGATCATTACCACGAGTTTTGGAAGCATCTTTGTACAGGAGACTTACCCAGGCACAAAGTGTCGTGAGTGCATCCGCTGGAGTTAAAGCTAAGACTCCATAAGCAGAGTTAGAATTTCTCCTGATTTTGTGCTCCTATCTTCCAAGTTCTGACTGTTTAAACCAGGGCTCCTCAAACTTTTTAGACAGGGGGCCAGTTCACTGTCCCTCAGACACTGTCAGGGGCCAGACTACAGTCTGGTTCCAGCCCAGTCCCGGCAGGTGCTTTGGGGCTGCGGAGCCTGGCGAGTGGATTAAGTGGCAGGAAGTGGCTGCTTGGTTTCCCCCTCAAACCCTAGCATGGTGGTGAGGGGGTTATGTAAATACAGGCAGGGTGAATTGAGGACTCTGGGGGGCCATATCCAGCCTACAGGCCACAGTTTGAGGACTCCTGGTTTAAACTGTTAATTCTGTGTTTATAAGTACCCTCTGTGCAATTATTTCTTGTCAACCCAAAAATCCAAAGAGTGAGGAAATTTCCCCAATTTTTGGAATATTGATAATAAATTTTACACAGAAATTAACATTCATTATTCATAACAGGTTATTAATTTCCACAACAATAGCACAAATGTTTATACTGTGTAGGTGAAATTCTGGCACCATTTAAGTCCACAGAAAAGCTGACATTTGTTTCACTCTGAATTGCCAATGGAAACTGGAACAATTTCACTCAAATGAAAATCACAGAATATCAGGGGCTGAAAGGGAAGGGACCTCAAAAGATCATCTGGTCCAGCCCCCCCGTGCCAGAGCACATCACAGAGGAACACATCCAGACAGCTCTTGAATATCTCCAGAGAGGGAGACTCCACAACCTCCCTGGGCAGATGTTTCAGCTTGTTTACTTTTATTTTGTTCTCTTTTTTTTTTTAACTTATCACTACAACTCCACAACTGGAGTGATATGCACAGGAAAGGCTTCCTGTTTCTTTTGCATTACAGCAAGCCTCTTTGTGAAAGGTATGTGTGCATGGAAATATACACATGGCTACACACGCACCACGGGCAATCTGTCATCTCACCAGAAGTAAATTTGATGTGAAGGTTTCCAATATGAATATATTTGATATATATATATATATATATCCAAGAGACACTCACCTATAAAGCTAACAAAGACTCTCACATTTTTATCAGAGAGATATAATTCCTTGTCCTGTTTTGTTACTTTGTTTTTGGGCTTTGTTTTAATGGGTTGCAAATAATCTGTGTAGCAGATGGACAGATAATAATATCTTTAAAGATTGTTATGGTTTGGGCATTCCCCACCCACACACACTTTGGACTTGATGATCTGTGAGGTCTCTTCCAACCTTGGTGATACTGTGATACTTTGGAAATCACTCAGACTAGACTCAGCAGCTCTGGACATTGAATGAAGCTTGTATTTACAGCTTAGCACAATGTACAAGCAGATAGTTACAACAGATACAGAAATAGACAAGTTAAAAAGTAATAAACACAACAGCCCTCCCAGAATCCTGAGTCCCCAGGAGGAGCTCTCAACCACCCTTCCACCTTCTCCCACCCCTCTCTACCTTACCCCAGACTTTGGCTTGTGCCCAAGGAAGATCAGAGGGTCAGACAGGGGATTAGGAAGCAGGTGGATTAGTCAAAGACAGCAGGTTAGGTTAGAGAGAGATGCAGCCCAAAGCCCAGAGAGAGAGCATCTCTGTTATCTATATTTGTGTTCTTGTTCTTATCCATCTCAACAAGCCTATGAGTGAAGTAGACATCCCCATTGTTTCTCTTTCACAGCCTGTGATCTAATTCTTCTCACCAAAACATTCTAGCTAGGCTCAAACTAGCACAAAGATAGACATAAAGCCACATCATATGTCAGAAGTACTACATAATGGTATCTAGGGACTGAAACATCAGAAGATGGCAGATAGCCCTTAGAATTCTCAGTCTCAGCTTACCCTGCATCATTATTTTTCTGTTTTATTTTTCATCCTGGAGCTACATTACACTTGAGTCAATATCATAATAAAAACACAACCAAAATGTAATAAAAACAAGCATCTAACTCAACTGTGGTTTACACTGTAAACCAGTGTAACAGGTTAAAGTGCTGTGAATGAGCTAACCTGCCTGTTTCTACCCAACACAGAACTAAAGGACAAGTAACACATACACAAGAAGTCTGGGTTGAGATAAAGAGTTGAGACAAGATTAAAAGAGTTTAATATAAATGTGATAACATAATGCACAATTACCTTAGCCTATTCAAAAAAACCAACCAAATAAGGAGCAGCAAGCAAGCAGCAAAGCTAAACCATTACATCACTCGTGCCACCATGCCAAAAACCAAGAATCCAAATCAGCAATTGAAACAGGAAGCTTCTCATGTTGTAACATGAAGATGAAGCCACATGATACTTTGTTCCAGCCAGCATTTTCATTTTGAAGTTGGCATGACCTGGAGTACTATGTGCAGTTCTGGAACCCCCAACACAAGAAGAGCATGGAACTATTAGAGTGAGTCCAGAGGAGGGTCATGAAGATGCTCAGAGGGCTGCAGCAGCTCTGCTATGATGACAGGCTACAAGAGATGGGTCTGTGTAGCCTGGAGAAGAGAAGGCTTTGAGACCTTGTAGTAGCCTTCGAGTATCTGAAGGGGGAATACAGGAAGGCTGGAGAGATTCTATTGACAAGGTCTTGTAATGATAGGATGAGGAGGAATGGGTTTAAACTGGCAGAGGGGAGATTGAAACTGGATGTTAGGAAAGGGTTGTTTGCAGTGAGGGTGGTGAGACACTGGCACAGGTTGCCCAGGGAGGTTGTGGCTGCTCCCTCCCTGGAGGTGTTGAAGGCCAGGTTGGATGAGGCCTTGAGCAACCTGTTCTAGTGGGAGATCTGGGAGACCTGCCTATGGATGATCTTTGAGGTCCCTTCCAACCTAAACCATTCTATGTTGCTGTCATAGAAACATGAGACCGAATATCAGCAGCAGATGCAACCATTTCAGTAGTGACACTCCATCATGAATGAATCTTAGACAGACCAAAAAATCTCAAGGACCCTACCTTAAAAAATATCATTAAGGGTGCAAGTTCAAACAATGGCAAGCAAGGGTAAAAGGTACAGATTCAGTTGCAGTGCTTTCATCCTGCAGTCTCCTAAAAAATACATTTCATTGCATTGTATATATAAACCAGATCCTAACTTCCAGTTGAGAATGTTAAGATGTGCTAAGCACCCTCAGGCTTACACACAGTAAATCTAACTGCATTCTCTGGGTAGACAGATGGCCAGCAATGCAATGTGGAACTCTCAGGCTAAGCCAAAGGGTTTACTAGCCCAAATACGTTAGGACGACAAGCAGTTGCCTTTTAATGATGGATTAAACCTGTAGCCAAACCATGTATTTGGTGGAGTGCACGCATGCCATTCAGTCCACCAAATATAAGCCTATGACTTCTGAAGGCTCAGCAACACAAGCCTAATCCCCCTGATGTTTTATAGGAAAGTGTCCCTATCTTCTTCCCCTGATCAGACAGCCCACATCATAGGCTCTGGTGGTATTGTCCTGGAGTCCTGTATACCCCTAAATTCCTCTCCCTTCGTGGTTTGAATGGGAGAGGAAAAGGCGTGAAAAGACCTGTCACCTGCCCTGCAGGCATGAAGGGGGGTGAGCAAGGGACCCTTCCAGCACGAGGGGTGCCCGTGCAGTGCCCACGCTGGAATCAGGCTGGGATTGGCTGTGGTCTTCACGCCTAGGAAGTGGTAACTCTGCTCTTTGTCTAGGAAGGGTATAAATATTGGGGGACTTCCCACTCTTGGGGTTCCCACCTTAAAGACTGTGCCTGCCTGAGCATTCTGCCTGCCTGAGACTTCCCCCTCGCCTGGCCTGGATAGACTCTACAGAAAGAGCCCAGCGCTCCACTCGGAAGGAGGGCTTCACCCATCAGCGCCCTTTGTGCACCTGAATACCTCTTAACGACCCTTAACGACGGCATCAGAAGAGAGCAAGAGCCCAGGCTGCAGGACCAAGTCAGCCCGACGGGGAGTTACTTGGGCTCAGCTTTATTATTAAGTGGGAAACGCTATTCATTAATAGCTCAACAAGCCTTTTCCAACTTCTGACTTCCAAATTATCTATGGCATCCTGTAGATTTTCTCAAACGAACTGAATCTGCTAATTAAAACTAGATTAATTTCTGTCTATAGATTTGGGGGTGGGTTTTCAGGAAAACAAAACAACTCTATTTTTCTATAAATCCCTGACTCGGCCACATTAATTCCCTGCCTCCACAACAGGTATTTTGTCTGGCCAGCTTATTGCCACATGAGCCAACAACAGAACTTATCCTCTATATGGCACTCTGCTCTTTCTGGCTGTACAATCCTCTTTCCTACTGCCCACTTATACTGGTCACATCTCTTAAAAGAGCCAGAGTCCACCAGTGTTCATGCAACAAATCGAAACTATAGATTATCTTATCAGACAAAATTGGCAACTTTAATAAACAGGCCTGAATATGTGGTTATTTCAGAAAAAGAGTGCTGTTTAAGTATAGTAACATCTTCCTGTTGATATATCTTTTGTGGTGCTGATAAAAGAGAATTATGAGAACTAAGCTTCTCCCCAGACCCATCTCATCATTTATAAATCTGAAAATGCATCTCTTGTGTCCTAAATAGAATTCATATAAACGGCATACTGAAACATGCCTCCCAAACAAGCATAATCTTAGCTGGAGTTTGAACCCATCAAGGAGTTATGAAGAAAAGTGCTCAATTAAAAATATAACTTTAGTATTGGTGGGACAGCTTTATACAGAAAAAAATTAGTGATCATAGAATCAACCAGGCTGGAAGAGACCTCCAAGATCATCCAGGTCAACCTAGCACCCAGCCCTGGCCAATCAACCAGACCATGGCACTAAGTGCCTCAGCCAGCCTTTGCTTGAACATTTCCAGGGATGGTGACTCCACCACCTCCCTGAGCAGCCCATTCCAATGCAAATCACTCTCTCTGACAACAACTTCCTCCTCACAGCCAGCTTCTATCTCCCCTTGCACAATTTGAGACTGTGTCCCCTTGTTCTATTGCTGGCTGCCTGGCAGAAGAGCCCAACCCCACCTGGCTACAGCCTCCCTGCAGGTAGTTGCAGACAGCAATGAGCTCTGCCCTGAGCCTCCTCTGCTGCAGGCTGCACACTCCCAGCTCCCCCATCTTCTCCTCAAAGGGCTCACTGTGCTGTGCCTGAAAAACACACAAAATCTTTTGACTGGAACAACAACAAAAAAACCAAGACTTGAATTAAAATTCATAGTACAATTACTGTAAATGCCTCTACCTCCTCACAGTGAATCAATTTTTCCCTACTCTATTACCAGTTTTATGTAAGGAGAAGACATAATAAATCACCAAACTCATTTCATGAAGGTGGTAAAGTAACAGGCAGCATGTTGTGAGGAAAGAGATAAATATTTTTACCTTCATTTTCCCATTCAGGGAACACAGAAATCAGCATCCTTTGCTGATTAGATATAAGTAGATGTATATAATCAACAAAATTCAAAAAACCTTAAAGCAGACAACGATTTACATTATTGCAGCAATGCTTCTGTCATTATTCCTTACCATAAAAAACAGAGAAGAGCTCACTGAAGGACTTCAGTAATCTTGGATTTCACATATGCTTAGTGAAGGAATAAATAGATATCTGTTGATGAGAACCTCTGACTCCTAAGTAAGCTGAGGAGGGAATACCTGGATAACAACCTCCTCCCAGTTTAAAAGCATGACTTGCACTGGCCAGACTGACGTATTTTAGGATTCTGCCTTCAAGCTTTTCTACACTCTGTACTTGGACACACCATTTGGCATGACTTCTCATTTGCTTTCAACCAATATCTTTATGAACATTCAGCGTCAATAGATCCTACATGCTCTATTTTTGATCCTGCTCTGCCATCTGAAAGTTTTCATTTTTCAAGTCACTTTTCCTGAAGTCATTTATTTTCTGTCACTGCATCCCAAATGACAATCATGAACTACAACAGAGTCACTCTCCATTCTTTCCACATACTGATACCCTACTTTACATCATCTCACCTGTTACTGTCTCAGTTCTAGTTTAAATTCCCCAGAGACTCAAATATAGTTAATAGAACCAATTTATAGGATTCCTTTCCCTCTCCCTCCCCTTTTTCAAAGAAAGGGAATTAGATGTAGAGAGAAAAAGGTAAACCAATTAGTCTCACTTCGACTTGGAAAAGAGAAAACTTTAACAATGAATAAAAGGTATTTGAGGTAGGGGAGTTACAAAGAGGCATAGGGAAGGGAAAACAAGATACAAAATATATATATACAGCCAGATTGATGGCAATGGGTTAGTCCACCTTGTGGAAGGATGGCCACATGATAAAACAAAGAGGAACAGGAGAGTGGTCCTGTCAGGCAGAGAGGCAGAGAAAAGAGAGAAAAGCAGGCAGTTCCTCTGTTTTCATAGGGGGCTAGAGAGGAAGTGGGAGCGGGCTAACCACTACACCTGGAGTAAGGCTCGGACCCACCCCTGGGGAGGAGTCTTGGGTCAGGGCCAATACCACTCCTCCAGAAGGGTTAACCCTTTACAGTTATTCAATATAGTTTGTCCCTTACATAGCTCCTTCTCTCTCATGCATGTCACACAACACCACACATGCTCTGAATATTTATTACAGAATCTACAAATTCTGAAAATGTCATTATTATTATTATTATTATTATTATTATTATTATTTACCACCAAGCATCTTGTTTCATTGTTGTGGTAGGCCTGATCGGCCCAAAATAGTCTTACACATGTCCTGCCTTGCCTAGGCATGTTTGTATGCTCCACCAGAGGCACGAGCAGGAAACGGACACAAAAGGACCTGGAGCCACTGAGTCTGGCCAGCCCAGGGTCCTGTGGTAAACAAGGTACACACACCTAGCTCACTTAGCTTGTGCCTGCCTAGTGCAAGGCCTGTGCTGTTCCCAAATTAGGGAAAAGTGAGCCTGTGGCTTTGCCTAATACGGTAAGGTTTGGCTAACTGCCATCCTGAGTGGCTGTTCTGTGTCCAAAGGGCAATGAATCTCAGCCCAAAGGGATCAAAGGAGATAGGCAGGTGAACAACCTGCTTTTTTTTCCCTGCTTTGCTTCCCTGCTCTGTGCCTGCTCTCTCTGCTGTGCCCAGCCCTGCTGCTACTGCACACTGCCTTATTGCTGCCTGCTAAACTCCACTGCCACCAGTTACCAGGAGCAGACCCTGGATACCACCGTGCAATCAGCCTGTGTGGCCAGCTGACATTGTGCTGAGACTGCACCACATCCTGAAAGTCCTACCTAGAATCCCTGGACACATACAGAGATCATCCAGAAGAAGCCAGGAGAACAAGGTCAGAGATTGTCTGTGTCCTGTCCCCAGAAGCCAGGAAGATTCAAGCCTCAATGTCCAAGAAGACAGAGTCCTCTGACAGCATTTGGGCACTGTCTGGACTGTGGCCAGCCCCCACGAGTGGGCAATAATAATTTGTGAGTAAATGCTTAAATGCCTCTTTGTAATTCTCTGCTGCCTCCTGCCACAGAGCAGAAAGAGCTTGAGCCCAGCTACTGGGCAAGCAGCGTATTGGCCACAAGTGGTATTTGACCGTGGGAACCTTCTCTTCCAGTTCAGTTACTGTTTATGTATTTTGCTGGTTATTACTAGATCTGGATATTATCCACAGAATGTTTCCATGCCTGTGTAAGCACCAAAATATTATTAAAATTAGTGGTCAGGGGTAGGGGAGAGTTCTGAATAGCATCAATTAACTTCCCCTCCACGACATTAATTTCTGATTTTTTGCAAATTAAGCTCTCTAGAGAAAAGATCTCATCTTACATAACTGTAAAGCACTGTGTACTCAACAGATACTTAGCTCTAGACTCCTTGTATAAGCCATGGTATCCACCTGTTTCTAAATAATTTGCCAATTAAGCAATACTTCTACTATCTTAAAGATCATTACACAGTATCACAGTATCACAGTATCATCAGGGCTGGAAGAGACCTCACAGATCATCAAGTCCAACCCTTTACCACAGAGCTCAAGGCCAGACCATGGCACCAAGTGCCACGTCCAATCCTGCCTTGAACAGCCCCAGGGACAGCGACTCCACCACCTCCCCGGGCAGCCCATTCCAGTGTCCAATGACTCTCTCAGGGAAGAACTTTCTCCTCACCTCGAGCCTAAATTTCCCCTGGCGCAGCCTGAGGCTTTGTCCTCTCATTCTGGTGCTGGCCACCTGAGAGAAGAGAGCAACCTCCTCCTGGCCACAACCTCCCCTCAGGTAGTTGTAGACAGCAATAAGGTCACCCCTGAGCCTCCTCTTCTCCAGACTAACCAATCCCAGCTCCCTCAGCCTCTCCTCATAGGGCTGTGCTCAAGGCCTCTCCCCAGCCTCGTCACCCTTCTCTAGACATGCTCAAGCATCTCAATGTCCCTCCTAAACTAGGGGGCCCAGAACTGAACACAGCACTCAAGGTGTGGTCTAACCAGTGCAGAGTACAGGGGCAGAATGACCTCCCTGCTCCTGCTGGCCACACCATTCCTGATGCAGGCCAGGATGCCACCGGCTCTCTTGGCCACCTGGGCACACTGCTGGCTCATGTTCAGGCAGGTATCAGTCAGCACCCCCAGATCCCTCTCTGTCTGGCTGTTCTCCAGCCACTCCGACCCCAGCCTGTATCTCTGCATGGGGTTCTTGTGGCCAAAGTGCAGCACCCTGCACTTGGAGCTATTGAACACCATCCCCTTAGACTCTGCCCATCTGTCCAGGCGGTCAAGGTCCCGCTGCAGAGCCCTTCTGCCCTCCAACCCAGCCACATCTGCCCCCAGCTTAGTGTCATCTGCAAACTTGCTGATGACTGACTCCATGCCCTCATCCAGATCATCTATGAAGATGTTAAAGAGGATGGGGCCCAGCACTGATGTTGCAGAATAACTCAGACCATACCAACAACATGCTTCCTGAGAAATCATTTCCACTGTGTCTTGTGATCAGTGGTTATCTATCTCAATGGACACTCGTGGAGAAACACTGTGGGAATGTGAGGGAGATATGTAGGAAAGAAAAATAATGTGCTGTGTAGAGAGTGAACAGCTTTGGTTTCCAGAAGCTACAGGCTGCCTCACCTGTGGGAGCTAAGCAGAGGCTAAGATAATGAGACAGGTGACCCATGAAAACAGGAGATGAAAAGGAAAAGGCTGTTAAAAAAAACAAGGTTATACATCATTTGTATTATGTTAATGCTCTGTCTATATTATGGTATTAAAAGTAGCTCTGGCTGTCACAAAGTGAGATTCTGCACTGCCCCGGTGGAGTCTGGCAACATTCCTCTACAAAACATGACAAAAATAGTAGGTCCATTTTTCTTGGGACCCTGCCTTTGGTTCTGATTGAAGTAGTGTAGACTGATGTCTGCAACAAAACAGACATTACAGCCAAAACTCAATCCCTCCTCAAAATGGTTACAAGTGGTACAAAAAGCACTTAGTAAGAGCAGCCAAAGCAAATGCCTGATTTTGATTAGTGCTTTTTGAAAATAGCCATTTGTCTGTCATTAATTTCACTTCTTTTCTGTGGGGTTTGGAGAGAGAATAAGCCAATTCAGAACTTGCTTTCATAGTTTAGGCAAGATCTTTTTCAACAAGGAATTCTTTGGCAGCATTGGCAGTTCAAAGCCGGTGCAGCTCCTATAAAATTCACACAAAGTTCAGCTTCCCAACACCAGAAACTGTTCTACTTCTAAACAGCAAACATGGTCAGACATACACACACCAATGAAAACTCTGCATCGGTTTTCTCTTACTATTTGAGTCCAAGAAATTGTCTTTCTCACTTTATTAGCCTAGACAATGTCCTCACAAACGTCCCTCAGTTATGAAATGTACATCTCCCACTCCATAGGAATACTGTTCCTTTATGGTTCCTTCTTGAAAGGATAACAGAATTTGTGCCTTGGGCTGAAATCTCAGCTACTGAATCCCTACTTGGGCAAAGGTAATCAATCTTACAAGAGAAAAATGATTAAGCAGTTGCAACTAATACTACCCAATTTACTTTAGCCAAGAGTCTGTACCAGAACCTTAATTACCTCACTGCAGTTCCCAATCCTTGTGATCACTGCCACTGAATGTCATTGCATCTGCTCCTTTCAGCATTATCTCTAACAGCACTCATTTAGCACAGGACAAGCTATTAAGCCTACAAAGATCACAGTCTTTTCTCTGCATCTCATGATCTGTTGGCTTGCCTTGCTTGTAAGGTGTGATGGTTTGGGAGTCACTCCCACAAACACACATGAAAATCACCCAGACTAGACTCAGGTGTCTGGAAGTTAAAGAATGAAGCTATATTTACAGCTTAGCACAATATATAAGCATATATACACAAATATATACAGTGTGCCAGTTTGAAGCTAGCTAGAATGTTTTGGTGAGAAGAACTAGATTACAGGCTGTGAAAGAGAAGCAATGGTGATGTCTACTTCACTCACAGGCTTGCTGAGATGTATAAGAACAAGAATCCAAAGATAGATAAGGGAGTTTGAGCACAGCCTGAGCTCTGAGCTGCATTTCTCTCTAACCTCACCCTCCATCTCTCTCATTAATCCACCTGCTCCCTAACCCCCCTGGCCAACCCTCCATTCTTCCTTGGGGCACGAGGCAATGTCTGGGGTAAGGTAGGGGAGTGGTGGTTGGGAGCCCCTCCTGGGGACTTCAGGTTTCTGTTGTGTTTCTGTATTACCTTTAACTTGTCTATTTCTGTCTATAACTGTATATACTGTAAATCTCTGCTTGTATATTGTGCTAGCTGTAAATATAAGCTCCATTCAAATTTCCAGAGCTGGCTGAGTCTAGTCTGGGCGATTTCCAAAGTGTGAAGGGGCAGGGAACACCCAAACTACCACACAGAGTTATATACAAATTAAAAGTAACACAGAAACAAAATACCCCTCCCTGAAACAATCAGAGTCCCCAAGAGGGCTCCCAACCCCCTTTCTCCTCCCTCTTTCCCTCCCTTCAGAAATAACCAAATCAACCCACATATATCTCATGTGATAAATCTGGAGATCTGAGGTGAGATGTCAAAAAAAGATGACAAGGAGGTTAAGGAGGGGTTAGGTGGATGAGAGTTAAAGGCAGAGGCAGCCACAGAGACCAGACAGCCAGAAAGAAGGCACAGCCCCAAGCGGGAGCTGAGCAGTGTGTGAGCAGTGAGTGTTTTATCTACATTTTGACTAGTTGCATTTCTCAACAGAAGAATGGCTGGTGTAAGGTACTGTTGTCTTTCTTCTTTCTTCTCACAGCAAAGGTTTTAATTTCTTTCAGTAAAATACTTCAGTTAGTCTCAAACCAGCACATGAGGTCTGTCTCACCAATTGGAGACATGAGGCTTAGACTCTAGAAGAATAAACAAAATGGTGCTGCACCACTTTTACTGCATTCTGTTGAAAATCCTTCCATTCTCTGATGACATTTAGTATGTTTCCTTAACATTTCTGTGAATGACCTTTCATTCTTACAGCCTTTTCAAACACAAAAGGTACAGATTACTCATGTAAAATAAATTGAAAAAATAATTAAACCCATGAGAATTACATAGAGCAAAATACTGTTAAATGCAGTGAGAATCTTCAACTCTGAAATGTGTCCAGAGAAGGGTGACGGAGCTGGTGAGGGGCCTGGAGCACAGCCCTGTGAGGAGAGGCTGAGGGAGCTGGGGGTGTGCAGTCTGCAGAAGAGGAGGCTCAGGGCAGAGCTCATTGCTGTCTACAATTACCTGAAGGGAGGCTGTAGCCAGGTGGGGTTGGGCTCTTCTCCCAGGCAGCCAGCAATAGAACAAGGGGACACAGTCTCAAGCTGTGCCAGGGCAGGTATAGGCTGGATGCTAGGAGGAAGTTGTTGGCAGAGAGAGTGATTGGCATTGGAATGGGCTGCCCAGGGAGGTGGTGGAGTCACTGTACCTGGAGGTGTTGAAGCAAAGCCTGGCTGAGGCACTTAGTGCCATGGTCTGGTTGATTGGCTAGGGCTGGGTGCTAGGTTGGACTGGATGAGCTTGGAGGTCTCTTCCAACCTGGTCGATTCTATTATTCTCCAGTGTCCAATGTGTTTGTATGATTTCCATATACTACAGGTTTTCAGACATTTTTAGATGTCATTTTAGGCAGAAATGAGGTCTGCCCTGAGCAGGCTGCACACCCCCAACTCCTTCATCCTCTCCTCATCGGGTTTGTGTTCCAGGCTTATTCAGTTATGACATTTGTACATGTTTTGTGCTGCTGTGTAGAGTGAGGTGAGAGATAATAATGCTGAAGTCTCTGAGTCTGATGGAAAAATAACACCTTCTATTTGCTAGCATAGCTCACTACAAAAAAACCAATATATCACAGTCATGAAAATGGCCTGCAGTAACAGGAAAATTAGCAACTACTAATTAAACCATTTATGTAAAAACATGATTGTTAAACAAATCTTTATTGCCCCCTACTCTTACATTCTACATTTGTCATCCTGTAGCCCTTGAATTATTAGGTTTAGCCATCTTATATGTTGTGGGTATTTAATACTGTGAAAGTAAAAACTTGTGACAGTGATCACTTTAAAAGATACCTAAACCAAAAGGTGACTGTGGGAGGAAGAGGAATGAGCAGGAATGCAATGTGAGAAAGAATGATAACAAACAGTCTGTGACCATTTTTGACCTTCATTCCCACAACTTCAGGATGCTTCCCACGAGGAAGGAAAGATAGTGGGACACACAGTTAATGAGAAAAACAAGTGCACTAAATGCCTCATCCAGGCTTTTCTTCAACACCTCCAGGGATGGTGGCTCCACCACCTCCCTGGGCAGCCCATTCCAATGCCAGTCACTCTCTGTCAACAACTTCCTCCTAACATCGAGCTTATACCTCCCCTGGCGCAACCTGAGACTGTGTCCCCTTGTTCTGTTGCTGGTTGCTTGGGAGAAGAGACTGAACCCCACCTGGCATTGGAATGGGCTGCCCAGGGAGGTGGTGGAGTCACTGTCCTTGGAGGTGTTCAAGAAAAGCCTGGATGAGGCACTTAGTGCCATTGTCTGGTTGATTGTCTAGGGCTGGGTGCTAGGCTGGCCTGGATGATCTTGGAGGTCTCTTCCAACCTGGTTGATTCTATGATTCTGTGATACAATGAAATTGCTACACAGCCACTTCATATAAGTTGAATACAAAAGATAAATATTACCCTAACTAAATATCTCACTAGAAGCAAATAAACTGCCTTTTGCAAAAACTCTGGGCTAGCACATGCTATTTCTCCTTTGGAATTGCCACACAGACATTTAATTCTTAATTTATCTAGTGATAAGTATTGCAATATTTGTACAACAAAGTGAGAAAGCTACAACGTGGCATATGATTTGCAATAGAAAAGCATTCTTCTAATCATGTAGAGGAAGATAGCTGAACTTACTATTTTTGTCAAGGAATTAATAAAATCAAAGCAAGCCCTGGCAATTGCAGTAAGACTTCAAATGTAAATTAATATAGCTCAGACAGAAGGCTTGAAGGCAAGTGATTCTTCTGCAGAGGGATGATTTTCACTTGTCTCCAGATGTAACATTATGTGCACTGATGGGCTGATCAACAGAACAGAATTTCTCCCCAGCTGTAATCAGGAGTGATTGATGGTTGGGACAAAAAAAGTTGATTATCATGACAAGTCTACTGATGCACAGAAAATAGGCTCTGCCAGGGAAAGGACAAAACCTGTCCAGAGACTACCTTCTAAAATCTACTTTCTAAAGAATAAAAAGAAACATTTATGCCTGTCCAAGAAGAGCCAACATAAATTAATTCAGTACATGTTCTATACATCTGTGTCTATGGATTTTCCACCATGACACAGTGAGACCTGGATAAACCCCATACAGAATAAACATTTGCATTTTTTAAATCACAGTTTGAGATCAGCTCATCAAACAACAATATTTATGCAAGTATCTGCACGGTCTACTGGTAGAGCATTGCCTCAGTTTAAATACATGTTTGGAATCTGTAATCAAGCTTTTAAAGGCCATGTGGGAGTCAGGTGTAAGTGCCATATTGGATTCTTTCCTGAGAATAAATCAGTCCCCTTTGGCCGTTTTGAACCTTTAAAGACTTCATTTTCAATTGAGATTAAAAGAAACTGCACCAATGGGGGCAGTACACCCTCAAAGCTATAGCTCAAATATGTGCTCTTTTTTTATTCCAATAGAAAGCTTTCAAAAGCAGACACTCAGCTGCACTTCCATGCCTTCAGAGGATCAGAATCCCAGCTGTTAGCTGTGATGGAAGTACAAGGAATAGCAATAGCTCCAGATAAAAGACTTGTGAGGAGTGATAAAAGAGCCAAGAGGCTGCAAAAAGTCAGACCTTGGGGTTCTGAAGTGGAATTCGTTTAGGTCAGCAGCAGTTATTTTTAAGAGAAAGTCTTACAAGAGGAAACATTTTATTTTCTGTAAGAGCTGGTTACACAGAAACAATGAAGAAGAATTTATCACAGGTACCTCAGTGTTGCAGGCTGTGCTGCCTGCTATCACTGCTTGCTGTGGGCCACTGTAGCCAAGCCCATAGACCAGCATGGTGTGAGCCAGCCGTGGCAGTCTTCAGACGGTTCACTATGAATTAGGCAGAAGCCAAACTTATTGATCATAACAGCCTGAATTTATACACTCAGCCAGCAGAGCACAGGCCTACACATGAGCATAATTAGTCAGGCAGAACCCAGCACATCTGCATAAGTACACGCCCTGTTATTCTCGCTAGCGAAGGTTCATTATCTGCCCCTCTGAGACAAGGTGCCCAGCTGCAGGTGAGAACCAAGGTCTGTTGTTACAAGGATCTGCCTGTTGTCACTTCTCTTCACTCTGTTCCCACAGCTCTCCTGCACCCCACAGCTCTCTTGCATTCTGCATTCCCACACCCCAGGGAGTGCAAGTTTACTGATGATAAAAAAACTCCCAGCATTAGTGGAAGATTATTTGAAATGATTTTATGGCTGTTGGAATGGAATCATAGACTCATAGACTCATAGACTCAACCAGGTTGGAAGAGACCTTGAAGATCATCCAGTCCAACCTAGCACCCAGCCCTATCCAATCAACTAGACCATGGCACTAAGTGCCTCAGCCAGGCTTTGATTCAACACCTCCAGGGATGGTGCCTCCACCACCTCCCTGGGCAGCCCATTCCAATGCCAATCACTCTCTCTGATAACAACTTCCTCCTAATATCCAGCCTATACTTTCCCCGTCACAACTTGAGACTGTGTCCCCTTGTTCTGTTGCTGGTTGCCTGGGAGAAAAGGTCACCCCCCACCTGGCTACAACCTCCCTTCAGGTAGTAGAATCAATCAAAGCTGAGTAAAAGAATGACTTTACTATTAGTGTATTTTTAGAAGAATTTATGTTGGGGTTTGTGTTGGTAGTTTTTGTGGGGTTTTGTTAGTGGATTTTTTGGGGGGTGTTTTTTTTTTTTTTTGTTGGTTGGTTGGTTTGATTTTGTTTTATTTTGCTTTGCCTTTTTGTTTGGTTAGAAAAATATAATTTACATAATTAAACTCACATCGATGGAGATCTTTCCACCTCACACACAGCTGCATATGTTCTTCACTCTCTGCTGTTTCATAGAATCATAGAATGGTTTAGGTTGGAAGAGACCTCAAAGCTCAGCCAGTTCCAAGTCCTTGCCATAGGCAGGGACACCTCCCACTAGAACAGGCTGCCCAAGGACTCATCCAACCTGGCCTTGAACACCTCCTGGGGCAACCTGTGCCAGTGTCTCACCACCCTCACTGCAAACAACCCTTTCCTAACATCTAGTTTCAATCTCCCCTCTGCCAGTTTAAGCCCATTTTACCCCTTGTCCTGTCATTACAAGACCTTGTCAATAGTCCCTCTCCAGCCTTCCTGTAGGTCCCTTTCAGATACTGGAAGGCCACTCTAAGGTCTCCTGGAAGCCTTCTCTTCTCCAGGCTGCAGAGCCTTAACTCTTGTAGCCTGTCCTCATAGCAGAGCTGGTGTCATTTCAAGATCCTGTAAATAGTACACCTCTCTAGTCACTCAGCACACTGTAGCTGAAGAATAGATGTCCATATTGCTCCTTTTTACCATGTGAGAATAGGTGGTCTTCTAACTAGTCCAACCCATTCTCACACCTATAACTAACCGAAAAGGTCTGAAGCATAAGCACCCTGTTCATATAAGCTTCTGATTACACATTAATGTCTATAAAATAGGTTATGACATATTAACCTGAAGGCATTTTCATGATGAATACTGTAGTCTGGAAATGATCATTGGACAAAGAGCTTCATGTACCTCATGCAACATATATAAGTGGTTTCTTGTTTGGGTTAAAGCAATCTAATTATCTCACACAGAATCACAGAATCATAGAATGCTCTAGAAGGGACCTCAAAGCTCAGCCAGTTCCGACCCCCCACCATGGGCAGGGACACCTCCCACTTGAACAAGTTGCTCAAGACCTCATCCAAACTGGCCCTGAGCACCTTTCAGTGAACCAGACTTTGACATACATACATACATACATATATATATATATATATATATATATAGTTGTGCAAAGGGAGGTCTAGGCTAGATGTTAGGAGGAAGTTGTTGGCAGAGAGAGTGATTGGCATTGGAATGGGCTGCCCAGGCAGGTGGTGGAGTCACTGTCCCTGAAGGTATTCAAGCAAAGCCTGGATGAGGCACTTAGTGCCATGGTCTGGTTGATTGGCCAGGGCTGGGTGCTAGGTTGGGCTGGATGATCTTGGAGGTCTCTTCCAACCTGGTTGATTCTATGATTCTATGATATAGTCCTGCCTGGTCTTTTTCTCACAGTTCTTCCTCATATCTTTATAAATGTAGAAGGAGTTACTTATTTGTGACTGGAAACAGAAAATACTTTACCAGGTTTATAGAGAAGTTTGTTATCTGCACCTATTATTAATAATCTATCATTCCAGTTTCTCTACTGTATATTTTTTTGTTTAAATATATCTATGAAGAAGTTGCAATAGACCAAACAAAGCTAAGGGAAGATTGTGCAGCAAAGAGTTTCCAGCTTTTCCTTCCGTGTAGGTGATGACTTGTTATAGAAAGTGGTTTGTCTAAAGCCCAAATCAGAGTTCATAAATGTCAATTATTTATTTGAGTTGACTGATTTGTTTTCCACATCGACTGAGGAAATGGACAGGGAAAGAAAATCCTCTAATGCAAGTCAGGGTATGGCAAGAAGTAAGAAAGCAGAGTTCTTCTCTGAGCAATAAATTCCATGAATGGAGCATGAAACAATTGCAGGACTTTTTTCCTGTCATTTATACTTCATCTACCTTTTATACTGTCTATATTTTAACCTCTGTATGCCAATTCCCTTGTGTGTAAAACTGTGTTTTCCAAGGTGCACTTCAAAATGCACTAAGTGCCATCTTCCTTCCCACAATTCCAGCATAAGATTTCATAGAAACTCCATCTAGCCACTTTGAATTTCATTCTCATGTTCACCACCCTTCTTCAAGCACAGAATCTTTCTGACACTATTGTAATACAGAGAATCATAGAATCAAGCAGGTTAGAAGAGACCTCCAAGCTCATCCAGTCCAACCTAGCACCCAGCCCTAGCCAATCAACCAGACCATGGCACTAAGTGCCTCAGCCAGGCTTTGCTTGAATGCCTCCAGGGACAGCAATTCCACCACCTCCCTGGGCAGCCCATTCCAATGCCAATCACTCTCTCTGCCAACAACTTCCTCCTAACATCCAGCCTAGACCTCCCCTGCCACAACTTGAGACTGTCCCCCCTGTGCCAATCACTCTCTCTGTTATCTCTCATGTTATCAGAGAATTTACTCCTACAGCTACCGGTGGGCACAAAGTTGTCCAGCTGAAGTCAACTGCATTTCATACCACAGACTGCTTTTAGCAGATGTTTAATGTTTACTACAAAGCACACATACAACAAATCTTCTGAACTGGTGCAGTAGCTCTCAGCAGCTGCCAAAATCCAAATTGCAACACATACGCTCGCAGCTAAGCACTTGATTAAATGGTTTCCCCTCTGTTGGGTGTACAATGTGAATGTAAATGTTACATATGGATCACTCTCAATGGAAACAAAGTACCAAAACACAACAAAACCAAACTAATCCAAAATGATTCGCTGCTTGAAATGGATTGCAGTGTGAGCTTGCAGCCCAGAAAGCCAACCAGAGCCTGGGCTGCAGCAGGAGAAGTGTGGCCAGCAGGGCCAGGGAGGTAATTCTCCGCCTCTACTCCACTCTGATGAGACCGCACCTGGAGCACTGCATCCAGTCCTGGACCCCCTGTCACAAGGGGAGATGATGGAAAGTGTGCAGAAAAGGGCCACGAGGATGCTCAGAGGGCTGCAGCAGCTCTGCTATGAGCACAGACTGAAAGAGTTGGGGATGTGTAGGCTGGAGAAGGGAGGCTCTGAGGTGACCTTCTTGTGGGCTTTCAGGGTCTGAAGGAAGCCTACAAAAAAGCTGGCGAGGGATTCTTAAGGCTCTCAGAGAACAACAGGACTGGGGGGAATGGAGCAAAGCTGGAGGTGAGGAGGAAGTTGTTGAGCATGAGAGTGGTGAAAGGCTGGAATGGGTTGCTCAGGGAGGTGGTTGAGGCCCCATACCTGGAGGTGTTTAAGGCCAGGCTGGGTGAGGCTGTGGGCAGCCTGCTCTAGGGTAGGGTGTCCCTGGGCAGAGGGCTGGAACTGGAAGATCCTTGTGGTCCCTTCCAACCCTGACTGATTCTATGATGCCACAGCACCTCTGCCATTGTAATGCTTTTCCTCAGCACGGAGAGGCTTGGGTTAGTTGCTCATTCTTACCTTTGCTTGTATGAGAAGATTTATCTTAACAAGAAATACTGAACACACAGTTGTCACAAAGATGTATAGATAGCTCTTTCAGAAAGAAGCTAAACCATCTCAGACTATTGTGCTGCCTTTTCTCATTCTTCTTTGAAACGTAATTTTGATACCATGCAATCAGCTCTGCTGCTCTGAAAGAAATTTGTATCAAAGGGAAGAAAATTTTGTATTTTCTGGAAAAAAATAACAAAACCAAACAAACCAAACAAAAAAACCTGCCAGGCCAGTTTTATTGTAAACATTTTCATAATAGTGCTGGGCAAAAGGTAAATGGAATTTCTGTTTGTTCCTCTGATAAATCCTATCTCCAGCATCTAAAAATAAAGGCATATTGGCAAAAGAGCCAGAAAATCCTAGGTTTCTGAGCAGAAAAGCTATTTGTTGTTGCCATGGTTTTAAATCATGCTCAACAGACTATCATGAAAACAAAATAGAGGAATATTGGGTAAATGAGAACTTTTTTCATAACAGTAAGTGAAAAAATTGCAATGTGTTTGCAATGCTTGCTGTTTGTGTGGGACAGCTACTAAAGAAATGGTAGCAAATAGCTCTCTTTCTTCAAAGCAATCTTTCCTTTAAGGCTCAACATAACATCTACAGTTTAGCATATTTTTGCTTCAAAACCTGGTAGACATTCAGCATTACTGGAGCAGCAAAGGAACATGGCTCTGCTTATTTCCCTCATATTGAAGGGACCCGGGGGTGCTGATAGATAGTAGCTGAACATGAGCCAGCAGTGTGCCCAAGTGGCCAGGAGAGCCAATGGCATCCTGGCCTGGATCAGGAACAGTGTGACCAGTATTCTTCCCCTGTACTCAGCACTGGTCAGGCCACACCTTGAGTCCCGTGTCCAGTTCTGGGCTCCTCAATTCAAGAGAGATGTTGCGGTACTGGAATGTGTCCAGAGAAGGATGACAAAGCTGGTGAGGGGCCTGGAGCACAGCCCTGTGAGGAGAGGCTGAGGGAGCTGGGGGTGTGCAGCCTGCAGAAGAGAGAAGAGGAGGCTCAGGGCAGAGCTCATTGATGTCTACAACTACCTGAAGGGAAGCTGTAGCCAGGTGGAGGTTGGGCTCTGCTGCCAGGCAAGCAGCAACAGAACAAGGGGACACAGCCTCAAGCTGTGCCAGGGGAGGTCTAGGCTGGATGTTAGGAGGAAGTTGTTGTCAGAGAGAGTGATTGGCATTGGAATGGGCTGCCCAGGGAGGTGGTGGAGTCACCATCCCTGGAGGTGTTGAAGAAAAGTCTAGATGAGGCACCTAGTGCCGTGGTCTGGTTGATTGTCCAGGGCTGGGTGCTAGGTTGGACTGGATGAGCTTAGAGGTCTCTTCCAACCTGGTTGATTCTATGATTCTCTAGATGCATTTCTAAAGTGCAGTGGAACTCTAACTGTTATTCCTGAAAAGCCTCAGCACAGCATTTTGTGATGTTCATCCATAATAACTTTATGCAATGGAATGAGAGGAGACCAGCATAAAAATGTCCACAAGTCTCTTCTTTGTGGTAGAGGAAAGGGAAGAGATATTGTCCCATGTTAATCAGTGGGTAGC
The DNA here is from genome assembly GCF_015220805.1 of Pogoniulus pusillus. Lineage (NCBI taxonomy): Eukaryota > Metazoa > Chordata > Aves > Piciformes > Lybiidae > Pogoniulus > Pogoniulus pusillus. The sequence goes on along the minus strand of NC_087291.1, from coordinate 2,826,989 downwards.
TTTAGGATCATAATCTCCCTATTAACCAACAACACTGCAGCTGCTTTAAAAATTAGGTGAATATTCAAAGCTGAAAACAAAAGACACTCCCTGTGTTAGTTTGAGCCTAATTGGAATATTTTAGTAAGAGAAATTAGACTATAGGTTGTGAAAAGGAAACAATGGTGATGCCTGCTTCACTCATAGGCTTGCTGAGATGTATAAAAGGAAGAACACAGAACACAGATAAGACAGTTGGTGTGCGGGTCTTTGTAGCAGTCAGTGCCTGCACTTTCTCCCTAGGCTTCTTCCGTGTAACCAATCCTTCTGCTTTCTAATCCCCCCTGGCAGACCCTCCAACCTCAGCTTGCAGGTAAGACAAATCTGGGATAAGGTAGAGGGGTGGGAAGAAGGTGGAAGGGTGGCTGGGAGCCCCTCCTGGGGTCTCTGGTTTCTGGGAGGGCTACATCTCTTTTCTAACCTCACCCTCTGTTTCTTTAATTAATTCACTTTGTTTCCTAACCCCCTGGCCAAACCTCCATTCTTCCTTGGGACTGGGGTGAGGTTGAGAGGGGTAGGAGGAAGGTGAAGGGGCAGTTGGGAGCCCCTCCTGGGGACTCAGGTTTCTGGGAGGGCTGCTGTGTTTCTTTATTACCTTCAACATGTCTATTTCTGTCTATAGTTGTAACTATTGTAACTCTCTGCTTGTATCTTGTGCTAAGCTGTGAATATAAAGCTTCATTCCTTAACTTCCAGCCAGAGCAGTCTAGTCTGGGTGATTTCATAAGAGTAAAGGGGGAGCAGGTAACTCCCAAACAGTCACATTCTCCTTTCCATAAAGTTAGTGATATTGATCTACTTTGAGAGATGAGAGCATTAGAAAAACTTCCTACTAAGCAGTGTTAGCAAATTGGAGTTTGAGCCTCTGCCATTTGAAGGTGTCAAAAGACAACTAAATATCTGCTTAACAGCTTTTCTTCCAAGAGTTTGCTGTGAACAGTTTAAAGAAATAGATTCTTTCTGCATACATTGTTTTTTGGACAGTGTAATGGCTCAGCCACTGCTTCTTCTCCCTGTCTTCTTTGGAATCCCTGCTAAGAACAGCAGAAGAGTATGATAGCATGCTGGTCCTCTAAGTCAGAAGTGTCAGTGTCCACTGGTACCTTGTTTGTTTCATTGTAGGAGAATTTTTATTGAAAACATGGAAAATGTCCTGTCAGCTGAAAAATCTTTTTACTCTCTGTATCACCCCAAGTTTCCTACCTGTGAATGCCATTTGTACAATGTGTTCACCTGCTCTTGTGCCTGGATCTTTTTTTGCAAACTAAAAAACCAGTTGTGTACTCATTTTAAGAGGAAGCTACACCACAAATCACAGAATGTTAGGGGGTGGAAGTGACCTTGAAAAATCATTTAATCCAACCTCCTGTGCCAGAGCACGATCACAGGATGACAGGACGTCAAGGGTTGAAAAGATCCAAAGAGAACATCAAGTCCAACCTTCCTGCCAGAGCAGGACCATACAATCTAGCTCAGGCCACAGAGGAACACGTCCAGACAAGTCTTGAAAGTCTTCAGAGAGAGACTCCACTACCTCTCTAGGGAGTCTGTTCCAGTGCTCTGGGACCCTTACAGTAAGAAATTCCCCCTTGTGTTGAGGTGGTACCTCCTGTGCTGCAACTTACATCCATTGCTCCCTGTCCTAGGATCATCTATACCAGATCATACAGAAACACATCCAGATAGGTCTTGGATATGTCCAGAGAGGGAGACTCCACAACCTCCCTGGGCAGCCTGGTCCAGTGCTCTGTCACCCTCACAGTGAAAAAAAATTTCCTCATGTTTCCATGGAACTTCCTATGCCTCAACATTACCCATTTCCCCTTATTTTGTTGTAGGGCATCACTGAGAAGAGCCTGACTTTGTCCTCTTGGCACTCACCCTTCACATATCTATAAACATTAGTGAAATCACCCCTCAGTCTCCTTCTCTCCAAGCTATACAGCCCCAGCTCCCTCAGTCTCTGCTCGTAAGGAAGATCTTCCACTCCCTTAGTCAGTTTTGTGGCTCTGTGCTGGACTCTCTCAAGCAGTTCCCTGTCCTTCCTGAACTGAGGGGCTCAGAACTGGAAGCAGTATTCCAGTTGTGACCTCACCAGGGCAGAGTAAAAGGACATGAGAACCTCTCTCGATGTACTAACCAGAGCCCTTGTAATACACCCCAGAACAGCACTGGCCTTCTTGGCCACAAGAGCACATTGCTGGCTCACAGCCAACCTTCTATCCACTAGGACTTCCAGGTCCTTTCCCCCTTCCCTGCTCCCTGTATGATTTAGTGAGACATGCTTTTTCCCAGGAAAAAGCTGGCAATTTTGAGTGATGAGCTGGGCTGCTCAGCCCCTGGGATCTAGTGTGGCACAGAGGGCTCTGTTGTCCCCTCCCCACAAATCGCTCACTATTCACAGTCAAAGTCTTAACATCTGGCTTCTAAATGGAACAGCCTAACTTGACTCCTATAACTAACACAAGCAAGGGCCCTCATGGAAGATTTTGGGTTAGATCTCACTCTAAGTTTACACATTTGCATTCTGACAGAAGTAAATTCCATCTCTAAATTCCAAATTTAAATAGGTAGTAACTGAAAGACAGTTGGTAGAAGATAAGTTTCCATCAGCAATGCCCATTTCAATTCCTGGAGAGGCTAGAACAGCCAAACTAAAACATATTGTTCTATGCCAGGTTTTGTCTGAAAATAAAAAAAAAAAAGATGCTGCAGAAGGAAATGAAGGAATTAAATTGTAAGATCCTCTCTGTGCTAGAACACTACAACACAGCTTCCTCGAGTGATTACGGGCAATGAGCTTCCTCTGTATATTACAATACCACCTCCAGTTCAGCTTGCTCTACTTTGTTGCAAGAGGAGTAAGAGGATGTGGGGTAGGACCCATCTGACAGAAAAAATCATCTACTTTTAATTTTTCTTATGTCCTTAAAAGCTTGTACTGGAAGGACAGAAACATGAAACTATAATCCTGACTAGATGGAAACACTGTTATAAAGCTAGAAAAAAGAAAGGTGGATTCACAAGGACTCTGTCTGAACAACTACCATTTACAGGCTGAAAAGAAAAGCAAATATAACCAGAACTAATAAAAGAGTTAGGACCCAGGAAACATTTCAGACTTATTCACAGCACTAGATCAAGTCACTTTCCTATTTACCCTCTGTGCGGCACAGCTGAAGTCTGATGAGGTTTCAGGGATATATGCACAGGGAAAACATGGACAGGTGTATATACACTACCAAATGATTCTGTTTATTTGAAGCATCCTATGACCTTCTCATCTGCTGAGCCATAAACTGGAATCATAACATTTCATTTAGGTTCAACTGGTGCAAATTAGGGCACATCCTAGAAGATGTTTCTAATCGGATACAAAATGATTGACTTACATCGGAATTGAATCTCAGCTGGCAAATGTTGCATGATATGATTTGCTTTCTTCTATGGGGAAGAGGAACCCCAAATGTATGATTTATTACAGCTTTCTGAATTGGATCCATCTGTAAAGAGAGAAGAAAAAGAAGAATAAAAGCTTTTGCTATGGCACTATGTGCTGTTATAGAATCACAGAATCATAGAATCAACCAGGTTGGAAGAGACCTCCAAGATCATCCAGTCCAACCTAGCACCCAGCTCTATCCAGCCAACCAGACCATGGCACTAAGTGCCTCATCCAGTCTTTTCTTGAAGACCTCCATGTATGTCTCAAACCAGAGTCTGGGTCAGGACACACCACACCACACATTGCAGAATCCTTTGGGGATTCTTTAAATGAGTATTTCTTATTTACAAAGGGTCAGTGCAGAAAAGAACAAAGAAAATGTCATTAGCTATCTTGAAAAGCATATCCTTGGTTCAAGTGTCTATGTGCCAGTCTCTCTTTACTGAAGAAAACTTAAAGGTTTAAATGCCAAAAAAGTTTACCATAGAATCATAGAATCAGCCAGGTTAAAAGAGACCTCAGCTGTAAGAACTAAGTGAAGGAAGGAAGTGTGGGGGATATTTGTCAATGGTGTCTTTACTTCAAAGAATCAGAGAATTAGAGAATCAATCAGGTTAGAAGAGACTTCCAAGCTCATCCAGTCCAATCTACCTCCTCAATTCAAGACAGATGTTGAGATACTGGAACATATCCAGAGAAGGGCAACAAGGCTGGGGAGAGGCCTGGAGCACAGCACTGTGAGGAGAGGATGAGGGAGCTGGGGGTGTGCAGCCTGCAGAAGAGGAGGCTCAGGGCAGACCTCATTGCTGTCTACAACTGCCAGAAGGGAGGCTGTAGCCAGGTGAGGTTGGGCTCTTCTGCCAAGCAACCAGCAAGAGAACAAGGGGACACAGTCTCAAGTTGTGCCAGGAGAGGTATAAGTTTGATATTAGGAGGAAGTTCTTCCTAGAGAGAGTGATTGGCATTGGAATGGGCTGCCCAGGGAGGTGGTGGAGGCACTGTCCCTGGAGATGTTCAAGCAAAGCCTGGATGAGACACTTAGTGCCATGGTCTGGTTGATTGTCTAGGGCTGGGTGCTAGGTTGGCCTAGATGAGCCTGAAGGTCTCTTCCAACTTGGTTGATTCTATGACTGAAAGAACATTAACAATTAATTTTCTTTAAATATTCCTCAGCTTAGTCCATCAATGTCCCTGTGCTTTGTCTAAGCTTTCTATGCATTGTTAGCAGGAAGATTTTTTTGCAGGAATATTCACAAAGGTAACAATTCAATGACACCTCCTTGTCAGTTACTCAGGAGTTTTTGTGCTAAAAAGCCAGGTCAGCACATTTTCAGCAATACAAAGCTCAGTTTAGATTCATCTGGAAGCATGAATAGTGCCATCTGACCTCAGTACATAGTCACATGCACTATGGATGTGTTTTGGCAATTATCTGTTTGAGACAACTCAGCTGAGCTAATACCTTCCAAATCACAAAGAGCAGAAGTCTAAGTTCCCAACTCTTTCATGGACCCTGCACTAACAGATCACTCATGCCATTAAAGAATGATTCAAGGTACAGATGGGTTAATCTTTTAAGAAATCTTCCCAAGGTTCCTATGCTAGGTTGGACTGGAGGATCTTGGAGGTCTCTTCCAACCAGGTTGATTCTGCAATTCTATACACCACTACATATGGTTAAAAATTAATATATATTTATGATGCAAATACAACTAATTGCCTGACTCTGATGATAACCAGCACTTACAGAGAACAGTTTCTATGCCCTATTTCTACTTTCATGTCCCCACAAGTCACTTTTTTTTCCCCTAGTGTGTTAGCAAAAGGTATAAATCAGGAATCAGGAGGTTTTCCTTAGAGTAATCAAATATTCATGGAAGCTGTAAGAGCAGATAGTGTCATGGACTCTGTTGCAGTGAATCCAGAACAGATCACTACAGAAATTTTGCACAGCTTGACAGCTGCTCAATGTCAGATAGTAATAGGTCATTAAAAGAATTTCTTCTGAAAAGAAATTCAGATGAGAAAGATAAAACTGCACAAACAAACTTTGAGTCCTGTGTGCAGTTCTGGAGCCCCCAACACAAGAGGGACATGGAACTGTTAGAACAAGTCCAGAGGAGGGCCACGAAGATGCTCAGAGGGCTGCAGCAGCTCTGCTATGAGGACAGGCTACAAGAGTAGAGGCTCTGCAGCCTGGAGAAGAGAAGGCTTCCAAGAGATCTTATAGTGACCTTCCAGTATCTGAAGGGGACCTACATGAAGGCTGGGGAGGGACTACTGACAAGGTCTTGTAATGACAGGACAAGGGGGAATGAGTTTAAACTGGAAGAGGGGAGATTCCAAGTAGATGTTAGGAAAGGGTTGTTTGCAGTGAGGGTGGTGAGACACTGGCATAGGTTGCCCAGGGAGGTGTTCAAGGCCAGGTTGGATGAGTCCTTGGGCAGTCTGTTCTAGTGGGAGGTATTCCTGCCTATGGCAGGGGGTTGGAACTGGCTGAGCTTTGAGGTTCTTTCCAACCTAAATCATTCTATGATTCTAAAGAAACAAAACCCAACAATGACAACATCAAAACCCACAAACCAACCAACAAACCAACCAAATCCACCAAGAAAAATGGCAGCAGTATAGAAAAGTTTAGAAGAACATTCTCTTCAGACTGAAAGGAGGCTGTAGCCAGGTGGGGGGTGGCCTCTTCTCCCAGGCAACTACCAATAGAACAAGGGGACACAGTCTCAAGTTGTGCCAGGGCTGGATGTTAGGAGGAAGTTCTTCACAGAGAGAGTGATTGGCATTGGAATGGGCTGCCCAGGGAGGTGGTGGAGGCACCGTCCCTGGGGGTCTTCAAGAAAAGACTGGATGAGGCACTTAGTGCCATGGTCTGGTTGACTGGCTAGGGCTGGGTGCTAGGTTGGACTGGCTGAGCTTGGAGGTCTCTTCCAACCTGGTTGATTCTATGATTCTGTGACTGAAGTGAAAGTGAAATGAGGTGATCCAACTATGTGCTAGTGGCACTCATTTTACTCAGTAACACAATTCTGGAAAACCCCACAGTCCAAAATTGCTACTGTATAGACCTGAAAGAGAACCATCACATAGGAAAGTAAACAGGCAGCAACAATTTCTGTTTTTCAATTGCTCCACTACCCAAGAGCTGATCTCTTATACCAGCAGAATCAATAGACCTTTTTATCCAGCATGACTTGGTCTTAAGCAAAGTTCAGTGCTGCTGAAGTTTGGAGAAGCGTAGTACTGTTCCTTTCACCACTGCACATCTACAGCTCAGAAACATGAGTATGGCAGCACATGGCAGCAAGGAGCTGTGTATTCTTTCATCCAGCAGAACTGTTTGCCTTCTCATTAACAAGAGTTGTATAGCCTTCCGTGTTAATGGATTAAACTCATTCATACTATTTCACAAGTGGCACAAGTTAAGAAAGTCAACAAACACTTACATGAAGGGTACCACTATGGTTCATGAGATGGAGCATTTAATTTCTGTGATGGTTTGGGTGTTCCCTGCCCCCCCACACTTTAGAAATCACCCAGACTAGACTCAGTCGGCTCAAGAAATTGAATGAAGCTTCTATTTACAGCAGCACAATATACAAGCAGATAGTTACAGTATATACAGTTATGGACAGCAATAGACAAGGGAAAAGGTAATACAGAAACACAACTCCCCTCCCAGATACCTGAGTCCCCAGGAGGGGCTCTCAACCACTCCGTCACCTTCCCTCTGCCCCTCTCAACCTTACCCCAGTCCCAAAGAAGAATGGAGGTTCAGCCAGGGGCTTAGGAAGCAAAGTGGAACAGCCAAAGGAAAAAAAATGGAGGGTGAGGATAGAGAGATGCAGCTCAGCCAGCAGCCCCAGCGAGAGTGATGCTGAGTGTGTCATCTATGTTTTTACTTATGTTTTTATACATCTCAGCAGGCCTATGAGGGAAGCAGACATCACCCTTGTTTTCCTTTCACTGCCTGTAATCTAGTTCTTCTCACAAAACATTCTAGCCTGCTTCAAACTAGCACACTTTCTTAGTTGGATTTCCCCATCTTCACAGTAAGAATTCCAGCTCCAAATGGGGTTGGATTCCTGGGGGAAGTGGTGCTCACATATTGAGAATGAGACAAAAATATTTCACAAGTGAGAAAAGCCATGACTATGTGAAATTGTTGGTCTATATTGTACTGAAATTTATCTTGGTCTCATGGAAAACTGCGGAGTTTCTTTTGTACTCTCAATAGATGTTGTCTTCTTTATCTGCTGATACAGGAGTTCACCTGCAAATTGCTTTCTCTTTGTACAGAGACAGACTTCCAGATACATGACCTTATTGTGAACTTAATGATTTGTGTATGTGGCTCCAAATGAAGAAGTGTTCTGGCTAGTTTCCAGATTGGTTAATAAAAACTGCTTTATGGTGAGAATCCCTCTTCTGCCTTCTCTGCCAATTTCTCTTTGGTACTGCAAAGCAGAATTAGGAGAGCTAACCAGAAATCCAAGCAGAGCCTGGGCTGCATCAGGAGAAGTGTGGCCAGCAGGGCCAGGGAGGTGATTCTCCCCCTCTACTCCACTCTAGTGAGATCCCACTTGGAGCACTGCATCCAGTTCTGGAGCCCCTATTACAAGAGGGGTGTGGAGATGCTAGAGCCTGTCTAGAGAAGGGCCACAAGGATGAGCAAAGGGCTGGAGTACCTCTGCTGTGAGCACAGACTGAAAGAGTTGGGGCTGTGCAGGCTGGAGAAGGGAGGCTCCCAGGTGACCTTCTTGTGGCCTTCCAGGATCTGAAAGGGGCCTAAAAAAAAAAGCTGGGGAGGGACATTTTAGGCTTTCAGGGAGTGACAGGACTGGGGGGAATGGAGCAAAGCTGGAGATGGGTAGATTCAGACTGGATGTGAGGAGGAAGTTGTTGAGCATGAGAGTGGTGAGAGCCTGGAAAGGGTTGCCCAGGGAGGTGGTTGAGGCTCAGTCCCTGGAGGTGTTTCAGGCCAGGCAGAATGAGGCTGTGGGCAGCCTGATCTAGGGTAGGGTGTCCCTGGGCAGGAGGATTGGAAATAGATGATCTTTGTGGTCCTTTCCAACCCTGACTGATTCTATGATTCTGTGAATTAAACTTCAAGACTTAGCATCAAATTCTGATAAGACTGGGTCAGAATGTTAGAGTGACATTTGACATTGTTGCTTTTTCCTGGAGGTTTCACACGGGAATACTACCAATTCATACATTTCAAATTAATATCCAAAAGCACCAAATAAGCCTTCAGAAGCTTCATGCAGGAGAGTTGACAGAGAAAAGCAGGAGATTTGAGAGAGGAAACAGAATACTGAGGAACAGCATGATAAGCACTCAGATCTTACAGACACAGGCAGACAAAGAGGAGCTCCTGTTGAGAGGCAAAGACACAGAGAGGCAGCTGATTGCCAAAAAACAGAAAGCAAGGATTGCAGGGATGTATAAAGAGTGAAATAATATAATGTAGCTGAGATAATCTGCTAGTGGTGAGATTCTTTATATCTCCAACTTCCAGGCTGACTGAATGTTACTAATGACACATAGAATGAATCACAGAAGAATCAAAGAATCTACCAGGTTGGAAGAGACCTCCAAGCTCAGCCAGCCCAACCTAGCACCCAGCCCTACACAATCAACCAGACCATGGCACTAAGTGCCTCACCCAGGCTTTGTTTCAACACCTCCAGGGACAGTGACTCCACCACCTCCCTGGGCAGCCCATTCTAATGCCAATCACTCTTGCTGGGAAGAACTTCCTCCTAACATCCAGCCTAGACCTCCCCTGGCACAACTTGAGACTGTGTCCCCTTCTTCTGTGGCTGGTTGCCTGGCAGAAGAGCCCAACCCCACCTGGCTACAACCTCCCTTCAGGTAGTTGTAGATAGCAATGAGGTCTGCCCTCATCCTCCTCTTTTGCAGGCTGCACACCCCCAGCTCCCTCAGCCTCCCCTCAGCCTCCCCTCACAGGGCTGTGCTCCAGGCCCCTCACCAGCTTCATCACCCTTCTCTGGACACCTTCCAGTCTCTCCAGTACAAATGATATTTCAACTTATGTAAATGTTTTTTTGCATTCAATTTATCATTATAAACTTTGATAAAATCTGCATTTATTACTTGCTGTATTATGATCACTAGGTTTTAATTTTATTTCTTAGATGAACCTGATTTTATTTACCCCCATTTGCAGCGAAGGACAGAGAGGTTTGCAATTCAGATGGAAGATTGTGATTCAGCTGGGGAAGCTGTGCAGGGCAGTGAGACTTGCAAGAAGTTTACCTCCTAGTGCCAACTTGCTCGTGCTGAAAGTTACAACACAAAAAAAGGGCAAGCTGCCCTTTGCTTAACTGGTTCACTACCTTTTGCTTTTCCACTACACAGCACTGTATCTCCTCCTATGAGGCACAGCCTGTGCTGCACTTTTAGTTATGGGCATTTCTCTCTTTCTTTTTCTTTCTTTCCTTCTTTCCTTCTTTCTTTCTTCCTTTGTCTGTCTCTTTCTTTCTTTATCTTTCCTTCCTTCCTTCCTTCCTTCCTTCCTTCCTTCCTTCCTTCCTTCCTTCCTTCCTTCCTTCCTTCCTTCCTTCCTTCCTTCCTTCCTTCCTTCCTTCCTTCCTTCCTCCTTTGCTTCTTTGTCTCTCTCTCTCTTTCTTTCTTTCTTTCTTTCTTTCTTTCTTTCTTTCTTTCTTTCTTTCTTTCTTTCTTTCTTTCTTTCTTTCTTTCTTTCTTTCTTTCTTTCTTTCTTTCTTTCTTTCTTTCTTCCTTCCTTCCTTCCTTCCTTCCTTCCTTCCTTCCTTCCTTCTTTGCTTGTCTCTTCTTTCTTTGCTTCTCTGTCTTTTCTTTCTTTCTTTCTTTCTTTCTTTCTTTCTTTCTTTCTTTCTTTCTTTCTTTCTTTCTTTCTTTCTTTCTTTCTTTCTTTCTTTCTTTCTTTCTTTCTTTCTTTCTTTCTTTCTTTCTTTCTTTCTTTCTTTCTTTCTTTCTCTCTCTCTCTCTCTCTCTCTCTCTTTCTCTCTCTTTTAAATTCTGTATTAAAGCCAAGGAGCATGACAGGAGGATTTCAAATGCTTTGAGTTGGCAGCACAATAATGGAGTTGCACTAACATCTATAAACAAAAGTGTCCAGTTCAAAGCATGAAGATAATGTGGATGCTCAGAGCCTGTTCTGAACACTCTGCAGGCCTAAACCAATCAGATAAGTAAGAAAGTATTTTTACTTCAAAGCCAAACAAATCAGCAGGCAAAGATTGACTCAAATGACTATGGGCCCATCCTAAATGAGCAGAAAAAGCACATCAGGTCATTGAAGCTGTCAGCAGAATAATGACTGTGGATCATTTTAGTGGCAATTTACCAAGAAAAAATATTACCCACCAAAAAAGTGACCTCCATTACTTGAATAGGTCTGTGAATTCAATGACACAGCTATCAACCCCTCTCAGAATGGCTTAAACTCCAGGTGTATTGTTACAATGAAAATAACATGAAATGACTGATAGTCTGAATTTCATTTCTTACCAGAGGTCTGCCTGTCCACAAACATCATTTTTGAAAGTCAAACAGGTAGGCTGTAATATTATTGCCCTTGCAGGGAAGATATTAATATGTAGTAGTTTGCAGAGGCCACTTTGGACTTTCATGATTCTCACTCAGAACCATAGAATAATAGAATCAGTCAGGGTTGGAAGGGACCTCAAGGATCAGCCAGTTCCAAGTCTCTGCCATGGACAGAGACACTATACACTAGATCAGGCTGGTCACACTCCCATCCAGCCTGGCCTTAAACACCTCCAGCCATGGGCCCACAACCACCTCCCTGGGCAACCCATTCCAGCCTCTCACCACTCTCATGCTCAACAACTTCCTCCTCACATCCAGTCTGAACCTACCCACCTCCAGCTTTGCTCCATTCTCCCCAGTCCTGTCACTTCCTGAAAGCCTAAAATGTCCCTCCCCAGTTTTTTTGTAGGCCCCCTTCAGACACTGAAAGGCCACAATAAGAACACCTCAGCACCTCCTCTTCTCCAGAGTGAATCAAGTGCCTCTCTGCCAGTTCTCTCTCTGACACACATCCTGCTTTTATTGTGTTGTGATTAGAAGGAGCTGCAATTATTAAATGCCAATTATAATGCGTGATCCAGTTTTCTGAAATCCATTCACATATGAATGGTGCTGTTGGGAATTTGTCTAGCCTTCATTATGCCTGCCAATCTTTTGTTCTGAGCTCTTGAGCAGAAAACATGAAAATGCCTTTTAGCTTTTTCTGAATGTGTTCTCTTCATGTTTTTTAAATGTAATTATTTTTGCTTTGTTCTTGGTTGAAACTGAGAAAACAAATGGCATTTGTGAACTGCAGGGTTTTATCTTTATTGATATTTTTAGAGGGACTTTACCATTTACCTCTTTTGTTTTAAGCCCTTGTTTTGGATTTATGGTTTGTTTTTTTTTACTGCCTGACATTGCTGATTTAAGTGAGCAGCTGAAAAGAAACAATCCACCCCTTCTTTCCACATCACTTTGGTGATGCCTACTACAAGTGGAGTAAATCTTCCACTTTAAAGGTGGTCACCTTGATGTTAAGTTTCTTTTGCTGCTGTTGTTGTATCAAGTGTTTTCCACTGGATAATTGAGCAAGATGACAAACTTGCCACACTTGATTGCTATTCATCTTTTTGCCTTTGGCAGAATCTTTTAGGTCTGGTAGAACTTTGTGTGTCCCAAGTATCAGCACTGGGGAGCAATCACGATTTTGTAATTCAGAAGATAATTTTCCTTGGTATTCATGCTCTGTTTGTTGAAGAAGCTGGAAAGTGTGTTTTGAATGAGGTGGGACTGAAGAAAAAAACAGGTCCGTCCTATTTGAGAAAAACAGTCAAATACCACCATGGAAGGTGGTTCTGTGAGATATGAGGCAGGTCACTTAACCCAAATGTTTCTTAGACAACTTTATGTATTTTGAGTCCAACCTGCAATTTTAATGTTGTGTTAGTCTGTATAGCACCTTTGCAGGTGAATCTGTTCTCAGGAGCTGTATGATGAACATATGAAAGGGAAAATACTAGTAAGTACTTTTAGGTATATTAAAAAGCATACATGGAACTGGTGTACACTTCTATTCTTCATTTTGGGGAAAAAAACACATCTTTTGTCTAACAAAGAAGCTGGAAAATAAGTTAATTTTAGTTGTGAAGTACTTACATCCTGTGTCAATGAAGACTGTAGGAAAGCCAATGAAGCACAGAATCATAGAGTGGTTTCTATTGGAAGGGACCTCAAAGACCATCCATAGGCAGTCAAAGACCATCCATAGGCAGTGACATCTCCCACTAGAACAGGTCACTCAAGGCCTCATCCAACCTGGCCTTCAACACCTCCAAGGAGGGAGCAGTCACAGCCTCCCTGGGCAGCCTGTGCCAGTGTCTCACCACCCTCACTGCAAAGAACTTCTCACTAACATCTAGGTTAAATCTTCCCCCTGCCAGTTTAAACCCATTACTCCTCATCTTCTCATTACAAGACCTTGTCAATAGTCCCTCCCCAGCCTTCCTGTAGGTCCCTTCAGATACTGGAAGGCCACTCCAAGGTCTCCTCAAAGCCATCTCTTCTCCAGGCTGCAGAGCCCCAACTCTCTCAGCCTGTCCTCAGAGCAGAGCTGCTGCAGCCCTCCCAGCATCTTGGTGGTCTCCTCTGGTCTGGCTTCAACAGTTCCATGTCCTTCTTGTGTTGGGAGCTCCAGAACTGCACACAGGACTCCAGGTGGGTCTGAGGAGAGCAGAGCCAAGGGGCAGAATCCTCTCCCTTGCCCTGCTGCCCACACTGCTCTTGCTGCAGCCCAGCACAGGGTTGTGTCTGGGCTGCACTCACACTGCAGGCTCCTGTTGAGCTTTTCATCAGCCCAGACCCCCAGGGCCTTTTCCTCAGGGCTGCTCTCAGCCATTCCCCACCCAGCCTGGAGATGTGCTTGGGATTGCACCAACCCAGGTGCAGGACCTCACACTTGGCCTTGTTGAATGTCATGAGGTTGGCCTGGGCACACCTCTGCAGCCTGTCCAGGTCACTCTGGATGATTCTCTGCCCTCTAGCAAGTCAACTGTGCCACAAGGCTTGGTTCCATCTGCAAACTTACTGAGGGTCCACTCGTTTCCTCTGTGCATGTCACTGACAAAGATGTTAAATGGGCTGCTCATTCCCATTGGGAGCGAGGTGCTCATCTTTACAAAGTAGATGAGGTCTAAGGCTATTCATTGAACCCTTTGGACAAAACATGATGCTGAAAGTGAACATTGAACATCTCCTGACCAGAACAAAGTTGGAATGAATGATGAATAATACAAGAACAATCTCTAAAACTCAAATTCACACAGGTGTTAAAGTAAGGCTGGTAGGCATTTCTTGGTTTTAAGGGCTGCATCTGAAACTTTAATATCCTTCCAGCACTGCGTGTTCCGCATACGTGCACAGGCACAGATTCGTTCCACTTTGACAGTCCTTCACATGTGCAGTGCGTTTGATTAGCATAATCACTGTGTGATTATTTCTCCCTAGCCTTGGCATATGCAAATTCTTGTCTTTTGACTGACAATCTTTATTAGGCAATCAGAGTCTAAGGATTTGCATAATCTCTATGCGGTTACAGTGTCTGTGTGCAATGCCACTGTGAATGCAAATCCTTTCGCTCTGACTGCTTTCTATATACTCGAGCAGCTTGCCAGAAATAATGCTGCTGCCTCAGCATCTCACTGCCAAGTGGAACAATTTGCCAGAAAAAAAAAAGGACAAAAAAAAGAAGGCAAGAGAGGAACAGTAGGGTCTCATCAGAGAGGTGACTGGACAACAGCTACCATTCAATAGCTGCACTGGAAAAACAAACAAAAGACAAATGAAAAAGAACCCCAAAAGGTAAATTCTTACGCTTCTGTGAGATCACAGTCACAAGTCACGTTGCCCAGTGCTCAGCACTGAGGCCTGATCTGGAGCCTTTAATATCTTTATTAATGATCTGGATTAAGGGATTGAGTGCACCCTCAAAAAGTTTGCAGGCAACACCAAGTTAGGCTTTATAGAGTGATCTATACAAGCTGGGACAAGGCCAATGAAACAAGTGCCACGTGCTCCACTTGTGTCACATCAAACCCATGCAATGCTACAGGCTTGGTGAAGAGTCATTGTAAAGTTGCAGGGTGATAAAGGACCTGGGACTGTTGATCAACAATGACTTGAATAAGAGACAACAGTGTGCTCAGGCAGCTAAGGTCAACAGCATCCTGGTTCATATGAGAAACAGTGTGACAAGTAGGACCAGGGAAGTGATTATCTCTCTGCACTCAGCACTGACAAGGATACACCTCAAATGCTGTGCTCAGTTTTCACAGAATCATACAAACACAGAATCAGGTTGGAAGAGACCTCCAAGTTCATCCAGTCCAACCTAGCACCCAGCCCTAGACAATCAACCAGACCATGGCAATAAGTGCCTCAGCCAGGCTTTACTTCAACACCTCCAAGGACAGTGACTCCACCACCTCCCTGGGCAGCCCATTCCAATGCAAATCACTCTCTCTAACAACAACTTCCTCCTAACATCCAGCTTAGACCTGCCCTGGCACAACTTGAGACTGTGTCCCCTTGTTCTGTTGCTGGGTGCCTGGCAGAAGAGACCAACCCCACCTGGCTACAGCCTCCCTTCAGGTAGTTGTAGGCATCAACGAGCTCTGCCCTGAGCCTCCTCTTCTCTCTTCTGCAGGCTGCACACCCCCAGCTCCCTCAGCCTCTCCTCACAGGGCTGTGCTCCAGGCCCCTCACCAGCCTTGACACACTTCTTTGGACACCTTCCAGTACCTCAGCGTCTCTCTTGAATCAAGGAGCCCAGAACTGGTCACAGCACTCAAGATGTGGCCTGAGCAGAGCTGAATACAGGGAAAGAATAACCTCCCTTGTCCCTTGAGAGTGGAACAACAAGTGAACTAACAGATGAGGATGGGAATTAGAATCAGGGGGGGAAAAAGAAGGAATGAAGCAGCTAGACACTGAACTACTGCCAGCAAGTGCCTTTCAGAGTTCTTCCACCTCCTCAGCTAATCCCCAGCCAGAACTTAACATTCAGTGGAGCTAAGGTGCTGTTTTGAATTAACCAGATTGAAAAGGATTTCATGTATATTATGAACTCAAACACAATAGGAAGTCTCATCTGAGTATTTCACAATGCTTTACAAAGACCACTTACAAGCAGGTAATTAACATATGAAACCTGAGCTGCACTGGAACTTTTGTCAAGTCCACTTGTTCACAGTCAGACTCTTACGCCTTTGCACTAGACAGGACAGGCATAATGGATTCAAGAGCATGTGTTTCTGGAGTACCTCACACAAGCACCTATGGATGTGAAGTCTATGAACTGCCTAGTTGTTGCCTCAAAGTCAAACACTTAAAGACATCTGCACTGCTGCAGTATTGTTTTGTTCAGAAAAGACATTCCACAATGAACAAACAGCCCAGCTCAGGCTATTTGGAAGGAATTGGGGTTTTTAATGTATAATTTGATGTATAAAGCAGACACCAAAAGTGCTGTGCAAACCCCAGAGGTTTTGCTTCTGTCCCTAGAGATGCCTGCAGTGCTCCATGCTCTAAGAGTGGCTTTAATTTTTACCCATTTAGAATCATAGAATCAACCAGGTTGGAAGAAACCTCCAAGACCCTCCAGTCCAACCTATAATTATTATCTATTATTTTTATATAGATCTGTTATATATTAATTATTATCTATTTTAAAAATTATATTTATCACCAATGAAAACATCACTCCTTCTTCTACTATAAGCCACTTTTAGCTTGATAGTGAAATGGTATTAGAAATAAATGTCCTCCATCAGGTCTTATTTCTGCTTATCTTGACACGTTCACAGAACAAGTTCACACCAAGACTTGACCTTGAATCTCAGCTTTGACAACTACATCCAGATCTTAATGCTTATGTAACTGTACATGTTCATGTGCCAGAATGAATCATTAATGAACAAGATCTTTGTGACACAATTTAAAACAACAGGAAATATTTTCCTCATCTTAGAGATAGGAACTGAGAATAATGATTCAAAGTTACCACAGAGATCTGTGCCTTTGTGCTGAGTTCATAGATCATAGAATCACAGAATCAATCTGGTTGGAAGAGACTTCCAAGATCATCCAGTCCAACCTAGCACCCAGCCCTAGACAATCAACTAGACCATGGCACTAAGTGCCTCAGCCAGACTTTGCTTCAACACCTCCAGGGATGGTGACTCCACCAGCAACCTGGGCAGCCCATTCCAATGCCAATCACTCTCTCTGACAACAACTTCCTCCTAATATCCAGCCTAGACCTCCCCCGGCACAACTTGAGACTGTGTCCCCTTGTTCTGTTTCCTGGGAGAAGAGACCAACCCCACCTGGCTACAACCTCCCTTCAGGTAGTTGTAGACAGCAATGAGGTCTGCCCTGAGCTTTCTCTTCTGCAGGCTAAACAACCCCAGCTCCCTCAGCCTCTCCTCATAGGGTTTTGTGTTCCAGGCCCCTCACCAGCTTCATTGCCCTTCCCTGGACATGTTCCAGCACCTCAAAATCTCTCTTGAATTGAGTGGCCCAGAACTGGACACAGCACTCAAGGTGTGGCCTGACCAGTGCTGAGTATACTGGGGAAGAATAACCTTCCTTGTCCTACTGGCCACACTGTTCCTGATGCAGGCCAGGATGTCATTGGCTTTCTTGGACACCTGGGCACACTGCTGGCTCATCTTCAGCCTACTATCTACCAGTACCCCAGGTCCCTCTCTGCCTGGCTGCTCTCCCTCTTCCTCCACTAAGCCGTTCTTCCTAGCTCAGAGCAGCACCCTTGGCCAACCTCTCACCACACTTCATGTGGCTCTTAGTTCTTATTGCAAAAGGCAATCTGAGCAAGTGTGGGGGAAAACTTTTACCCTGGCAACTCCAATAGCAGTGGCTGGCATAAACAGTTCTGCTGGGATAGTATAACTAAAAAAATACTTCTCCTTCAGGAGCAGCTGCCAAGTTTAGTGCTCCAGATCTCCACCCTTCTTCTTTTACTGTGTCCTCTGAAAAGTGCTGCTGTCTTTTCAGGCACTACTGAGAAAACAGTACTTATTGTAATCTCCTTATAATGTGCACAGCAGATAGCGTTTGCAAAGGTTGTGCTTACAGCTTGCAAGAAGCAGCCAGGAAACTCAAATAGTACTTTAAAAACACTGCTGTAACTTACTACATTGCAATGAACTTGTATCTGCTCAGACCCTTCTGCACATGGGAAATCCCTGTTATTAAACAAGGTTTCTCTGTAACTGCAACTCTACAACTACCTAAAAGGAGGTTGTAGTGAGGCTGGAGCTGGTCTCTTCTCCTGAATTACCAATGATAGGACAAGAGGAAATGGCCTCAAGTTGCGTCAGGGGAGGTTTAGGTTGGATGTTGGAGGAAGTTCTTTACTGAGCAGGTGGTCAGGCACTGGAACAGGCTGCCCAGGGAGGTGGTGGAGTGGCAATCCCTGGAAGTGTTTAAAAGGAAAGTGGATGTGGTGCTTGAGGCTATGGTCTGGTGATGAAGGCTGCTGGGATGAAGGTTGGGCTGGATGATGCTGGTGGGCCTTTCCAAGCATAGCTCTTCATAGTGATGAGATGTTGTGCTGAGGGATTTGGTTTAGTCAAGGACTTGTCAATGTGAAATTAATGATTGGACTGGATGGGCTTGAAAGGCTTTGCCAACCTAAGAAATTCTGTGATTCTGTGTGATTCTGTGATTCTGTAATCATCATGAATTTATGGTTGCAAAGTTTTTAATCTTCTTCCCTCCTTCAAAAAAAATTTTAGTTGTACGTGAGGAGTCACACAGCACATTGACAGCATGCACCTGTGTCAACTGAGAGTGAAACATCTATTAACTGGTTTACAACAGCATTCCTGAAGTGTGTGATTCAAGTAACTGCTTTTTTATTTTCTTTCAAAATTATTATTGAAATGACATTAGCATTGAAAATTCCCTTTCCCCCTCTCACTTCTTGTCTTTCTCATTATTAACTACAACTGAAATTTTAACTCATTAGGTAGCACTATGCACTTCATATTAGTAAGACAAAACTACACCAAAGGTATGGGGTCGACGTAGGTTTACCTAGAATCATAGAATGGTTTAGGTTGGAGGGGACCTCAAAAATCATCCAGTTCCAACCCCCTGCCATAGGCAGGGACATCTCCCACTAAAACAGGTCTCAAGACCTCATCCAACCTGGCCTTCAACATCTCCAGGGAGGGAGCAGCCACAACCTCCCTGGGCAACCTGTGCCAGTGTCTCACCACCCTCACTGCAAACAACCCATTCCTAACATCTGCCAGTTTAAACCCATTACTCCTTGTCCTGTCATTACAAGACCTTGTCAATAGTCCCTCCTCAGCATTCCTGTAGACCCCTTCAGATACTGGAAGACCACTCCAAGGTCTCCTCAAAGCCTTCTCCTCTCCAGGGGGCAGATCCCCAACTCTTGTAGCCTGTCCTCAGAGCAGAGCTGCTCCAACTCATCTTCACGACTCTCCTCTGCACTCGCTCTAACAGTTCCATGTCCTTCTTCAGGGGACTCCTGAACCGTACACAGTACTCTATGTGGGGGGTCTGATAAGGACAGAGCCAAAGGGCAGAATCCCCTCCCTTGCCCTGCTGCCCACACTGCTCTTGCTACAGCCCAGCACACGGTTGCTGTCTGCAGCCTTTTGCTGATCAAAACCAAAGAAAAGCAAGCAAGAAAATCCCTCATTAGGCTTCCCAATCGTTGGTGTTAAACATGAACTCAAGCAGAACACACCATTTCCTGGCTGCTCTTTGGAATATCAGCACTCCATCCAATCTGCTCTTGTCTGTAACTGGTATCTGAATTTGTACTTATACTAATCAGGACATTCCTGAAGATTGTAACATGAAAATCAGAATGATACCTTCTGGCATCTTTCTCCTCTGTGGAACCTTCACAGATGTCAGACACAGACTACAAGTGCTTTCCTTAACATTCCTTGAGCAGAGTGAATATTTTAATAATGGTAGTCAACTACTATACAAATATCCAGAAATTCCCCAGTCCAAAGCAAAACCCTTTACAAAGGGCATTTCAAAACACAACAAATTACAAACAAAATAAAACCTAAGAAAAGAAGCCAAGTAAAAGCAGAAATCAGCTAGGGACAGAGTGGCTGGAAAGCAGACAGGAAGAAAGGGACCTGGGGTACTGATAGATAGTAGGCTGAAGATGAGCCAGCAGTGTGCCCAGGTGGCCAAGAGAGCCAATGGCATCTGGAACATGTCCAGAGAAGGGCGACAAAGCTGGTGGGGGGCCTGGAACACAAACTCTATGAGGAGAGGCTGAGGCAGATGGGGGTATTTAGCCTGGAGAAGAGGAGGCTCAGGGCAGAGCTCATTGCTGTCTACAGCTACCTGAAGGGAGGCTGTAGCCAGGTGGGGTTGGGCTCTTCTGCCAGACAACCAGCAATAGAACAAGGGGACACAGTCTCAAGTTGTGCTGGGGTAAGTACAGGCTGGATGTTAGGAGGAAGTTGTTGTTAGAGAGAGTGATTGGCATTGGAATGGGCTGCCCAGGGAGGTGGTGGAGTCCCTGTCCCTGGAGGTGTTGAAGAAAAGCCTGGCTGAGGCACTTAGTGCCATGGTCTGGTTGACTGAATAGGGCTGGGGATAGGTTGGACTGGATGATCTTGGAGGTCTCTTCCAAACTGGTTGATTCTATGATTCTATGACTCTACCAGGACCAGGCATGAGTTAATTACCAAGAATGGGAGAAAAACTGCTTCCCAGTGCAAATTTTCAAAACCTGTGTTGTTTGCAATTATGTAAATATAAAGGAGCAAGTCTACAACTTCAACCTTGCACATTGCAATCCCTGTGTTTCTATAATTATGCTTTTGCTGTCTAAGATTAATCAGGGTAGTTAATGATGCAAAAAATTACATTTATATTCCAGTCTGAATGCCGCTGTACTCCACACTAAGATCTAAGTGCCATTAAGGTAAATGGAATTAATGGGCTGTCCCTGGTAATCTTTATATCTATCAGTTACTAATTAACATTCTTCTGCAAAGAATAATTTATGGGGAAAAAATACATACAGAAGCAATAATGCTAAAACTTGCAACACATTGCAGTCACAGCGCAGTTGTGCAGCTGTAATAGGCAATGCATTGTGTGTGGTTCAGCAGAGAACAAGAAAGTGCCAAGTGCCTCTGTAATCAGTACAATCTTTCATGTTAAGTCTTTTATTTTATATGGCAGCAAATTATTCTTAGCAAGGATGAACTTTTGTGGGAAATGTCAACTTCAGCTAATAATGGAAGGACTGAGCAGAAGCAGAAATTAAAACCTGGTAGTTAAACCAGCTCCTTAGGAAAATGAACAGTAAGTTATCTTTGTAGATAATGTAGCACATTTGTTGCTTTCAGCAGGTGACTCCCTCATTCATTACTGATTTCATGCTTTCAGGACTTGTCTAGGTTTCAAAAGTGCTGTTTCCAAACCTTTGCCAAAATTTTAATTTGGCTCTCCTTTGTTTTGGACTTCATGACACAAAACCATAAAACCTTCTGCATAATTCTTTAAGGTTCTTCTGAAATCTTCTTTACCTTCCTGTGTTTGAACCTGTGCACCATTGCGTCACATACCAGGAAGTGATAATAGAAACTGATTCTTACCATGAATAACAGTTTCAGAGAGCTATTATGTGCCTCACTTCTTTTTGGAAAACAAAAACCCCACATCAATACCCTCTGCCTGCACAAAATTCCCTAGGAACAGGCACACACATTAATGAGTTGTGACATGAATCAAAATCAAATGGTGACAGTTGCACCTGAAAAATATTCCCCTAGCTACAGGCAGTAGTAGTTAGTGGTTTTAAACCAATATCAATATCCCCTGTACTCAGCACTGGTCAGGCCACACATAGACTACTGTGTCCAGTTCTGGGCTCCTCAATTCAAGAGAGATGTTGAGATACAGCAATGTGTCCAGAGAAGGGTGATGAAGCTGGTGAGGGGCCTGGAACACAAACCCTATGAAGAGAGGCTGAGGGAGCTGAAGGTGTGCAGCCTGGAGAAGAGGAGGCTCAGGGCAGAGCTCATTGCTGTCTACAACTACCTGAAGGGAAGTTGTAGCCAGGTGGGGTTGGGGTCCTCTGCCAGGCTGGGGAAGGTCTAGGCTGGATGTTAGGAGGAAGCTGTTGTCAGAGAGAGTGATTGGCATTGGAATGAGCTACCCAGGGAGGTGGTGGAGTCACTGTCCCTGGAAGTGATCAAGACAAGCCTGGCTGGGCACTTAGTGCCATGGTCTGGTTGATTGTCTAGGGCTGGATGCTAGGTTGGACTGGATGAGCTTGGAGGCTGGACTGGATGATCTTGGATGTCTCTTCCAACCTGGTTGATTCTATGATTCTATGATCAAGATATTTATGTTTACTTACGGCATGAGGAAAAATATTAATAATTCCTAACAAAAAAAAAAGCACCTTGGGAGTGCCTTTCTTTCAAACCACTGACAACAGTATTATTCCAAGTAAACATAATAGAATTCAGATGATTTAAATCTTCCCAGACCCTGACCAGAAATAGTATATAAGTACATGCCATATTACTGCCAAAAATGGCAACAATAATATAACTAGTATTTATATAAGTGAGATTTATGAAATCATCATAGCACTCTGTGCTTCATACTTATTCCCTCTGTCAGTCACAATGAATTTTAAGTTTACAATACAGACATGATGATTAATCACAGCCTAAGGCTTTCCAATTAAAGTTGTAAATCACAGAATTAACCAGGTTGGAAAAGACCTCTAGGATCACTGAGTCCAACCTATCACCTAACCCTTCTAATAAACAAAACCATGGCACTAAGTGCCTCATGCAGCCTCCTTTTAAGCATCTCCAGGGATGGGGACTCCACCACCGACCCAGGCATCCCATTTAGGATATTTACACATTTTTCCAACTTTACCAGTGATAAAAAATAAAATCCTATCTGTAGAATTTAGATGAGCAGCTATTTTGCACATATAGTAGGTAATTAAAAGAAAAGATTTTTAATTAACTCAAAAAGCCTTGGCACATTTTACCACATAGGGAAGAAAGCCTCTGACCTTGTGAGAAAATTAATTACACTGCTATAAAAATATGTTGTACATTGGTAAGAATTCCATTCCATTCCCTGAGTACTCTAGCATGTTGTACTGTGAACATCGTCTCCTCCTCTTGTCATTCCACCAGGACCTCCCAGAAGAAAATACAGTTGCATGTGGAATTAGTAGAAAAGCAGTAAAAAAATGTGATAAATGAGTAATAATGGACAAAGATTGATAAGCACAGAGAGAAAAGTCGGTGCAATCCCAAGCACAACTCCAGGCTGGGTGGGGAATGGCTGAGAGCAGCCCTGAGGAACAGGACCTGGGGGTCTGCGATGATGCAAAGCTCAACAGGAGCCTGCAGGGTGAGTGCAGCCCAGACACAACCCTGTGCTGGGCTGCAGCAAGAGCAGTGTGGGCAGCAGGGCAAGGGAAGGAATTCTGCTCCTTGGCTCTGCTCTCCTCAGACCCCACCTGCAGTCCTGTGTGCAGTTCTGGAGTCCCCATCACAAGCAGGACATGGAACTGTTGGAGTCAGTCCAGAGGAGGCTACGGGGATGCTCAGAGGGCTGCAGCAGCTCTGCTCTGAGGACAGGCTGAGAGAGTTGGGGCTCTGCAGCCTGGAGGGGAGAAGACTTCAAGAAGACCTTACAGTGGCTTCCAGTATCTGAAGGGGACCTACAGGAAGGCTGGGGAGGGACTATTGACAAGGACTTGTAATGACAGGACAAGGAGTAATGGGTTTAAACTGGAAGAGGGGAGATTGAAACTGGATGTTAGGAAAGGGTTGTTTGCAGTGAGGGTGGTGAGACACTGGCACGGGTAGCCCAGGGAGGTTGTGGCTGCTCCCTGCCTGGAGGTGTTGAAGGCCAGGTTGGATGAGGCCTTGAGCAACCTGTTCTAGTGGGAGGTGCCCCTGCCTATGGCAGGGAGATGGAACTGGATGATCCTTTAGATCCCTTCCAATCTAAACTATTCTACTGGTCTGTATAAACACAGTATGGTAAAATACAACAGAGCCAGGGAATGTGCTGCTTCTAGAGCATAAAGAGAAACACCTAAAAATTCATATTTCTGAGAGAGCTGAAGGAGAGAACAGATTTAACCCTGTCAGGATGGTTCTAACTTCAATGCATTTAAAAGCTAAAGTAGGTATCCAATATTATAGACAATTATAGGCAGCATGGCACGTTTCCTCTGTAATTAAAAATATCACCTATCATTTATATTCAAATCAATGCTTTTTTCAAACAACTATTTCCAAACCTCTGAAGCACATTAAGCTTGCAAAAAAATGAAACAAACAAACAAAGAAGCACCAAAAATACCAACCACAAGATATTTCAGAGCTTTTCTCTCGTGCTCTCCATGCCACAGCATCAGACATGTCATTGCAGGGCTTAGTAGTGCCTCTACAAGCTTGTGGGTGCCATTTGTCTGGGCTTTAGCAAAGCATTTAACACTATGTCCCACAACACCCTCAACAGAAACTCACTGAAGGTCACAGCTTGGATGGATCACTTAACTGGTTGAAAAACCAACTGGACAGACATGCCCAAAGAGTGGTGGTGAATGGAGTTAAGTTGGTGGATAGTCAGAAGTGGTTCCCCAGGCCTCAGTATGGGGTCCAGTTCCCTTTACTATCTTTAGAAATCGGAACCATCTGAATAAGGGGATTGAGTGCACCCTCAGTAAGTTCACTGATGGCACTAAACTGTGAGGGAGTGTTCATCTGCCTGAGAGTAGGAAGGGTCTGGAGCACAGCCCTATGAGGAGAGGCTGAGGGAGCTGGGGGTGTGCAGCCTGCAGAAGAGGAAAGAGAAGGCTCAGGGCAGACCTCATTGATGCCTACAACTACCTGAAGGGAAGCTTCTGTGGTCTCTTCTCCCAGGCAATCAGCAACTGAATGCGAGAACAGTCTCGAGTTGTGCTAGGGGAGGTCTAGGCTTGGTATTAGGAGGAAGTTGTTGGCAGGGAGAGTGATTGGCATTGGAATGGGCTGCCCAGGGAGGTGGTGGAGTTGCCATCCCTGGAGGTGTTGCAAGAAAAGCCTGGATGAGGCACTTAGTGCCATGGTCTGGCTGATTGGCCAGGGCTGAGTGCTTCGTTGGACTACATGAGATTGAAGGTCTCTTCCAACCTGGTTGATTCTGTGATCTAGCCAGACTAGATTGATGGGCCAAGGTCAGTGGTGTGAGACTCAACAGCCCCATGCAATGCTACAGGCTTGGAGAAGAGTGGCTGAAAAAGCTGTTCAGTAGAGGAAGACCTGAGAGTGTTGATCAACAGCTGGATGAATGTGAGATAGCAGTGTGCTCAGGTGGTCAAGAAGATCAATAGCATCTGGACCTGTATTATGAACAGTATGACAACTAGGATCAGGGAAGAACAGGGGACCCTTGTACTCAGCACCAGTAAGACCACACCTGCTGTACTACGTTCAGTTTCAGGGCCCTCACTACTAGAAGAACATTGAGGTGCTGGAGTAGGTTCAGAGAAAGGCAATGAAACTGGTGAAGGGTCTGGAAAACAGGTCCTCTTAGGAGCACCTGAGGGAACTGAGGTTGTTTAGGCTGCAGAAAAGGAAGCTGAGAGGAGGAGTTACTGCTCTCTACATCTACTGAAATGAGAATGTAGTGAGTTGGATGTTTATCTCTTCTGCCCAGTGACAAGTGATGAGATGAAAGGAAAAGGTCTTCTGTCACACTAGGGAAGGTTTAGATTTGATACTGGAATAAACTTCTCCATTGAAAGGGTTCTCAAACAGTGGAATAGGCTTCCAAGGAAGGTTGTTCAATCTCCATCCCTGGAGGTGTTTAATAGCAGTAAGTGACACACTGATTTAACACCAGAATTAATAGAGCTAGATAATGGTTGGACTTGATGATCTCTAATGTCTTTTCCAGCCAAAATGATTCTATACTGAAGCTTTTGGCAGGCTTTCCCACTGTAACCTCTCTGTTTGGGAATTTATAAGCATCTTGAATAATATGTTTTGCCCTGAACTTCATAGAAAGGAAAACAAGTTATCTTTTAGGGAGGCCCTTTATTGACCTAAAATCAAAAGCAAACGCAATAATTATGTAAAGGTATCTTTAAACACCATGTTAAAGACAAATATTTTTGTAATGGAAAAGGGAGATAAGTCAGGCAATTACATAATAACATGGTTCAGTCTCTTTGATTATTTTCTATTAATAATAGAGATTTCTGATAGCAACAATTGGACCAAGCATTTTGTACAGTGTAGTTTTGTTTTTTAACCATCTAGCATGTACTGTAGCCAATCCACCAGAAGCTGCTGGGTAGCAGGTCATTGTACACACTTTTAATAAGCAAAATGCTTAAATGCTTTGAAAAACTAGAGCCTAGAATCCATACTGGTTTCACAGCAACCTAACATTCCATCCTTTGGTGTTTTAGCTGAATGCTCTCTCATACAGAGAAGGCTACCAAGAACTGGTAAAAGTGGTATTGATAGTGTAATACAACAGAAAAACAAGTTTTTGTGTAGAAGATGTGCTAAAAGTGGTCTTCAACATTCTTACCTACATTATCTGCTTGTTGCCCTCATTTTTCCACGTCAAAATACCCAATATTCCTTGTACATAGTTTGTAAGCCACTTTTCAACTAATGTGAAAAGTCACAGTAGAGCACTCTCAAGGTTTCGTGGTCCTACAAATGTTATCATAATCAGCTAAGTTTTTTAGCTTACTTATCTTAATTAAGGCTTTACCAATTCACAGGCTGTGATAGGCTACCACTTTACAGCTGATCAACATTTACCAAAATAAACTAACACAGTTTATTTTCTGATGCTACAAAAAAATAGATGTAATTGCAGAAGCAGCAAGATTTCCACTGCTTCTGATTTCATAACTTAGTAAGGTATCTGGTAAACAATCAATTCAAGTTTGTGGAAGCCAGGCACTGGAATTAATAGGTGAAAAGACTCCCTGCAGTCAACAAGTTCAAAGTCCTGTAAAGGGAGCAATTCCTCAGTGATACCCAAAGGAAGCGGTTTATGTAGGGAATCATCTCCTTCAAGGTAAGTAATCACCTCCTTCAAGGTAAGTAATTTTCATAGGGGACAAGACTTCTCCACCCCCACACTGTCCTGGAAGGCCAATAGGCCTAAAACATGTCTTGGCTTGTCCCACCCTTCTGCTGATGGGGGAAGCAGGGGCAGGAGGAAAACAAAGGCTTGGGTCACTATGTCCCCTCCCAAAGTGATAAACAAGTACCCACAGGTGTTTAGGTACTTGTGAGTGTCTTGTCCCATTAAAGCTGAGCAAGCCCTGGTTTCATCTAATATGGTCAGTCTGGCAAATGCCATTCTGACTGGTAAATCTCTGTGGCCAAAGGAGCCTTTGCACTTGGGCAAATAATATAAATGGAGCTAAGTTGCAAACAGTGTGCTCTGCCTCACTGCTCTGCCTGGACAACATGCTCTGCTCTGCCTCAGCGTGTTCTGCTCTGCTTTGTGCTTCAGACCAGTTGAGCCTTGGTGTTTTGGGCTTGAACTACCCAGAAACTTAAGTGCCTCAGGTTTACCAGGAGAAGGCATTAAGTTCCTCACAAAGTGGTGAGAAGTGCCACCAACATGGTGCTTTCTGCATATCTGCAAGAGATCCTGTCTGCACCTCTGTGCCAAGAGCAACCAGGATCAAGTCAGAGACCATCTGCTTCTTTCTCAGCACCCTGTTAGAGCCTGGGAAGAACTAGAAGCCTCAACAGCTATCAAGACACCGACAGAACTCTGTTCAAGTGTTGGGTACTGTCTGGAAACTGTAGTTAGCCCTGGGAATCTGGAGATAATAATTTGTGAATAAGTAGTCACAAAGCTCTCTATAACTGAATTCTACTGTGCCTTCTGCCTTAGCAGAATGGAGCTTCTCAGGACTCTCTCAAGGGCAAGCAGCATATTGGCTGCAAGATTCCCTTTCCTAAATAGTTAATGTTTGTTATATTATCACTAGTTATTTCTAAAGATTCCCTGTTTATTTCCCTCTAGGTAATACTTTCCATGACCATGAAAAGAACCTATTATTGTTATTAAAAATTGTGGTCTGGGGCAAGATTGCTAAATATCAGAATTAATAAACTATATTAATTTTGGAATAGATCTTGCCCATACCATTACACACACTGAACACCCATTTCCAGCAGGTAGCTCCACCACCTCAGAACAACTACAACACCCACCTTTGTCACTCGCTGTCTGGGAACAGTTATAATGGACACCCTCTGTAAATACACCTTTGAGGTGCCAAGTGTCTCATTTTTTACTTTCCTCTGTGTGGATGGCAATGGCCAAACTGAGCAAACAGAATCTCATTGCCGCCACTGCTGTTACATTACACCTATGGGATGTGACTGTCTAGAAAACGCTTTCAGGTGTCTATAGCAGAAGCTGATAAGAAGCCTCAAAGAGTTCCTCTCAGGCAGAGAGACATCTTCTGCAAAAGGGCTCATACTAGCAAAGAGAAAGGTTAAATTTACCCAATGTCTGTAGGTTTGGCTTTTAGATTTGTCTTAGTGCTTCTTGGAGAGCTCAGACATCTGTTTAGAAGCAACACCTAAATATGAGAATCATAGAATCCTAGAATCAACCAGGTTGGAAGAGAACTCCAAGATCAGCCAGTCCAACCTAGCACCCAGCCCTATCCAGTCAACCAGACCATGGCACTAAGTGACTCATCCAGGCTTTTCTTCAACACCTCCAGGCACAGCGACTCCACCACCTCCCTGGGCAGCCCATTCCAATGCCAATCACTCTGTCTGACAACAACTTCCTCCTAACATCCAGCCTAGACCTACCCTGGCACAACTTGAGACTGTGTCCCCTTGTTCTATTGCTGGTTGCCTGGGAGAAGAGGCCACCCCCCACCTGGCTACAATGTCCCTTCAGGTAGTTGTAGACAGTAATAAGATCACCCCAGAGCCTCCTCTTCTGCAGGCTAAACAACCCCAGCTCCCTCAGCCTCTCCTCATAGGCTTTGTGTTCCAGACCCTCCACCAGCTTCATTGCCCTTCTCTGGACATGTTCCAGCACCTCAACATCTTTCTTGAATTGAGTGGCCCAGAACTGGACACAGTACTAAAGGTGTGGCCTGAGCAGTGCAGAATAATCTCCCTTGTCCTACTGGCCACACTGTTCCTGGTGCACGCCAGGAGAGCTGAGCTAGGAGAGAAGAGCTTTCTTCCCACAATTTTCTTTCCATGCTTTGCCAGTAAATGTGTGTAAATACTTGCTCTATGATAACTCACTTTTTCTCTCAAGACAAGAATGTTTAATGGTTTACAACATTCTTTTGCTCTTAGACTCTGGCCTGCAAAACACAACCTCATTAAATGAGATGGCAACGGGAACATCAATATTTTCTGGTGATGAACTCATCACTTTTTCTGTAAGGAGTTTCAATATTCTTTCCAGAGATAAGGTGTGTACATTTGGCATTGTTTTCTTCAATATCAGTTCCTCCCTTGCAGCTTTGATTTCATAACTGAGCCCAAATAATAAGAAGCAGATAGTGCTATGCAGTATAATGTTCATGCAAAATAACATAGCTGTTTTTCAGTGCACTCTTTCCCCACTGCATTTGTGATTGATTTCTGGGGGTGCCTTTTATTCATCCTCTTCTTTTTTTTTTTTTTCTTTTTTTAAATGTATTTTGCCATAAAGAAAGAGCAGTTCATAACCATGTCTAAGTGGCAACAGATCAAACTTAATTTACTAATGCAATTATATCATAGAGTCATAGAATGGTTTAGGTTGGAGGGGACCTCAAAAATCATCTAGTTCCAACACTTCGTCATAGGCAGGGACACCTTCCACTAGAACAGGTCACTCAAGACCTCATCCAACCTGTCCTTGAACACCTCCAGGCAGGGAGCAGCCACAACCTCCCTGGGCAACCTGTGCCAGTGTCTCACCACCCTCACTGCAAGGAACCCTTTCCTAACATCTACTTTGACTCTCCCCTCTGCCACTTTAAACCCATTACTCTTCTTCCTGTCATTACAAGACCTTGTCAATAGTCCCTCCCCAGCTTTCCTGTAGGCCCCTTCAGATACTGGAAGGCCACTCCAAGGTCTCCTTAAGGCCTCCTCTCCTCCAGGCTGCAGAGCCCCAACTCCTGTCCTCAGAACAGAGCTGCTGCAGACCTCTGAGCATCCTTGTGGCCCTCCTCGAGTGTCTCAAACAGTTCCATGTCCTTCTTGTGTTGGGGGCTCCAGAACTCCACACAGGACTCCAGGTGGGGTCTGAGGAGAGCAGAGCCAAGGGGCAGAATCCCCTCCCTTGCCCTGCTGCCCACACTGCTCTTGCTGCAGCCCAGCACAGGGTTGTGTCTGGGCTGCACTCACACTGCAGGCTCATGTTGAGCTTTTCCTCACCCCAGACCCCCAGGTCCTGCTCCTCAGAGCTGCTCTAAGCCATTCCCCACCCAGCCTTGAGTTGTGCTTGGGATGGCACCCACCCAAGTGTAGAACCTTACACTTGGCCTTGCTGAATGTCATGAGGTTGGCCTGGGCACACCTCTGCAGCCTGTCCAGGTCCCTCTGGATGGATCCCTGCCCTTTAACAAGTCATCTGTGCCACATAGCTTGGTGTCATCTGCAAACTTGCTGAGGGTGCACTGATTCCTTTGTCCATGTCACTAACAAAGATCTTAACCACCAATGGTGCCAGCCTGACCCTGAGGGGTGCCACTTTGCATTGGCATCCAGGTGGACATTGTGCCCTTGATCACCCCTCTCTGTGTGCCACCTTCCAGCCAATTCCTTACCCAGCAAAGCTCCACCCTTCCAGTCTGTGTCTTTCCAGTTTGGTGACCAGGGTGTCCTGTGGGACAGAGCCAAATGCCTTACTCAGGTCCAGGTAGATGATGTCAGTTGCCCTTCCCTTGTCCACTGCTGCTGTGTCTTCATCGTAAAAAACCACTGAATTTGTCAGGTCTGATTTGCCCTTGGTGCAGCCACTGCTGAGTACCACTAATCAGTGGAGGGTAACTTATAAAGAGGTGGCAACAACAAAAGGTCTACTGTGTTTAAAATCTGTTTTAAGCAGCCACATTTGCCTGTGGTGCACGGTGCCGGTGGTGCCCAGCGCACATGTCCCTCACACGCCTCAACACCTGCCCCAATACCCATTCCCCACACACCTTCCCGCTTCTTCTTCCCCCTGGCAGAAGCCGAAGGCAGACAAAAGCTTCGGCGCCTCTCAGTCTCTCACTGCCCCATGCTTGGCCTTGGTTTGTGCTTGCTTTGTTCCGTGACAAGCACAGGTCAGGGTCCCAGGCCTGTGCCGCTCCCTTTGTTGGAGCAGGAACTCAGGGCTGCTTCCAGGGCTGCTTTTCCCTGTGGCTGCTGCTCAAAGGCGCTCGCCAAAACGCTTCCAGCCCTGGCAAACTGCTTGTGTGCTGCTGCTGCTGCTGCTGCTGCTGCTGCTGCTGCTGCTGCTGCTGCTGCTGCGCCGGAGCGGGGCCTCGCCTGCGGCTGGCAGCCTGACCCTGCCCGGCCGAGCCCGAGCACAGGCAACGACCAGCAGCGACCTAGCGACGAGTGTGGAGCCCGGGAGCTGCCTGCCGCCGCTCCGGCCGCCCTGCCAGCCCGAGGGCCGGCTCCGGGCCGCACGCAGCGCTCCCTCGGACCGCTCCAGCCCGCAAGCCCGGACCCTGCTGTGCCCAGGCGGCTGCTGCCCACCCGATGGCTGCCGGAGAGCCGCGGCAGAGCTCTCTCGTGTCCGTGGGCTGCTCAGAGGGGCTGCTCCGTCTGGGCTGAGCGAGCAGCACAGCCCCAGGGCAGCACTGCCGCCTCAAGTCCACCTCCTGGCTGGCCCTGGGGAGATTTTCCTGCCTGTGCTTCTGGAGCGCAGGTGCTGAGACTCTCACCCAGCGAGCAGCCAAACTCTCCTCACTCGGCTGTGTGACGCTTTGTGCTTAGCCTCTCCGCAGCAGTTTGTGCTGCCAGGCGCTCTGCTTACCAACGCTTCAAAAGCTTTTCCTAGCTCGTTTGGTTTGTCTGTACAGACCCTTGCTGCAAAACAGTTGTACCAACCACACCACAGAATCTGCCTGTGTTGACTGTAAATAAGTGTGGGGAAGTTTTCTCTGTCTAATTAATAAACTATTTCATCATTTCTTACATCGGCCTCATTACAGGTCACTCCCAACCCAGAGTCAAACCCCTCCCTAACACTGCCAACAGTTGTTCTGTTGGGGTTTTTGCTATCTAGTGTTTATGCTGCTGAATGACAGAAAACCAGAATTTTTATGATGGGACACCTACAAATATTGATGAAGGACCTTCTGTTCAGCAGCAGGTAGCAATTTAGGCCATCAATATACAGGAAAAGTAGGACTTGAGAGGTCCAAGGCATGTCACACATGAAGTATTCTGACTCCCTGCATGTAATAACTTCAATTTCATTCATAGAATTCACCTCCATTCCTCTTCTTTGTTAAATAGGATGTGAAAATCAGCCAGAATGCTACATACAGTTTTAATTACCTAGAAAGTGTACCAGTGGCATTGTCACATTGACACTGATTGTGATGGTTTGGGTGTTCCCCACCCCCCACACTCTTTGGAAATCACCCAGACTAGACTCAGCCGGCTCTGGAAATTGAATGAAGCTTCTATTTACAGCTGGCACAATATACAAGCAGATAGTTACAGTACATACAGTTATAGACAGCAATGTACAAGGGAAAAGGTAATACAGAAACACAACTCCCCTCCCAGAAACCTGAGTCCCCAGGAGGGGCTCTCAGCCACCCCTTCACCTTCCCCCTACCCCTCTCAACCTTACCCCAGTCCCAAGAAAGAGTAGATGTTTGGCCAGGGTGTTAGGAAGCAAAGTGGATTAGTCCAAAATGAAGGGTGAGGTTAGAGAGATGCAGCTCAGCCAGCAGCCCGAGTGAGAGTGGTGATGAGTGAGTTATCTATGTTTTGACTTATGTTTTCATACATCTCAGCAAGCCTATGAGGGAAGTAGACATCACCACTGTTTTCCTTTTACAGCCTGTAATCTATTCTTCTCACCAAAACATTCTAGCCTGCTTCAAACTAGCACACTGATGAGGAAGAGTCTTGAAGAAGATATTAAAGATGAGGAAGTGAATGATGGCTTATGATGACATATTCATGAAGTTAGTGGGTAGGAAAATGAGCATTCTGCTGTGAGATCCATAAGCAGCAAGGCATAGTACTAGAGCTTCTACACTACTACGTGAAAACATGGGAATCTAGTAGCTGAGAGGTACAGTATCTCACATGTAGAGTGAAAAACTGACAGGTTGATAGACGACACTTTACAGTGGTGGAACAATTGCCTTTAGGTCAGAATTGCCTGTTCAGCATTCTTTTGTCTCTATGTATTTCCTTGCAACAGACACCTTTTCCAAAGAGGCTTCCATCACCATCATAGAATCATCGAATCAACCAGGCTGGAAGAGACCTCCAAGATCATCCAGGCCAACCTAGCACCCAGCCCTAGACAATCAACCAGACCATGGCACTAAGTGCCTCAG
Source organism: Pogoniulus pusillus (assembly GCF_015220805.1). Classification (NCBI taxonomy): domain Eukaryota; kingdom Metazoa; phylum Chordata; class Aves; order Piciformes; family Lybiidae; genus Pogoniulus; species Pogoniulus pusillus. Next base: position 2,793,804 of record NC_087291.1, on the reverse strand, counting down.
CCAGGCTTTTTTTGTAAGACCTCCAGGGACAGTGACTCCACCACCTCCCTGGGCAGCCCATTCCAATGCCAATCACTCTCTCTGACAACAACTTCCTCCTAACATCCACCCTAGACCTCCCCCAGCACAACTTGAGACTGTGTCCCCTTGTTCTGTGGCTGGTTGCCTGGGAGAAGAGACAAACCGCACCTGGATACAGCCTCCCTTCAAGTAGCTGTAGACAGCAATGAGCTCTGCCCTGAGCCTCCTCTTCTCCAAGCTGCACACCTCCAGCTCCCTCAGCCTCTCCTCACAGGGCTGTGCTCCAGGCCCCTCCCCAGCCTTGCTGCCCTTCTCTGGACACCTTCCAGTACCTCAAAATCTGTCTTCAATTGAGGACCCCAGAACTGGACACAGTACTCAAGGTGTGGCCTGAGCAGTGCTGAGTACAGGGGTAGAAGAACCTCCCTTGTCCTGCTGGCCACACTGCTCCTGAGCCAGCCCAGGATGCCATTGGCTCTCCTGCCCACCTGGGCACACTGGAGGTTCATGTTCAGCTACTCTCTACCAGCACCCCCAGGTCCCTTTCTTCCTGGCTGCGCTCAGCCACTCTGTCCCCAGCCTGTAGTGCTGCTTGGGGTTGTTATGGCAAAAGTGTAGACAACTCTGCACTTGACTTTGTTCAGACTCATCCCATTGGCCTCTGCCCACTCATTCAGCCTGTCCAGGTCCCTCTGCAGGGCTCTCCTACCCTCCAACTGATTGAGACCTGCTCCTAGCTTGGTGTCAAACTTACAGTGAAAATAATAATGAGGTTTCAAGTCAATACAGCTCCCATGAAGTGAAAACAAAGATTTAGGGATAACAAATTTGCTTCAGAAAGTTTCAGGAGATATTAATCTCCTGGGAAAAAAAAACATGCAACTAAAAAGGAAAGGAACTGTTTCTGCCAGGAACAAAGATGTAAGGACTCTTTAAGTGGACACTGGATACTTTAACTTGCTTTAAAGCATCTCCACCACTACTTTTGTGTGTGCACAATGGAAATTCATTTCTTAAATACCAATTCTGAGATATTTCTAAGCCTCTCTTCTTGGAAACCTCCTGCTCTTCCTCTCACATCATTCCAAGCCCAACTCCATACATCCAGTATTTTCCAATCTGGCAGTCTCTGCACTGCAACTCCTCTCCCAGACACCACTCTATATGTTACTTCCTACTGCCAACAATAGCTCTTGCTGCTCGCAAAGTTGATAGTGTCATTTGGAAGAGCACTGCTATAATTAGCTCTGGCATCACCCCTGTGATTTATCTTTGCCGTCTGAGTTCTTTAAACACTAGTAATGCAATAGGTTGGATCCATTAGCAAATCAGGACATTTCAAACACAAAACATGAGGGAGGTGACAGACATTTCTTCATCCACTTTCAGCTCTCGCAATCGTAGCCCCTTAAAAAATGTCCTTAGACTTCTACTGTTTATAGCAAGCCATAATTCATACACTCCCATCTCTTCCTACCACTTAGATTTCCCAGGGAAATTTTCCTGCATATCTTCCTGCCTGGATCTATTAGGCACCATCTGGAAAAGGGAATGAGGAAATTCAGATTACCTCATTTGTAGTTAAATTAAAGAAACTCCTGCTGGCTTATCCAGTTTGGCATGTTACCGCATGGAGGGTGATCACGTGCCAAGACAACACGTTTGTCTCAGGAACTTCCTAAAATATATCTCACTGGAGGCATTGTCTGGCAAGTGTTGCTCTAAGTGTTCTCTACACTTTGGCCACAATAACCCTAAGCAGTGCTACAGGCTGGGGACAGAATGGTTGAGAGCAGCCAGGCAGAAAGCGACCTGGGGGTGCTGGTAGATAGTAGCTAAAGATGAGCCAGCAGTGTGCCCAGGTGGGCAGCAGAGCCAATGGCATCCTGGCCTGGCTCAGGAGCAGTGTGGCCAGTAGGACAAGGGAGGTTATTCTGCCCCTGTACTCAGCACTGCTCAGGCCACACCTTGAGTGCTGTGTCCAGTTCTGGGCTCTTCAATTCAAGAGAGATGCTGAGGTGCTGGAAGGTGTCCAGAGAAGGGTGACAAAGTTGGTGAGGGGCCTGGTACACAAACCCTATGAGGAGAGGCTGAGGGAGCTGGGGGTGTGCAGCCTGCAGCAGAGGAGGCTCAGGGCAGAGCTCATTGCTGTCTGCAGCTACCTGCAGGGAGGTTGCAGCCAGGTGGGGTTGGTCTCTTCTGCCAGGCAACCAGCCACAGAACAAGGGGACACAGTCTCAAGTTGTGCCAAGGAAGATCTAGGTTGGATGTTAGGAGGAAGTTGTTGTCAGAGAGAGTGATTGGCATTGGAATGGGCTGCCCAGAGAGGTGGTGGAGTCGCTATCCCTGGAGGTGTTACAAAAAAAGCCTGGCTGAGGCACTTAGTGCCATGGTCTGGTTGATTGGCCAGGGCTGGGTGCTAGGTTGGACTGGATGAGCTGGGAGGTGTCCAGAATATGTCCAGAGCCTGTGCTCCATCCAGGCTTTTCTTGAACACCTCCAGGTGTCTCACCAAAAATATGTCAGGATGAAATTAGAGAGGATGTAGACATTATATAAATGTTCCATCATACAATGACTCCAGATAAATGAGTTCTTCAGTATGTGCCATTTACTAGCTCCAAAGTACTCTGACTACAAGGAGTGTGATAACAAGTGAAAAACAATTTGATCATGGCACAGCAATGTGCCCTTGCGGCCAAGAAGGCCAATGGCATCCTGGGGTTTATTAGGAAGAGTGTGTACAGTAGATCAAGGAAGTTTCTCCTCCCCCTCTACTCTGCCCTGCTGAGACCCCATCTTGACTACTGCGTTCAGTTTTGGGCTTCCCATTTGAAGAGGGACAGAGATCTGCTGGAGAGGGTCCAGTGGAGATGTGTGAGGATGATGAGGGAACTGGAGGGCATGGCTTATGAGGAGATGCTCAGGGATTTGGGACTTTTTAGTCTAGAAAAGAGAAGACCTACAGGGGAATTGATAAATGTTTATAACTATCTGAGGGCTGACCAGGAGTGGGGAGGACAGGCTCTGCTCACTGCTCCCTGGGATAGGACAAGGAGCAATGGGTGTAAGTTGCAGCAAAAGAGGTTCAGCCTCAACACAAGGGGGAACTTCTGTACTGTAAATGTCCCAGAGCACTGGCACAGGCTCCCCAGAGAGGTTGTGCAGTCAAGGCCTGTCTGGATGTGTTCCTCTGTGATCTGTGTTAGATAGCATTGTCCAGCTCTGGCAGGGGGATTGGACTCGATGATCTCTTTGGGTCCCTTCCAACCCCTAACATCCTGTGAGCTGTGATCTGTGAGTGGGGACGAGCAAACCCCAAATCTTTTGCTTATCATAAAGGACAAAAATGAGTGTGTTTTAGGACAAGTTGTTGAATAGCAGCAGCACTATTACTACATGGTATGAATAAGAAACTAATGAAGTAGTTGTGCTTGGGAACGTATTTCCTATGTGTGAAGTTACCTGTCATGGAAACATTGAAGTTCATATGAAGAACAAACTGAGGGTTGTAAATAGTTGTTCAGCTAGCTCAGCAACACAAACATGCCCAAGGCTAGGAAATATTCAGACTCTATTTTAAATCTTTCCAAATGTCTTTCTCGTTAACAGAACTAATACTGATGTAGAACTTTAGCGCTCTTTTTCCTCCTCAGACTAGAGTAATCTAATAATTGCTTTAAGAAAAGCCTTTTCACTTCAATTGCAGCTTTTTCAATCTAGGCTAATAACCATCTATATTTAAACTGCAGCTTTTAGGAGTTACACTTATTGTGCAAGCCATTAAAGTTTTATATTCTTTGCAGAATAAAACGGTCGTTTATCTTTTTCATCTGTGTTCTAGTCAAGACAAAGAGTATAAACAGCAACTGATTAAATCCTTATTTAAAGTGCTTTACAAAATACTTGATGAGAATAGGTTTAAGTAATTCCAGTCATTGAGACTTGACAAATCTGAAGAGTTCTTCATTTAATTTCCTTTACTAGTATTCTTTTCCACATAATGCAAAAGCCTGAGGAACCTTCAGCACCCAATAAAGGCTGTGCTCCTACCTTGAGACATCTTCAGCATCCAATAATGGCTGTGCTCCTATCTTTTCTTTGGAGACTGACTTTCCAGCTGCAAGCTGTCTCTGGCAAAATTCTAATGTAGGATGAGATAACCAAGAAAGTCTATTCCTTTGCTGTTACTAATCATCAGTTAAATAAACACAAAATCAGAGAGCTGGAACAGCTCTGCTCTGAAGACAGGCTACAAGAGTTGGGGCTCTACAGCCTGAAGAAGAGAAGGCTTACAGGAGATCTTATAGTGGCCTTCCAGTATCTGAAGGGGGCCTACAGGAAGGCTGGGGAGGGACTATTGATAAGATCCTGTAATGACAGGAAGAAGAGTAATGGGTTTGAACTGGCAGAGGGGAGGTTCAAAGTAGATGTCAGGAAAGGGTTGTTTGCAGTGAGGGTGGTGAGACACTGGCACAGGTTGCCAAGGGAGGTTGTGGATGCTCCCTCCCTGGAGGTGTTCAAAGCCAGATTGGAATAGGCCTTGGGCAGCCTGTTCTAGTGGGAGGTGTCCCTGCCTATGGCAGGGGGTTAGAACTGGATGAGCTTTGAAGTCCCTTCCAACCTAAACCATCCTATGATTCTATGCTTCTGTGTGAGATAATTAGATCCCATTGATTGCTTTAACAAAAACAAGAAACCACTCATAAAGATATACTTTGCTGGGAGTCATTTTTAGGTACATGAAGCTCTTTGTCCAATGATCATTTCCAGACTACAGTATTCATCATGAAAATGCCTTCAGGTTTATGTGCCATAACCTGTTTTATAGCCATTAATCTAATGAGTAGTCATAAGCTTATGTGAACAGGATGCTTATACTTCAGACCTCTTCAGTTAATTATAGACGTGAGAATGGGTTGGACTAGTTAAAAGTCCACCTATTCTCACATGGTAAAAAGGAGCAATATGAACATCTATTCTTCAGCTACAAGGTGCTGAGTGACTAGAGAGGTACACTGTCAGAAGAATCCTGAAGAAACTGCGAGCTATCAAACAGATGGTGGAAATGCCTGTGTTACATGCTCAGCCTGTCTGAATGTCATAGAATCATAGAATCAAGCAGATTGGAAGAGACTTCCATCCAAGCCAAACTAACACCCAGCCCTGTCCAGTCAACCAGACCATGGCACTAAGTGCCTCATCCAGGCTTTGCTTCAACACCTCCAGGCTCAGCAACTCCACCACCTCCCTGGGCAGCCCATTCCGATGCCAATCACTCTTTGACAACAACTTCCTCCTAACATCCAGTCTAGACCTACCCTGGCAGAACTTGAGACTGTGTCCCCTTGTTTTATTGCTGGTTGCCTGGGAACCTATTGGCATACTATTGGCACCCACAAAGAAAATCAAATCTGACATTGCTGAATGACCATAAGCACTGAGACATCCTCACAGACCTTGGATGAGGCCCCAAAGCTAAATGCCAGCAAAGATGGCAGCAGGAGAAGGCAAATCATAGGTAATGTTACTACAAACACACTGGAAAAAAGTCCTCTGGGTAGATGAAAACAGATTTACCAAAGGCACACCTTACTCTGAAAATCCTGGAGAGCAATCAGGAAACAAAGATGGTCAGATAATACAAATTCACAGTACAGTTACTGAGAAGAACCCAGTGTTCAGCAAGGTGAGATGACATGAACTTGGGCTATTTTAAGATAATCTTAACATTTGCTTCCCCAGAAGAATGTGTATCCTAGAAACCTGAATTTCTACTGAAAGCAATCCTAGAAGGTTGGAGCACCCTTGATAAAAATCCAATTTAAATAAAAATAAAACTTTTTAATGGATTCATTTTTTTATGGTAACTACCCATTTGTACCCATGAGCTAAATCCTCTAAGCTCTCAAGATTGCTGTATTCTAAGTGGCAGGAGGTGACAGATGCTTATAATCACAGGAGACAGTTAATTCCCTAATTGGAACATAGCCCTAAAACCGTTAAAGTAGTTGTGAGGAATCAGAGAGTAGCTTGGTTTAGAAGGGGCCTTCCAAGATGTCATGGGTTGAGTTGAGTCTGCTGTTGATATTCAACACCATGCTGCTGTCATGCCAGCTTCAAAATGAAAGTGCTGGCTGGAGCGAAGTATTATGGGGCTCAAAGCTCAGACTGTAACATGAGAGGTTTCCTCTTCTGGTTGACAGTTTTGGTATCCATTTTTGAGGTGTTGGTCTCTTCCGCTAGGTGGGCTGCAGGTCGAGGGGTGGGGGGAAATCAATGGCTTCTGCTGCTGCTTCTGCATTTTGCTGCACTTACCTGCTAAAGGCTGGGGAAAAAGTGGCTGAGAGCAGCCAGGCAGAAAGGGACCTCAGGGTACTGGTAGATAGCTGAACATGAGGCAGCAGTGTGCCCAGGTGGCCAGGAGAAACAATGGCATCCTGGCCTGGATCAGGAGCAGTATGGCCAGCAGGACAAGGGAGGTTATTCTGCCCCTGAACTCAGCAATGGTCTGGCCACACCTTGAGTGCTGTGTCCAGTTCTGGGCTCCTGAATTCAAGAGCGATGTGGAGATGCTGGAAGGTGTCCAGAGAAGGGCAGCAAGGCTGGGAAGTGGCCTGGAGCAGAGCCCTGTGAGGAGAGGCTGAGGGAGCTGGGGGTGTGCAGCCTGCAGAAGAGGAGGCTCAGGGCAGACCTCATTGCTGTCTACAACTGTAGCCAGGTGGGGTTGGTCTCTTCTCCCAGGCAAGCAGCAACAGAAGAAGGGGACACAGTTTCAAGTTGTGGCAGGGGAGGTCTAGGCTGGATGTTAGGAGGAAGTTGTTGTCAGAGAGAGTGATTGGCATTGGGATGGGCTGCCCAGGGAGGTGGTGGAGTCCCTGTCCCTGGAGGTGTTGAAGCAAAGCCTGGATGAGGCACTTAGTGCCATGGTCTAGTTGACTGTGTAGGGCTGGGGATAGGTAGGACTGGATGATCTTGGAGGTCTCTTCCAACCTAGTTTATTCTATGATTCTAAAGTAATTGTGCCTCTTATCATCTCATTAACCTCTCTTTATCTCAACACAGAGGGGTTTTTTGTGTTACTTTCCTTCCCATCTGTGTGTAGAGAGGGGAGCTTGTGAAGGCAGGCTGTGTTAGCCCAGAGCTCAAGACCACCAAGTCCAACATCTCTTCCACGGGCAGGGACACCTTCAACCAGGTCAGGTTGTTTAACGCCCCAGTGAGACAACCCAACTTTGAACATGTTTTATAATGGAACATTCGCAACTTCTCCAGACAATATATGCCAATATCTCACCACCCCCACAGGAAAAAATATCTTTCTTCCAATCTAAATCTATCCTTTTTCAGTTTAAAAATGTTGCTGCTTGTTCTGTTGCTACAAGCCCAGTGAAAAATTGCTCTCTCCATCTTTTTTATAAACCTTCTTTAAGTACTGAATGACTACAATAAAGTATTCCCAGAGTCTCTTCTCTTCCAGGCTGAATAATGCCAACTCTCAGCTTTAGTTCACCAGGAGAAGCATTCCAGCACTCTGATCGTATTTGTTGCCCTCCTCTGGACCCTTTAACAGGTCCATATCCATTTTCTATTGGGGACCCCAGCACTAGATGCCATACCCCAGGTGGGGTTTTACAGTAGCAGAGCAGAGGGGATGAATCACACCTTGTGACCTCCTGCTCATACTGCCCAGTATATAATTGGCTGTTGGGGCTGAAAGCACACATTGCCAGTTCATGTCCAAATTTTCAGCCTTCTCCACAGGACTTCTCTCAATCCTATCCAGTCCAATGGGGGTTGCCTCTATCCATGTGCCAAACCTTACACATGGCCTTACTGGGTTCCATGAGGTTCAAGGGGACCCAATGAGAGCAATTCCAAACCAGGTACAGCAGTGCTGTTAAAAAGTAGGGCACAGCTTAGAGAAAGGTAACTAGGATTTTTTTACTGATGCCTGGGCAGAAACTTGCATAAGTCTGAGCTATAAATTGCAAGCAAAGGCCAAAAGTTTTAGAAGAGATTGCCATGGGATTAAGGTTAGATTTAGTCTGATGCTCCTTAGTGCATCAGCTCTGAAGAAAATCATGCTGGAGACAACAACCATGCAATCACAGAGCCCAGGATGTAAATGAAGGATTTAAATGTACAGCAAATAAATCTGGCCAATTTAAATATTTCATACTTATATTGACTCATTTCTATTTCACAAGCACCAAATAAAACCATCTGAATTGTCAGGATTTTCTCGTGTTTACTCATTCCTTAATCCCTTCTCTTCCCCTGCAGGCTTCTTAATTAAATGTCCTGGCCCAGTGGTGAAAACATTATCATAATAAAGAATTCCTGAGCCCAAACATCATTTTTGCAGTCTTGCCTATTTAGAGCCTCACGGTCCCTGGAGGTGTTCAACAGAAGCCTGAATGAGGCACTTAGTGCCATGGTCTAGTTGATTGGTTAGGGCTGGGTGCTAGGTTGGACTGGATGAGCTTGGAGGTCTTATCTTTACAGGCTGCACATAGCTATCTCACACCTGAACTGCAGTGCTAAGGAAAGGGAATAAAAGCAAGTCAAACCTGTTTCTAGCCACCTGTAAATGAGTAACCAGGCAAGGAACAACCCCAGGAGCAAAAATCCCTCTCTTTGACTGAGGAATGAGCAATTTGATGCAGTAGAGCTCTCCATCTGATAAAAGTCCTTCTCATGGAAATAACAGTAAGAAAAAGCACAGACTATATTCTTACTGCCAAGTTCTCCTGTATGGGTGGTGTTCCATTCTGATTTATACAAAACTGATGCTATTGTGTTGCCCCCAACTCTCCTCTTCTGGAAACAAAGCATTCTGACAGCTATGCCGTCACTGCTGAGCTTAATGCATTTCATACCATGAGGAAAAACAGCCTTTGCTCAATTAAGTCAGAAAACACAAAACAAAATCATTATGTAGAGCCATAAAAACCTCTTCTCCTGCCCCCCCCTCCTCCCACACTCTCCTCCCTCCCCCAGGTTTATTTTGTAAATTTCATTCTGCTGATGGCTAGAAAAACTAACATGGATTTTGGATTCCTCCTCCACTTTGCACTACCAAAAGCTGTGTCTTATTCATAGCATCAACAAAAGTGGCACATCATTTCTGCAGCATGTGTCTCTCTCCTAGAGGGCAGGGATCCATCCAGAGGGACCTGGACAGGCTGAGAGGTGTGCCCAGGCCAACCTCATGACATTCAGCAAGGCCAAGTGTAAGGTCCTGCACCTGGGTGGGTGCAATCCCAAGCACAACTCAAGGCTGGGTGGGGAATGGCTGAAAGCAACCCTGAGGAACAGGACCTGGGGGTCTGGGTTGATTGAAAAGCTCAACATGAGCCTGCAGTGTGAGTGCAGCCCAGACACAACTCTGTGCTGGGCTGCAGCAAGAGCAGTGTGGGCAGCAGGGCAAGGGAGGGGATTCTGCCCCTTGGCTCTGCTCTCCTCAGACCCCACCTGGAGTCCTGTGTGGAGTTCTGGAGCCTCCAACACAAGAAGGACATGGAAGTGTTGGAGCCAGTCCAGAGGAGGCCACGAGGATGCTCAGAGGTCTGCAGCAGCTCTGCTCTGAGGACAGGCTGCAAGAGTTGCGGCTCTGTAGCCTGGAGAAGAGAAGGCTTTGAGGAGACCTTGGAGTGTCCTTCCAGTATCTGAAAGGGGCTACAGGAAGGCTGGGAAGGGACTATTGACAAGGTCTTGTAATGAGAGGACGAGGAGTAATGGGTTTAAACTGGCAGAGGGGAGATTGAAAGTAGATGTTAGGAAAGGGTTGTTTGCAGTGAGGGTGGTGAGACACTGGCACAGGTTGCCCAGGGAGGTTGTGGCTGCTCCCTGCCTGGAGGTGTTCATGGCCAGGTTGGATGAGGCCTTGAGTGACCTGTTCTAGTGGGAGGTGTCCCTGCCTATGGCAGGGAGATGGAACTGGATGGTCCTTCAGGTCCCTTCCAACCTAAACCATTCTATGATTCTATGACTCTTTCCAAAGACCTGAAGGGACAGGACAAGGGGTAATGGTTTGAAACAAGAGGAGATTTGGATTGGACATAAGAAGCAAGTTCTGCACCATGAGGATGCTGGAACACTGCAACAGGTTGCCCAGGGAGGTGTTGGAGGCTACATCCCTGCAGATATTCAAGGTCAGCCTCGACAAGGCTCTGAGCAACCTGATCTATGCCATGATCCAGTTGTTTGGACAGGGCTGGGTGCTAGGTTGGACTGGATGATCTTAGAGGTCTCTTCCAACCTGGTTGATTCTATGGTTGGTTGATTGATTGATTGATCTAGTGGAGGATGTCCTTACTCCATGCAGTGGGTTAGTCTAGATGACCTTTAGGGGTCCCTTTCAACCCAAACCATTCTCTGGTTCTATGATTCTGCATAATAAAACTCTCCAGGACAAAAGCCTAAGGAAAAGAGTTTCAAAATGCTTTCTGGCAGCTGCCTGACAGGTTTGCTCCACATTTCCTGGGACAACCCTTCCCAGAACTACTTGTCAGCAAGCAAGCTTTCTAACTCAGCACTTACAGCAGGCCAGGCAGCACCCAACAGCAAGGCCAAGGTGGAGTGAAAGGCAGCTCCCAGTGAAACAAGCCAGCCATAAATGCCCATGACCAAGGCCTGCAAACACAGGCTTCAACTCTATGGATGTGATGGTTTGGGAGTTACCTGCCCCCCCACTCTTGTGAAATCACCCAGACTAGACTCAGCCAGCTGGAGGTTAAGGAATGAAGCTTTATATTCACAGCTTAGCACAAGATACAAGCAGAGAGTTACAGCAGTTACAGCTATGGACAGAAATAGACAAGTTAAAGGTAACACAGAAGCACAGCAGCCCTCCCAGAAACCAGAGTCCCCAGGAGGGGCTCCCAACCACCCTTCCACCTTCTTTTCACCCCTCTACCTTATCCCAGAGCTTGCCTTATGTGTGAGGTGAGGTTGGAGGATCAGCAAGGGGGGTTAGAAAGCAAAAAGATCAGCTACACAGAAGCATTGCAGGGAGAAAGCACAGGCTCCAACAGAGACACATACACACTGCCTCATCTGTGGTTTTGATCTTGTTGTCATACATCTCAGTGCTGTAACATCACCATTATTTCCTTTTCTCAGCCTAGAATCTAATTCTTCTCATTAAAACATTCCAAATAGCTTCGAACTGGCACAATAGAAAGCACAGACTTGGTGCTGCCCTGGAAGCTGCTGGGCTGCTGCACAGGCTGGTTTTCAGGAGGCAAGGAGCACTAAACTGGCACCCTAACCCAAGCTGCCTGCTGTCATCTCCTTCTCCTCTCCCATCAGAGAAATCTCGAGCAGGAGAAGGTGAAACATGAAGCTCATAACACTGCCCCTAGGGCTATTGGCACAGAGCAAGCAAACAGGAGAAATCAGGGGACTGAACAAGGATCACTGGGGATGGATTATGAGAAGGATGTCTGTAGAGTAACAGTTCTTTTTTCGGTCATGTTTAGTACTCTCTGACATTGCCACTATTCTTCCACAGCATTCAAACATATCCAGTCAAAATTGTTATTCTGTTTATTTCAAAGGATGCTTCTTTGGGAAATTTCCCACTGGGAACAAGGAGAGGCCATGAAAGCCAATGGCATTGCTGGCTTGCACTAGAAACACTGTAGCCAGCAGGAGCAGGGAGGTGATCATCCCACTCAGTGCTGGTGAGGCCACAACTCAAGTACCCTATTCAGTTCTGGGCCCCTCCCTGCAGAAAACACATTGAGGTGCTGGAGAGTGTTCATAGAAGGGCAGTGAGATAGGAAGGTCCTGGAGCACATGGTCTATGAGGAGCATCTGAGGAGGCTGGGGTTGTTCTGTCTGGAGAAGAGGAGGCTGAGGGGAGACCTCACTGCTCTCTACAACTACTTGAAGAGAGCCTCTGCTTCTTAGTGTCAATCAACAGGCCTAGAGGAAATCATTTCAAGGTGCACCAGGGGAGGTTAAGCCTGCATGTTATGAAGTTATGTCTTCAAACACTGGAATGGTCTGCCCAGGGGAGTGGTGGGGTCACCATCCTTAGAGCTGTTCAAGCAGTGTGAGCACCTGGTGCTTGGGGACATGGTTTAGTGTTGACCCTTCTGTGCCACATTGAGGGTTGGACTGGATGATCTTTGAGACCTTTCCCAACTGGAAGTTTTCTGTGATTCTATCATTCTGAGACAAGGCTTTAATTTGGAGTTAGGATGGAGCTTTGCAAACAACAGCTCTATTTCTGCTTCAAAGCATTTACCCAGATCTTAAAACTGTAGATCTATACCATTACAGATTATTCTCACCTATGAGGAGAGGCTGAGGGAGCTGGGGGTGTGCAGCCTAGAGAAAAGGAGGCTCAGGGGTGACCTCATTGCTGTCTACAACAACCTGAAGGGAGGCTGTAGCCAGGTGGGGTTGGGCTCTGCTGCCAGGCACCCAGCAACAGAACAAGGGGACACAGTCTCAAGTTGTGCTGGGAGAAGTATAGGCTGGATGTTAGGAGGAAGTTCTCCACAGAGAGAGGGATTGGCATTGGAATGGGCTGCCCAGGGAGCTGGTGGAGGCACTGTGCCTGGAAGTGTTCAAGAGTAGACTGGATGAGGCACTTAGTGCCATGGTCTGGTTGACTGAATAGGGCTGGGTGCTAGGTTGGACTGGATGATCTTGGAGGTCTCTTCCAACCTGCTTGATTCTATTCTATTCTATTCTATTCTATTCTATTCTATTCTATTCTATTCTATTCTATTCTATTCTATTCTATTCTATTCTATTCTATTCTATCAAAAAACAAACAAGTAAGGAATGTGATTAATTGTACAATTTAAAACCTAGTAAGGGCAAGTGTCTTGGTTTGTAAACTTTAAATTCTATCTTTGAGGAGGCTGAAATACATCATTCTGTCAGAAATATGCAAAACCTGGGTTCTGATGCATCTCTGGTTTGAGCATGATGAGCTTTGGAGATCTAAGCGAGAGTTTTTTCTCTTTGTTTTCTTTCACTTTAGTAAAGTGAAGATTTTGCTCTCAGTCCAGGGACTCATATCAATATTTTCCTACAAGTTAATTAACTTCTGGACTTTGATGCTTTGTGAGATTCTCTTGTACCCAGCCAATGGCTCATGAACACAAACAACACACACGTTCAGGGGCACTCAGGGACCAGTGTCTTTTTAGTACAACTGCTGAAACTTTGAATCTCTGTGATGGTTTGGGTGTTCCCCCCCCACACACACACTTTGGAAATCACCCAGACTAGACTCAGCAGCTCTGGAAATTGAATGAAGCTTCTATTTACAGCTGGCACAATATACAACCAGAGATTTACAATCTACACAGTTATAGACAGAAATATACAAGTTAAAAAGTAATACAGAAACACAACAGCCCTCCCAGAAACCTGAGTCCCCAGGAGGGGCTCTCAACCACCCTTCCACCTTGCTCCCACTCCTCTACCTTACCCCAGATCTTTGCCTTGTGCCCCGAGGAAGAATGGAGGGGCGGCCAGGGGGGTTAGGAAGCAGGTAGATTAGTCACACAGATGGCAGGTTAGGTTATATAGAGAGAGAAGTTCAGCCCAAAGCCCAGACAGCAACTGCCTTATATGTGTTTGTGTTCTTGTTCTTATGCATGTCAGCAAGCCTATGAGTGAAGTCGACATCATCATTGTTTTCTTTTCCCAGCCTGTAATCTAACTCATCTCACCAAAAGATTTTAGCTAGCTTCAAACTAGCACAATCTCTAAGAACTAAAAGCACAGAGACTTGAAGCTTCTCACTGGCACACAAAAATGCAGAACCATACAAAATGTTTGCTAAATTAGCTGAGATGTTATTGAGCATATATGATTGAATTGTTTTTCTATTCCTCTGACAATCTTCAACTCATATTACAAAAATCTATGTAAGTGGTTTTATAGCTTCTTTCATTCATAAGATTTAGCCTTTTACATCTGATCATAGAATCATAGAATGATAGAATCAAGCAGGTTTGAAGAGACCTCCAAGATCACCCAGTCCAACCTAGCACCCAGCCCTAGACAATCAACCAGACCATGGCACTAAGTGCCTCATCCAGGCTTTGCTTTAACACCTCCAGGGATAGCAACTCCACCACCTCCCTGGGCAGCCCATTCCAATGCCAATCACTCTCTCTGCTGACAACTTCCTCCTAACATCCAGCCTAGACCTCCCCTGGCACAACTTGAGGCTATGTCCCCTTGTTCTGTTGCAGGTTTCCTGGGAGAAGAGCCCAACCCCACCTGGCTCCAGCCTCCCTTCAGGTAGTTGTAGACAGCAATAAGGTCTGCCCTGAGCCTCCTCTTTTCCAGGCTAAACACCTGATCCATCTTTTTATACTGGCTAAATTTGCAACACACTTGTTATTCTTCAGGGGCTGCACCAGTGAGATGTTTTCAGTGTCAGCAGCTGTGTTGTTGTAACTTCGTTTTATGTACAACTTGAGGGTACTCATTTGCTTCGTAATTAGGAGCACAGCACCTACAAATGTTCAGCTAACCAGATTGTTAATTGATATGTTTGCTTCACACTCTCTTGTATAAACTGAAAATGTTCCTTCTGAAACTGAATGGTTCAAAGGTTCATATTATCTTCCTTGCCTTTCTCGAGTCACTCCCTTTTTTCCACTTGTCCCTCACCTGAGTGTCCAGAGATATTACTGATAAAGGTTTGCCCAAGCTGTGCTGTATCTCCCATTCTCTGCTCTGATAAAAGCTTTTATCTCTGTAGAAAGCAGAGCTGAATGTTTTCTTCAGGGGTGGCCCTCAATGAATGAGCTAGCTTTACAGCAAAATCTTCAGTAACAAAGGCAGTAATCTGATGGCTGTGTTAAAATGAGCTAAAATGGGAAAAAAAAAGTTATAAAATAAGCCATCTTTCTGTTAGTACCTAAGATCAGCATTTGGTTCTGTTAGCTCTTGTGCACAGGCCTGAGTTTGTCCACTGGTATGTAACTTCTGCTTTCATCTCTCCTTATATTTCTACCCAGTTTATCTGAATCCTCAGATTCATTTAAGATTGTCTTTGGCTAAAGTTATCATAGCTGCTTGATAAATGGGAAGCATTTCTCTATAAAGAGACAGTACAATGTCAGCACTTCTGACATTTGCCAGAGAGAGTGATTGGCATTGGAAAGGGCTGCCCAGGGAGGTGGTGGAGTTGCCATCCCTGGAGGTGTTGAAGCAAAGCCTGGATGTGGCACTTAGTGCCATGGTCTGGTTGATTGTTTAGGGCTGGGTGCTAGATTGGCCTGGATGATCTTGGAGGTCTCTTCCAAGCCGGTTGATTCTATGATCTGGGGCTGATGGTAATATAATCCCTGCTCTTGCCCTTCCCTGCTTCTGCTCTCTTTCTCCATTGTTCTCTCTCTCTCTGTCCCACTCTCTCTCTCCCTCTGTTTTGTTCAACTTTATCCTTTAATAAATAGTTTTGTGGTGATCTCTGGTCTTGCTTGCACCTTAATTTCACAACACAGAAATCTATAAGAACAGATCTTGTTCCTCTGGACAGGTATTGTTGATCTCTGTTCTCTGGACCTTGACACATGTCCCCAAAAGATTTATCAGCTTGGATAGATGTTCTGGAGCTTCTCATCTAGTCTACATTTGTAGACCTTTGCCTATATGTTTGGAGGATGCCATTAACCAGCCCTGGCGTGCAAGCTACACACAGCAGTGTTTGATAGCATGCTGCTCAGAATGAAAATGAGAATAGGGAGGATGATGCTGCCTGTCAGCATACATGATGAGAAATCAAAGGTCACATTGCCATGTGAAGATGATAATCAGCAAGGCAGAAGACAGCAGCTCTGATGACAGCATCCTCACACTTGAGACCAACATATTTGGCAAAGGTGACCTTGGCAGATGGCCACACAGCAGAGGAAGCAGTACTTTGCCAAAAGGGATGCTACTCTTACTCCTGAAAACTAAGCTCAGTTTACTTAAAAACTGAACCAATGAGGAGCCTGTAAAACCCAGCTACAGTGCTTATACCAAACAATACACCACTAAAATGATCTTTGGGAAGAACAGGGTTCTATCAGTAGTCTGTTTTTATTTTATTACTTTCAAACTAATAACACACATTTTCCCCACCCTCCCAGCAACAGCACCCCCCCCAACCCCCCAGTAGTTGTAGAATAAAATCAGGTTTTGTAAGAAAAAAGAAACTGGAAATTTATGGAACAGAAGAATAACATTCATTCAGTAATTGAACTGGCCTTGAAATTATGCAGAACTGAACAATTACTGAGACCATCTGAGGACACAACTATCCTTTTAAAAACTTTAACAGACAATTTCTAAACCTTCAATTGGGCTGTTATTGCTTCCAACATAAACCATTCTGGCCATCCTTATCTAGGGTAGGGTGTCCCTGCCCATGGTTGGAACTAGGTGATCCTTATAAACCCTGACTGATCCCTTCCAACCCTGACTGATTCTGTGATTCTATTGCACTATATACAGCTATTACCAAGCAAAACTGGTACAAAACACCAACCCCAGAGTATGCTAAACGAGTCTTGAATGGTTTAGGTTGGAAGGGACCTCAAAGATCATCCAGTACCAACCCACTGCTATAGGCAGGGACACCTCCCACTAGAACAGGTTGCTCAAGGCCTCATCCAACCTGGCCTTGAACACCTTCAGGGAGAGAGCATCCACAACCTCTCTGGGCAACCTGTGCCAGTGTCTCACCACCCTCACTGCAAGGAACCCTTTCACAGTACCACAGTATCACAGTATCATCAGGGTTGGAAGAGACCTCACAGATCATCAAGTCCAGCCCTTTACCACAGAGCTCAAGGCCAGACCATGGCACCAAGTGCCACGTCCAGTCCTGCCTTGAACAGCTCCAGGGACGGCGACTCCACCACCTCCCCGGGCAGCCCATTCCAGTGTCCAATGACTCTCTCAGGGAAGAACTTTCTCCTCACCTCCAGCCTAAATCTCCCCTGGCACAGCCTGAGGCTGTGTCCTCTCGTTCTGGTGCTGGCCACCTGAGAGAAGAGAGCAACCTCCTTCTGGCCACAACCACCCCTCAGGTAGTTGTAGACAGCAATGAGGTCTCCCCTGAGCCTCCTCTTCTCCAGGCTAACCAATCCCAGCTCCCTCAGCCTCTCCTCGTAGGGCTGTGCTCAAGGCCTCTCCCCAGCCTCGTCGCCCTTCTCTGGACACGCTCAAGCATCTCAATGTCCCTCCTAAACTGGGGGGCCCAGAACTGAACACAGTACTCAAGGTGTGGTCTAACCAGTGCAGAGTACAGGGGCAGAATGACCTCCCTGCTCCTTCTGACCACACCATTGCTGATGCAGGCCAGGATGCCACTGGCTCTCTTGGCCACCTGGGCACACTGCTTCCTTACATCTTGTTTGAATCTCTCCTCTGCCGTTACCCCTTGTCCTGTCCTTACAGCAATTTGTCAGTAGTCCCTCCCCAGCCTTCATGTAGGTCCCCTTCAGATAGTGGAAGGCCACTCTAAAGGTCTCCTGGAAGCCTTCTCTTCTCCAGGCTGCAGAGCCCCAATTCTTGTAGTCTGTCCTCATAGCAGAGCTGCTGCAGCCCTCTGAAGTATCTCCATGGCCCCCTCTGGACTGGCTCCAACAGTTCCATGTCCTTCTTGTGTTGGGGGCTCCAGAACTGCACACAGGACCCCAGGTGCTAGGTCCAATGATTTATCCATTTCACTGTGAGTTTTCAGCAACTAAGTTAAAGCCAGCACTTTTAACAGTTTTGCTGCAGACTTATATGCATTTTAAAATGGTAAGACTTTCTTCACAGCAATAATTGTTTGGTGTTGTGCTTCTGAGCATTTTAAGACTTGCAGCTTAGATTTCCTTTGATTTCTATTACTGCTGTCAATTGCCTGGATTTAAGACTGCTTAAATAAATACTTTGAAAAGATTTATCAAATGTCATCACTTTAAAAAGAAAACTGACAGTCATAAAAGGTATATAAATAAAAGTTTAATTATGGACATTTGAATTGCCTCAAATTGCTTCTAGAAAGTGTGCATTCTTGTATTGCTCTTAATTATTGTAATTAAGACTTTCTCAGTTTAATCAGATTTTTTTTGGCATGTTGAATTCTACCCCACTGCTTCTCAAAGCAGGTAGATACACACAGTCCTAGGGTGGTGAGGGGTTTGTTTTTCTTTCCTATATCTTATATATTTAATCAACCAGGTTGGAAGAGACCTCCAAGCTCATCCAGGCCAACCTAGCACCCAGCCCTATCCAGTCAACCAGACCATGGCACTAAGTGTCTCAGCCAGGCTTTGCTCCAACACCTCCAGGGACAACAACTCCACCACCTCCCTGGGCAGCCCATTCCAATGCCAATCACTCTCTCTGACAACAGCTTCCTCCTAACATCCAGCCTAGACCTGCCCTGGCACAACTTGAGACTGTGTCCCCTTGTTCTGTTGCTGGTTGTCTGGCAGAAGAGCCCAACCCCACCTGGCCACAGCCTCCCTTCAGGTAGTTGTAGACAGCAATGAGCTCTGCCCTGAGCCTCCTCTGCTGCAGGCTGCACACCCCCAGCTCCATCAGCCTCTCCTCACAGGGCTCTGCTCTAGACCCCTCACCAGTTTCATTGCCCTTCTCTGGACATGTTCCAGTACCTCAAAATCTCTCTTGAATTGAGTGGGCCAGAACTGGACACAGCACTCAAGGTGTGGCCTGACCATTGCTGAGTACAGAGTCAAATAACCTCCCTTGTCCTACTTGCCAAATAAAACCAATGTAGAATTTTCTTTGAAAACATTACAGATTTTCACCAAGAAACACAGTAGCTTCAGTAAAATATTGAACATACTCCTAGAAATAAGATTTCCCTAATCAAAGATAGCAGAACTAGAAATAAGATTTCCCTAATCATAGATAGTAGAACTAGAAATAAGATTTCCCTAATCATAGATAACAGAACTAAGTACAACAATTATTAAAGAGAAATCTAAACTTGTTTTAACCTAGTGTGTGAGAAGTAACATATCCTAACCCCCAAAACTACCCTGGATTGCTTGCCAGTGAACAGGTCATTCTTACTCATTCTTACTTTAGTTGCCCAAACAGTTTTCACTTTTGCAGCCCTTCCAAATTTCCCAGGAAGCCTGTTGGATATAGGATGAAAAACACCATCACTCTCAGAGTTTCATTCTCTGAGAGTTGCAGCAAACTGTAAGATAGTGAAACCCTGCATGTCTTAAATTAGAATGCTAAATTCACAAGCCCTGGGCCTGGATATGAGCTGCAACTTTATTATGTGTCACTTGGGATCGTATAATTTTTTCCTTCTACACTACTTCTGACTCACACTCAGCTAAGCTTTGATTTATGTCCTAGCAGTGTGTCTGAAAGAGCTATTTGGCTCTCAGTAGGAGAGAGAGGATATTCCAGGTTAAATTGAGTACATAAAATTCTACTTTGTGCCCTCTTCCACGGAAACTGTGTCTCAGTGAGGCAGACAGTAACTGTTGGGAGTGTACTTACTGCATTGAAGTTGGGGAAGAGGTTGACTGCTGCTGCAGTGTCCAGAGGAAATGGAAGAAAGGGTTTGATATCCAGCGACGGCTGCAAAGGCGGAGCAGGAGGACGCACTAGGGCTGGAAGAGCAGGGCTCTGGCATGTACCACCTAGGTGTAGAAAGAGGCAGAAGAGGCATTCAGCAAGTACTGCAATTAGGGGGGAAAATTAAAAGCCAACATAAAAAAGCATCCACAAAAACCCAGGATTGGATGAAAAACACGTTTTTTCTTTGTCCACAAATTACTGCCTTGTTGAAAAGGAACACAGTTGACTCTGACTATGGGTTGCACTTCTTTGCCAGTAATTGCCACAGGTAGTCTATCACTATAATTAGCTAAGAAACTGTTTATCTCCCTGGGTTATCTAGAAAAATAGTGTGGTGTATGTCTGACTTCTCACTAGAACTTCAGCTAGTCTCATTCTGATATAACTTCAGTGTCTCTTCTCAGCCCTATTGGTCAGCTCTTCAAAGGCAAAGTGCCTCAGAAGAAGAAGAGGAATCTCTACTCTTCGGCTCAGTAGAATCAGATCATTTGAAGGCTTTTAATTTTGTGATGAAATGCTCATTTGTGGAGCTCACAGATAAAGAGGCAGCCTACACCTCCCAACACTACGTACCCTGTCGCCTCAGCAGCGGATCAGTGCCGATCCACCAAGAATCGTTTCAGCAGCCTCTGGAATTCTGTTTGGGGGAAGGTACTGACAAACACTTTCTGTTCTTGCAGAGGACGGAGCTGATTCAGACTCTGCACGATAGAAAGCTCCTCCCTGCTAATGCTACCAACCAGCAGCTCTCTGGGAGCAGAATGCAAATGAAGAAATCCCTTTGCATACCAATAAGTGGCTACCTGGTTATAACACACTCTGTTTTACCTATTGTTTGCCCCTTGCCCAGCCAGCTAGAACTGCTCTCTGCATCCAAAGTCTCCCATGTTTTGGTTGCACTCCAAAACATCAATTCCCTGTTAATTAAAGACTATTTGAATCCTAGGAAACTGTTAAAATATGCCAGTGTTCTTTTAATCTGAGAGGCAGGCAACAGACTGTAAAAAACCTTCTGGTAAGAGTCCAGGAGACATTAAAAAAACCTGTTAAGGGGAGTTTTACCCCACTCTGAACAGGCACAGGCAGACAGGCCAACAGAGCAGGAGAGAAAATGAGTTGCTTTTTTCCTTCCCATACATACACTTTATTAGACAAGCTGCCTACATTCTTTAAGAGCCCAGGTATGAAGCACTGCCACTTAGACAATATTAGAGGTTGGTTGTGGTACTGGAAGCAGCATCTTTCCTATGCCAAAAGTTCCATGCAGTACACCTGGAACCTGTCTATACTGTTGTGACTTGGCTTCAGGAGCAGTGGAGCTGGTAAAGTCACATTCATCCTGGTGTTCTGCCTTTGGTCATGATGTGTGTGATGATGCTTTACCCTATCCTTTTCTAGATGAGATCCTGGATGTCATTCTCCCTGTCTTTGTGCTCTCTACTATCCATCCTGACAGCAAACCAAAGTAAGTGCTTGTGTCATATCTACAATTCCACTCTGGTGAGACCCCACCTGGAGTACTGCATCCAGTTCTGGAGCCCCTGGGACAAGAAGGATGTGGAGATGCTGGAGTGTGTCCAGAGCAGGGCCAGGAGGATGCTCAGAGAGCTGCAGCAGCTCTGCTGTGAGCACAGACTGAAAGACTTGGGGCTGTGCAGGCTGGAGAGGAGGAGGCTCCCAGGTGACATTCTTGTGGCCTTTCACAGTATCTGAATGGGGCTACAAAAAAGCTGTGAGGGGACTTTTTAGGTTCTCAGGGAGTGACAGGACTGGGGGGAATGGAGCAAATCTGGAGGTGGGGAGATTCAGCCCGGAGGTGAGGAGGAAGTTGTTGAGCATGAGAGTAGTGAGAGCCTAGAATGGGTTGCCCAGGGTGCAGCCTGCCCCACATTACTTTCAGCTCCACCACATTGCTTGCTTGCCTGCCTGTGTACTTCCTTGGAGCTCTATGCCTGCCTTTGTATGAGTGCCTGGGGTGCACACTGCCGTGGGGAGCCAGGAGCAGATCCATTTGTCTGCAGTCGATAGCCTGAGGAGCAAGCGTTGGACCCATGCTCAGACTGCACAGAACCCTGCTCCTGCACCTGGAGATCCTGCCTGTGCACCTGGAGATCCTGCCTGTGCACCTGGAGATCCTGCCTGTGCACCTGGAGATCCTGCCTCTGCACCTGGAGATCCTGCCCCTGCACCTGGAGATCCTGCACCTGGAGATCCTGCTGCCCCTGCACCTGGAGATCCTGCCTGTGCACCTGGAGATCCTGCCCCTGCACCTGGAGATCCTGCCCCTGCACCTGGAGATCCTGTCCCTGCACCTGGAGATCCTGCCCCTGCACCTGGAGATCCTGCTGCCCCTGCCCCTGGAGATCCTGCCCCTGCACCTGGAGATCCTGCCCCTGCACCTGGAGATCCTGCCCGTGCACCTGGAGATCCTGCCCCTGCACCTGGAGATCCTGCCCCTGCACCTGGAGAACCTGCCCCTGCACCTGGAGATCCTGCCCCTGCACCTGGAGATCCTGCCCTGCACCTGGAGATCCTGCCTCTGCACCTGGAGATCCTGCCCCTGCACCTGGAGATCCTGCCCTGCACCTGGAGATCCTGCCCCTGCACCTGGAGATCCTGCCTGTGTACCCCTGTACACAGAGCAGCCAGCAGAACCCAGCAGCAGTAAGACCAGAGCCTGCCATTTCCCCTGGCACTGGAGGATTCCAGCCTCAAAGTCCACAGGCAGAGACCCTGAAGAATTGGACACTTGCAGTAGGCTGTGACGTAGCTCTGGAGGGTGATTATTGATTAATCCAAATTGTGAGTAAACACTTGAATGCCTCTGTAATTTCTGTTCCCTCTGCCATAAAGCAGAGAGCAGATTATAGTGTAAGACCCCAGGCGGCATTAAGCCGTGGGGAAAACTCTCTCTCTGTTAATAGTTTCAATGTTTGCTAGTTATTACTAAGTTTCTGTAGATATATATATTCCCATAATGTCTTCTTAACTGTGTAAAGAACAATTTCACATTAAAGTTCAGTGGTTGGGTGTCAGAGTCAGGAGGCTGGTGAGAGGCAAGATCAGGGTACTGATGAGTCGACTCAGCAGCTTGCTATGCATCAGTACAACTTTATTAGGGTAGTGAAGCCTCTTATATAGTGCTCAGAGGAGGTGTATACAATCAGTTTGGGGCTGGCACAAGTGAACAGTACAGATTGGCCCAGAGCCACGTGCAAGGTGCAGATAGGTTGCCCTGTGTCGATAACAACCCGCAGTGTCCACCCCAGGGGGCCAGCAGGCCCAGGCCCCTGCAGGTGTGCGTGGGTTGCTCATTGTAGCTTCCAGCTCAAGGACATCTCCCAGCACGAGTTCTCATGTTTACCAGCTCTCATCCTGCTGCCGGAGTATTCTCCCACAGCTGGGGGTGGCAAGAGTTGAAATATTGGAAGTTAATAATATACATATATATATATATACAGATATCCACTGGCATTAATTAATTTCTCACAGTATCACAGTGTCACAGTATCATCAGGGTTGGAAGAGACCTCACAGATCATCAAGTCCAACCCTTTAGCACAGAGCTCAAGGCCAGACCATGGCACCAAGTGCCACGTCCAGTCCTGCCTTGAACAGCTCCAGGGACGGCGACTCCACCACCTCCCCAGGCAGCCCATTCCAGTGCCCAATGACTCTCTCAGGGAAGAACTTTCTCCTCACCTCCAGCCTAAATTTCCCCTGGCACAGCCTGAGGCTGTGTCCTCTTGTTCTGGTGCTGGCCACCTGAGAGAAGAGAGCAACCTCCCCCTGGCCACAATCACCCCTCAGGTAGTTGTAGACAGCAATAAGGTCTCCCCTGAGCCTCCTCTTCTCCAGGCTAACCAATCCCAGCTCCCTCAGCCTCTCCTCGTAGGGCTGTGCTCAAGGCCTCTCCCCAGCCTCATTGCCCTTCTCTGGACACGCTCAAGCATCTCAATGTCCCTCCTAAACTGGGGGGCCCAGAACTGAACACAGTACTCAAGGTGTGGTCTAACCAGTGCAGAGTACAGGGGCAGAATGACCTCCCTGCTCCTGCTGGCCACACCATTGCTGATGCAGGCCAGGATGCCACTGGCTCTCTTGGCCACCTGGGCACACTGCTGGCTCATGTTCAGGTGGGTATCAATCAGCACCCCCAGATGCCTCTCTGTCTGGCTGCTCTCAGCCACTCCGACCCCAGCCTGTATCTCTGCATGGGGTTGCTGTGGCCAAAGTGCAGCACCCTGGACTTGGAGCTATTGAAGCCATCCCCTTGGACTCTGCCCATCTGTCCAGGTGGTCAAGGTCCCGCTGCAGAGCCCTTCTGCCCTCCAACTCAGCCACATCTGCCCCCAGCTTAGTGTCATCTGCACACTTGCTGATGACTGACTCCATGCCCTCATCCAGGTCATCTATGAAGATGTTAAAGAGGATGGGGCCCAGCACTGATCCCTGAGGGACACCACTAGTAACTGGCCGCCAGCTGGATGTGGCACCATTCACCACCACTCTCTGGGCTCAGCCCTCCAGCCAGATCCTAACCCAGCACAGAGTGTTGCCATCCAAGCCACGGGCTGACAGCTTAGCCAGCAGTTTGCTGTGGGGGACAGTGTCAAAGGCCTTGCTGAAGTCCAGACAGACCACATCCACAGGCCTCCCCACAGCCACCAAGCAGTCACCTGATCATAGAAGGAGATCAGGTTGGAGAGGCAGGATCTGCCCTTCCTAAACCCATGCTGGCTGGACCTGAGCCCTTTGCCATCCCTCAGGTGTGCTCTTATCACCCCCAAGCTAACCTGCTCCATCAGTTTCCCTGGCACTGAGGTCAGGCTGACAGGTCTGTAGTTCCCAGGTTCCTCCATCCCACCCTTCTTTTGGATGGGGACCACGTTGGCAGTTTCCAGTCTCCTGGGACCTCTCCGGTGAGCCAGGACTGCTGGCTCAGCCCCAACCGGCGTACAGGCAGAATCCCCCTCTGTGACAATTTCATGATTGCAATTGGTTTGCCAATTGTTACATTCCCAGGAATTATTACTGAAACACTGCAAGAATAAAGGGAGCAGGTCAGAATGATGGTAAGGCAGCATTGAACAGGCCAATACAGAGCGTGAAGTGAAGAAGTCATTACTGCTAATGAAACTCTTGCTAAGAAGTTTTCAAGTTGCATGTAAGATTGTACAGAATCACAGAGAAATGCCAAGGTGAGAATGTGCCTGGCAATAGC
This sequence comes from Pogoniulus pusillus, assembly GCF_015220805.1. Classification (NCBI taxonomy): domain Eukaryota; kingdom Metazoa; phylum Chordata; class Aves; order Piciformes; family Lybiidae; genus Pogoniulus; species Pogoniulus pusillus. The sequence continues at coordinate 2,768,969 of NC_087291.1, read as the reverse complement.
TCAGCACCTGAAGCTATTCAGTTCAAGAGAGATGTTGAGGTACTGGAAGGTGTCCAGAGAAGGGCAATGAAGCTGGTGAGGGGCCTGGAGCACAGCCCTGTGAGGAGAGGCTGAGGGAGCTGGGGGTGTGCAGCCTGCAGAAGAGGAGGCTCAGGGCAGACCTCATTGCTGTTTGCAACTACCTGAAGGGAGGCTGTAGCCAGGTGGGGTTGGGCTCTGCTGCCAGGCAAGCAGCAACAGAACAAGGGGACACAGTCTCAAGTTATGCTGAGAGGTCTGGGCTGGATGTTAGGAGGAAGCTCTTCCTAGAGAGAGTGATTGGCATTGGAATGGGCTGCCCAGGGAGGTGGTGGAGTTACTGTCCCTGGAGGTGTTCAAGCAAAGCCTGCCTGGGGCACTTGGTGCTGTAGTCTGGTTGATTGGCTAGGGCTGGGTGCTAGGTTGGTCTGGATGATCTTGAAGGTCTCTTCCAACCTGGTTGATTCTATGGTTCTATGGTTCTATGAGTCTGTTAAACATCCTCTAACTCATAGATGAAAATGCAAACTGGATTGAGCAAATACCACCTATTTTTGGGGACTCAGCTCACTGAGTGTATTATCTCAGTGCTCTAGCAAGCCTCAAAGGTTTGGATTACCTACAGCAACAGCACTGCTGCCCCATACTCTTCTGGGATACCATGTCATGAAGGATGAAACATTTCTGTTCTGTGATTGTTCCCTGTGGCATGACGAGGCACTCACCCACCTGCCACTGCCAGGCAGTGCTGCAAAAAGTCATCTGGGGACAAGAACACACTTTAAAAGGGAAAACACAGCCAGCTTTGCAGGACCTTGGCTAGGACTCAAAGCCTCTGGAACAGTTTAAAATCTACCACAGTCCTGGCTACAGTGGCACAGCAAATGACTATGTTCATGAGCACAGCTCCTCTCTGGTTTTGCAGCAGTGTGAGACATGTGCCTTAGTGCTGGAGCATCTGAGAGGTGTCATGAAACCTGATCTTCTGCTTGGCAGAAATTCTCTAAGGTCATGGCTGCAAAAATGAACTTCTCGCACACAGAGTTGTAGTCTAAAAGCAGCCACAGAAAAAATGAGGCAATGGCAACATTTTTGTGACTCAGCTTAACTGAAAAGCTTTTGGAAAACATTTGGGAATGTCAGTGGTAACTATTTCAGATCTAATCCACTGGCAGAGGGATGGAAAAGGAGAGGAGAGCACTAGGAAGAGGTTTTGAAGATTACATATAGATAAATTCCTGTTGTAAAGAAGGGCAGAAATGATGACTGAAGGAAACCATGAGAACTGAGAAAGCCAAACTGGAACCAAGCAAAGTGTGATGATTTGGGTGTTACCCACCCCCCCCTCCACCCCTTAAGAAAATCACCCAGACTAGACTCACCCAGCTGGAAATGAAAAAATGAAGCTCTGTTTACAGCTTAGCACAAGATACAAGCAGGTATTTACAATATCTACAGAAATAGACAAGTTAAAGAAGTAACACAGAAACACAGCAGCCCTCCCAGAAACCTGAGTCCCCAGGAGGGGCTCCCAACCACCCTTCCACCTTCTCCCCACCCCTCTACATTACTCCAGATCATAGAATCATAGAATCATAGAATCAACCAGGTTGGAAGAGACCTCCAAGATCATCCAGTCCAACCTAGCACCCAGCCCTATCCAATCAACCAGACCATGGCACTAAGTGCCTCATCCAGGCTTTGCTTGAAGACCCCCAGGGACAGTGCCTCCACCACCTCCCTGGGCAGCCCATTCCAATGCCAATCACTCTCTCTGTGAAGAACTTCTTCCTAACATCCAGCCTATACCTACCCTGGCACAACTTGAGACTGTGTCCCCGTGTTCTATTGCTGGTTGCCTGGGAGAAGAGGTCACCCCTCACCTGGCTACAATGTCCCTTCAGGTAGTTGTAGACAGTAATGAGCTCTGCCCTGAGCCTCCTCTTCTCCAGGCTAAACAGGCCCAGCTCCCTCAGCCTCTCCTCATAGGATTTGTGCTCCAGGCCCCTCACCAGCTTTGTTGCCCTTCTCTGGACATATTCCAGCACCTCAACATCCTTCTTGAATTGAGGGGCCCAGAACTGGACACAGTACTCAAGGTGTGGCCTGAGCAGTGCTGAGTACAGGGGCAGAATAACCTCCCTTGTCCTGCTGGCCACACTGTTCCTGATGCAGGCCAGGATGCCATTGGCTCTGCTGCCCACCTGGGCACACTGCTGCCTCATCTTCAGCCTACTATCTATCAGTACCCCCAGGTCCCTTTCCTCCTGGCTGCTCTCCAGCCACTCAGTCCCCAGCCTGTAGTGCTGCTTGGGGTTGTTGTGGCCAAAGTGCAGAACCCTGCACTTGGCCTTGTTCAATCTCATCCCATTTGCCTCTGCCCACCCATCCAGCCTGGCCAGGTCCCTCTGCAGGGCTCTCCTACCTTCCAACAGATCAACACCTGCTCCTAGCTTGGTGTCATCTGCAAACTTACTGATGCTGGACTCAATGCCCTCGTCCAGATCATCAAGATGTTGCCTTATGTTCAAGGTGAGTTTAGAGGGTCAGCCAGGGGAGTTAGAAAGCAGACAGATTAGTCAGGCAGCAAGTTAGGTTAGAGAGAGAAGTTCATGCAGTCCCAGAGCCCAGAGAGCAACTCCATTTTCTATGTTTGTGTTCTTGTTCTTATCCATCTCAGCAAGCCTATGAGTCCAGCAGCCATCACCAGTATTTCCTTTTCACAGCCTAGAATCTAATTCCTCTCACCAAAATATTCCAGCTAGGCTCAAACTGGCACACAAAGCCAGGTGCTCTGAATCTTACACAGCAGAACTTGCTTTCTCAGTGAGTGGTGTTGTGTGTGACAACAGCACACTTAGAAATGGCTGTAGCAAGACACAGGTCATCCAGTGTTACAGAACTGTTTCAAGCTGAGCAACCATGCGGATTGCTTGTGGCAGTTTTGGTGTTCTCTAGTACAGGTTTCTACAGAGAGACCTCCACTGCTTTTCCTCTGCAGATGCAACAGTGCTGATCAACATGCAACAAAGCCTCCAGGTCAGAGCTTTACAGACTTCCAGAAAAGTTAGAATCATAGAATCAAGCAGGTTGGAAGAGACCTCCAAGATCATCCAGTCCAACCTAGCACCCAGCCCTATCCAGTCACCTAGACCATGGCACCAAGTGCCTCATCCAGGCTTTTCTTGAACACCTCCAGGGATGGTGGCTGCACCACCTCTTTAAGCAGTAAAGCTAAAGCTAGCATAACATCCCACAGCACTGGCAGGCTTTGTCCACAGCCAGTGCTTGACACTGTGTATTAGCTGAAGTTCACATAGACATCCTTGCCAAAAACTAGGTATGTGCATAGGCCTGGCTTAAGGCACATAACAATTTTCCCAAAATGCAGAAGCAGCAGATGACACCAAGCTAGGAGCAGCTGTGGAGCTGTTGGAGGGTAGGACAGCCCTGCAGAGGGACCTGGCCAGGCTGGATGGGTGGGCAGAGGCCAATGGGATGAGACTGAACAGGACAAGTGCAGGGTTCTGCACTTTGGCCATATCAACCCCAAGCAGCACTACAGGCTGGGGACAGAGTTGCTGGAGAGCAGCCAGGCAGAAAGGGAACTGAGGATGCTGGTAGAGAGTAGCTGAAGATGAGGCAGCAGTGTGCCCAGGTGGGCAGCAGAGCCAATGGCATCCTGGCCTGGCTCAGGAACAGTGTGGCCAGCAGGACAAGGGAGGTTCCTCTGCCCCTGTGCTCAGCACTGCTCAGGCCACACCTTGAGTGCTGTGTCTGTTTCTGGGCTGCTCCTCAATTCAAGAGAGATGTTGAGGTGCTGGAAGGTGTCCAGAGAAGGGCAATGAAGCTGGTGAGGGGCCTGGAACAGAGCCCTGTGAGGAGAGGCTGAGGGAGCTGGGGGTGTGCAGCCTGCAGAAGAGGAGGCTCAGGGGTGACCTCATTGCTGTCTACCACTACCTGAAGGGAGGCTGTAGCCAGGTGGGGTTGGTCTCTTCTCCCAGGCACCAGCAACAGAACAAGGGGACACAGTCTCAAGTTGTGCCAGGGCAGGTCTAGGCTGAATGTTAGGAGGAAGTTGTTGGCAGAGAGAGTGATTGGCACTGGAATGGGCTGCCCAGGGAGGTGGTGGAGTCACCATCCCTAGAGGTGATGAAGCAAAGACTGCTAGGTTGGACTGGATGATCTTGGAAGTTTCTTTCCACCTGGCTGATTCTATTTTAAGTTTTTTAAAGTTGCAGGAAGAGATCAAGATCTCTGTCTTTTAGGCTCCCTAGCAAACAGCTTGACAATTAACAACTGTGTATTAATATGTATTTTGACTTGGTTGTAGAGGAAGATATGCTCCATCTTCTCCTGCATAACATTTCCTCATGCATAGAATCATAGAATCATAGAATCAACCAGGTTGGAAGAGACCTCCAAGCTCATCCAGTCCAACCTAGCACCCAGCCCTAGATAATCAACCAGACCATGGCACTAAGTGCCTCATCCAGGCTTTGCTTCAACACCTCTAGGGATGGTGACTCCACCACCTCCCTGGGCAGCCCATTCCAATGCCAATCACTCCCTCTGTGAAGAACTTCCTCCTAACATCCAGCCTGTACTTTCCCCAGCACAACTTGAGACTGTGTCCCCATGTTCTGTTGGTGGTTGCCTGGGAGAAGAGACCAACCCCACCTGGCTACAGCCTCCCTTCAGGTAGTTGTAGGCAGCAATGAGGTCACCTCTGAGCTTCCTCTTCTCTAGGCTAAACAACCCCAGCTCCCTCCTCTAATTTCTAACACTTTCAACTCAACTTCAGATGTAGTTTCCTGCAAGAGAATCACCAGGTCTCTTATCAAGTTGTCTCACCTAAGGAAATACCCAGCCCAAATTTTGCAGACACAAATACCATTGATATATTTTTGTCATGCATCTGGAACTTGAAAGTATGTGAAGTGGGGAGGAACTCTAAATTAGCAGTCCATTGATCTCAGTATTTTGCAGTTCTTCCACCACTGTTACCACCAAGAACACCGAGGGAAAAAGCAAATCTGCAGAATTCCATTTTCATTGTTTTGTTACTCTGGAATCCTTTCCCTCTGGCTATGTGTACAGCCATTCTCAGGGCATCAGAGACACTCTGAACTAGTGTGCCATTTCTGCTCCATTCTGGAGTCCAAGTTTGGTTTCAGCAGGAGCAGGGAGGTCATTCTGCCCCTGTACTCTGCACTGGTTAGACCACACCTTGAGTATTGTGTTCAGTTCTGGGCTCCCCAGTTTAAAAGGGACGTTGAGATGCTTGAGCGTGTCCAGAGAAGGGCAACGAGGCTGGGGAGAGGCCTTGAGCACAGCCCTATGAGGAGAGGCTGAGGGAGCTGGGATTGGTTAGCCTGGAGAAGAGGAGGCTCAGGGGTGACCTTATTGCTGTCTACAACTACCTGAGGGGTGGTTGTGGCCAGGGGGAGGTTGCTCTCTTCTCTCAGGTGGCCAGCACCAGAACAAGAGGACACAGCCTCAGGCTACGCCAGGGGAAATTTAGGCTGGAGGTGAGGAGAAAGTTCTTCCCTGAGAGAGTCATTGGACACTGGAATGGGCTGCCCGGGGAGGTGGTGGAGTCGCCGTCCCTGGAGCTGTTCAAGGCAGGACTGGACGTGGCACTTGGTGCCATGGTCTGGCCTTGAGCTCTGTGGTAAAGGGTTGGACTCGATGATCTGTGAGGTCTCTTCCAACCCTTATGATACTATGATACTATGATAATTTGTTTTACCCAAGATATAGATATCACCAAGTTCTCTACTTCATCTCATAACTTTCCCAATATTTCCATGACAGCTTATTTGAGGTCAAAACAATGCACACATTCTGCCTTGGAAGAAATTCAGCAAAGCTTTCAGCTGATATAAATCAGTGGAGTAGCTGCAGCTGCACACTGGTTTCCATCTTAAAACTCAACCTCTAGGCAATATCATGAATATTTTTCATAGGGAATACTAATATCTAACAGTTCACATCCAGGAAGAATTACACCATATCCTGAAGAGCCTGTGATGGCTTAGGTGCTACCTGCCCCCCCACCCCCCTAGGAAAATCACCCAGACTAGACTCAGTGGATCTGGAAATTGAATGAAGCTTTATATTTACAGCTTAGCACAATATACAAGCCCAGGGAGGTGGTGGAGTCACTGTCCCTGGAGGTGTTGAAGAAAAGCCTGAATGAGGCACTTAGTGGTTGATTGGCCAGGGCTGGGTGCTAGGTTAGACTGGATGAGCTTGAAGGTCTCTTCCAATCTGGCTGATTCTATGATCAGTGTATGAGAGTCTTCATTTATGCAGTAGGTACTTATCTTAAAAAACTGATTGCTGCTTCAAAGTTGAGTTCCACAATAAGGAGTAGCTGTGATCAGTGACATGGCAAAAGAGACTTCAGGTAATCACCAAAGTACTTATTAGTAGTTATTATACTAATTAAGCAACTAAAATGTTAATTCAACATGAAGAACAACCTGTATATTTTATGTCCATATATGAATATGTATTTAATTGTAATTTTTTAATAGACTGCACATTATTCTGTAAGTGAGGATTTATTGCTCAGAAAAGCATGTTTTCTGGCTATATAGGATGGCAGAGCTCAGTTCCTTGAAGGGTTGGAAACTGCCCATGGGGTAATATTCTTTAAGGTATTTTTAAAGTCAGGATATCCCAGGGATATCCCAGGGAGGTGATGGAGTCATCATCCCTGAAGGTGTTCAAGCAAAGCCTGGATGAGGCACTTAGTGCCATGGTCTGGTTGATTGGCTAGGGCTGGGTGCAAGGTTGGACTGGATGATCTTGAAGGTCTCTTCCAACCATGTTGATTCTATGATTCTATTCTATGATATCCACATTTAAACAATATTGTTTCATACAATCCCTCTTAGTTTCAGAAATGAAAGAAAAAATCCAACTGTATTTACTGTCCATTAGAACAGAAGAATCCTCAAAATGGGGCTCCAAGCACACCACTGCTGGTCCTACTGACTCTGCTCAGACAGCTTTAGGATCCAGCACACTGTGTGGCAGCAAAGCTTTCTGTTCCTAAGTTTTGCTGTTAGTACCATTAACAGTGACCAGTCACTTTGAAACAGGTGAATGCAATACAGTCCCAGCTCTGGAGATCTACAGGTAATTGATTTTTCAGTTCAGCGGCCAAATAGATAGAATCACAGAATGATAGAATCAAGCAGGTTTGAAGAGACCTCCAAGATCATCCAGGCCAATCTAGCACCCAGCCCTAGCCAATCAACCAGACCATGGCACTAAGAGCCTCATCCAGGCTTTGCTTGAAGACCCCCAGGGACAGTGCCTCCACCACCTCCCTGGGCAGCCCATTCCAATGCCAATCACTCTCTCTGACAACAACTTCCTCCTAACATCCAGCCTAGACCTGCCCTGGCACAGCCTGAGACTGTGTCCCCTTGTTCTATTGCTGGTTGCCTGGGAGAAGAGGCCACCTCCCACCTGGCTACAATGCCCCTTCAGGTAGTTGTAGACAGTAATAAGATCACCCCTGAGCCTCCTCTTCTCCAGGCTAAACACCCCCAGCTTCCTCAACCTCTCCTCATAGGATTTGTGCTCCAGGCCCCTCACCAGCTTTGTTGCCCTTCTCTGGACATGTTCCAGCACCTCAACATCTTTCTTGAATTGAGGAGACCAGAACTGGACACAGCACTCAAGGTGTGGCCTGAGCAGTGCTGAGTACAGGGGAAGAATAACCTCCCTTGTCCTACTGGTCACACTGTTAAATACAATTAGAAGCAAAAAAAATCATAGTGTAAGCTGAAACAAGTCTTTGAAAATGAAGTTCTGTAGTTTATACCTGGAGACCCAACCATTTTATTTAATTACATACTGACAAGGTCTAGGCTGGATGTTAGGAGGAAGTTGTTGTCAGAGAGAGTGATTGGCATTGGAATGGGCTGCCCAGGGAGGTGGTGGAGTCTCTGGAAGTGTTGAAGCCAAGCCTGGCTGAGGCACTTAGTGCCATTGTCTGGTTGACTGGCTAGGGCTGGGGGCTAGGTGGGACTGGGTGGATGCCTATCTGCGAGGTCTCTTCCAGACTCATTGATTCTAAGATTATATGATTCTAATTTACAAACATCCGGACCCAAATAACTCAAAACTACTCATTGCAGACAATGTTTTCAAATGTTTCAGAATCTCTTCTCCTCTTTTCCTCCCTCCTTTCATTTTTAAAAAGGAGACCTCTGCCAGTGTGGCCCAAGTCAGTGCCCACTATTTATTTGTAGAATGCATTTTTCAGTACATGCTTTAGTCACCTGGAAAGTTTGAATCAAGTCTGCTCACTTACTGCTATTCAAAGGATTGTTTTGTCTAGAGAATATTTGTTCTGTGATTCTTGCACAGTGAACTAGTTTGGAAAAAAAGAGTTCTTTTTACTATTATTAGTTTTAGAAGCCTGCAGCCATGCATCTCTTTAGATTTTCTGAAGCCTTCTTTCCCTCTTTCTCACATATTGGAAAACTCTTCTCCCAGGCAACCAGCAACAGAACAAGGAGACACAGTCTCAAGTTGTGCCAGGGGAGGTCTAGGTTGGATATTACGAAGAAGTTCTTCACAGAGAGAGTGATTGGCATTGGAATGGGCTGCCCAGGGAGGTGGTGGAGTCACAGTCCCTGGAGGTGTTGAAGCAAAGCCTGGCTGGGGCACTTAGTGCCATGGTCTGGTTGATTATCTAGGGCTGGGTGCTAGGTTGGCCTGGATGATCTTGGAGGTCTCTTCCAACCTGGCTGATTCTATGATCATTTGACCCTTCTGCATTGCAGTATTTTACATGTTCCTAATACTTTTATCACTTTTTCTCTGTGATTCTCTATAAAGGATGCAAGAATTGTGTTTCAAATATGTGTCCCTCTGCATAACTAAAGGAGTTGATGTCTCCTTTTTAATTAATTCCAGAAACACACTTTGGGCAACATCTATAGATGCTAAATTGCACAAGTGTAGGGAGCTTTTATCTCAGTAACATGACCTACCTAATTTAGCTCTTCTTAATCCTTTGAGGTTTTACTCCAATTGGACAGACAAATTTGGATTAGTTTTCCCTACTGGAAGCTGTTGAATCACTGAAAATTAAATGACCCCAAATGAATGTTCTTTTCTGTAAAGTTCTGGCTGTTGCTAGTGAGAAGCAAGAAATCAATCAATTTAATCATCTTTCTTGTTATCAGCTTTCTATACCAAATACCAGCCATGCCAGATACCAGAGAATGAGAAAGCCAAAGACTGGCAACATCACAGCTTTGGGAAAAACAGAGAAGCAAAATGCCTGTGAGCCTCAGCTCTCTGCCCTCCTGAGAATGGAGAATTGGGATCCTGTTTGCCTTACATAGAGTCATAGAATCAACCAGGTTGGAAGAGACCTCCAAGCTCAGCCAGGCCAACCTAGCACCCAGCCCTGGACAATCAACCAGACCATGGCACTAAGTGCCCCAGCCAGGCTTGGCTTCAACATCTCCAGGGATGGTGACTCCTCCACCTCCCTGGGCAGCCCATTCCAATGCCAATCACTCTCTCTGACAACAACTTCCTCCTAACATCCAGCCTAGACCTCCCCTGGCACAACTTGAAACTCTGTCCCCTTCTTCTGTTGCTGCTTGCCTGGCAGAAGAGCCCAACCCCACCTGGCTACAGCCTCCCTTCAGGTAGCTGCAGGCAGCAATGAGGTTGCCCCTGAGCCTCCTCCAGGCTTAACACCCCCAGCTCCCTCACCTTCTCCTCATAGGGTTTGTGCTCCAGGCCCCTCACCAGCTTTGTTGCCCTTCTCTGGACATGTTCCAGCACCTCAACATCTCTCTTGAATTGAGGAGCCCAGAACTGGACACAGCACTCAAGGTGTGGCCTGAGCAGTGCTGAGCACAGGGGCAGAAGAACCTCCCATGTCCTGCTGGCCACACTGCTCCTGATCCAGGCCAGGATGCCATTGGCTCTCCTGCCCACCTGGGCACACTGCTGCCTCATCTTCAGCCTACTATCCACCAGTACCCCCAGATCCCTTTCTGCCTGGCTGCTCTCCAGCCACTCTGTCCCCAAAATAAAAACAGATGTTAAATACCCAACAAACTTAATTTTTCTCCATGCAATTCTTGTATTAATTCTCAGGACATTTCTACATGGCAGGAGATGCTCCCCATTTTTCATCCAGGAACCTAGGACAGATAGCAGGAGTCACCTGCTCACACAGCTCACATATGAATCTGTGGCAGGTCAAGGAACTGAGCACTAAGTCCTGAAATTGTAGTGCTCTGAGCACTGCAACATCCATCTTTAGTTTTAGTCTAATAGCAAACTGAACACAGTTTCACTCAGTCTTCAGTGATCTCACAACAGCAAAGCCAGTGTCAAAACCTGTTCTTCCTTCTGAGTCAGAAATGCTAGAGAGAAAACAAGAAGACCAATCAATCCACATCTGGAGTAGCAATTCTCTTCACTTTTGGCAAGCTATGTATTCCCAACTAATTTCTGCAGCTCACTCCCCACTGTTCATATCTTATACAACTTTCTGCTTTTTTTAGTGCTTCTCTGGAGAAAAAGAGGACGAAGGGAGACCTTACTGCTCCCTGCAACTCCCTGGAAGGAGGTCGTGTTGAGGTGGGCAAACAGCCTCTTCTCCCTAGTATCAAGTGATAGAATGAGAGGACATGGACGGAAGTCATGGCAGGGGAGGTTTAGATTGGATAGTAGGGAAAAAATGTGGCAAAAGAGTGGGCAGGCATTGGAATATGTTGCCCAGGGAGGTGGTGGAATCATTAGTCTTGGACATGTCCACAATGTGTGTGGTCAGAGTACTTTGGAGTATGATTTGTTGGCCATGCTGGTCTTATGTTGACGGTTGGACTCGATGATCTTAGAGGTCTTTTCCACTTGAAACAATTCTATGATTCTATTAATTGAATCCAAGGAAGTGAAAACCCCTCCTTGCTTAGAGTGATCCAGAAATAGAAAACACTATCCTACATTGCAGCCACCAAGTCATAACGCCAGGCCATAATGTCTGGATACCAAAGGAAAAACAGCTTCCTCTCCTCTCCTCTCCTCTCCTCTCCTCTCCTCTCCTCTCCTCTCCTCTCCTCTCCTCTCCTCTCCTCTCCTCTCCTCTCCTCTCCTCTCCTCTCCTCTCCTCTCCTCTCCTCTCCTCTCCTCTCCTCTCCTCTCCTCTCCTCTCCTCTCCTCTCCTCTCCTCTCCTCTCCTCTCCTCTCCTCTCCTCTCCTCTCCTCTCCTCTCCTCTCCTCTCCTCTCCCTTCCCTCCCTTCCCCTGCCCTCTCCTCTCCTCCCCTCTCCTCGCCTTGCCTTGCCTCACCTTGCCTCTCCCTTCATCCCTTCCCTTCCCATGACCCCCTTGGCTAACTATTGCCACACAAAGCAGCTACCCATGGTATGATTTCCAGCTAGGGGGCATCCTAAAGATTTCCATGCAGACTGCAGCACCTTGTGAGCCGTGCAGGACACATGGGTGTTTTCAGGGGAGCACTGCAATCTGATGAGATCAGAGGAAGCTCACAGTCCATATACAGTCTGTCTCTGTAGCTATCAGCAAAGAACAGCATTGTCTGATAGTGCTAGACTGACTGCACCATTATGAAGGTGAACCACATGGCTTGGAGGAAATGCCAAAATTAAAGCAGCCCAAGACTTCCATAAGAACATCTTGCATCAAAAGAAAAGAATTATTGTCACAGGTGACTCCCTTTTGAAGGGTGCAGAGGGCCTGACCCACTCCAAAGGGAGGTGTGCTGTCTACCAGGGACCCAGGTCAAGGATGTGATAGGAAGGCTTCCCTCCCTGGCACGGCCCATGGATTATTCCCCAGTGCTAGCTTTCCAGATAGGCTACAGTGACCTTGAAAGGAAAACATTAAAGGCTATAAAGAGACACTTCAGGGCCTTGGCTCAAGTGGTCAAGGGAGTGGAGGCCCAGGTAATATTCTCTTCCATCCTCCCTGTTGAAGTGACTAACCCAGAGAGAGTGAGGAGGACCCACATGCTTAGCACTTGTTCTGCTCAGGAAGGACAGAACAGCAAGACCAGGTGGGGGAGTTGCCCTCTGTGTGAGAGAGCAACTGAAATGTGCTGAGTTCTGTCCAAGGCAGGGGGCAGAACAAGTTGAAAGCTTGTGGGTAAGGGTTAGGGAATGTGGAAAAGGAGATGAAACTGTTGTAGGGGTCCAGTATAGACCACAAGACCAAGAGGAGGATGTTGATGAGGCCTTCTACAGACAGCTGGAGGTAGCCTCTAGAGCTAACTCCTTGGTACTCATGGGAGAATTCAATCATAGAATCAACCAGGTTGGAAGAGACCTCCAAGATCATCCAGTCCAACCTAGCACCCAGCTCTATCCAGTCAACCAGACCATGGCACTAAGTGCCTCAGCCAGGCTCTGCTTCAACACCTCTAGGGATGGTGACTCCACCACCTCCCTGGGCAGCCCATTCCAATGCCAATCACTCTCTCTGACAACAACTTCCTCCTAACAGCCAGACTAGACCTGCCCTGGCACAACTTGAGACTGTGTCCCCTTGTTCTGTTGCTGGTTGTCTGGCAGAAGAGCCCAACCCCACCTGGCTACAGCCTCCCTTCAGGTAGTTGCAGACAGCAATGAGCTCTACCCTGAGCCTCCTCTGCTGCAGGCTGCACACCCCCAGCTCCCTCAGCCTCTCCTCACAGGGCTCTGCTCCAGGCCCCTCACCAGCTTTGTCACCCTTCTCTGGACATGTTCCAGCACCTCAACATCTCTCTTAAGAATTGAGGGGCCCAGAACTGGACACCCAGATATTTGCTGGGAAGGTCACACAGTTGCCAGTGGACTTATTAAAGTCCCAGCATAAATAAATAAAAGAAAGGAAAAATAAAATCATAGCCCAAATATTCTAAAAAAAAAAAAAAATCATTCACTTTACAGCTTTATAATTTTTGACACTGGTTTTTTTTATTAACACACTCTGCAGTTGGATTGGTCTAATGTGTTTGTGAAGGTCATGTTTACAGTCTGATGAGTGCAGGTTTCCAAGGGTCATTAATCACAAGAACAGTGTATTGCAAATTGGTTTGCAAAGACATTTTCATTTTTGCAATGAATATAGCAGCAGTTTTAGAAGTGCCATTTTTCAGGAGCATGCTTGGGAAAGAAGTAAGGCTTAATTCCTGATATCCTTACTTTAAATGAAACAAGCACACAGCTGAGACAATTAGATGGGTACCTTCAGACTGGACGTGAGGAGGAGGCTCTTCACCATGAGAATGGTGAGAGCCTGGAATGGGTTGCCCAGGGAGGTGTTTAAAGCCAGGCTGGATGAGGCCCTGGCCAGCCTGCTCTAGGGCAGAGTGTCCCTGGACATGGCAGGGAGGTTGGAACTAGATGATCCTTATGGTCCCTTCCAACCCTGATTGATTCTATGATTCTATGATGCTATATAACTCAGCTCATTAAATGGACATACTCTGTGGGAATGCAGAGTGAAGAAGGATAACAACAGGCAGATGCTGAGCTTGGTTCCCAGCAGCTGCTGGCTACCTTATCTCACAAAGGACAGCTAATGGGCACCTCCTTAATGAGGAAAACAGGGCATGGGTTATGCTGATGGAGTGGGTTGTCTTTGACTAATTATGCTAATGTGTAGGCCTGTGCCTTAGGCCCTGAGGGATATATTGAGAGCTCAAATGATCAAGACAGGTCTCTGGCATAATTCACAGTGACTCATCTGGAGTCCCTGTAGTATTGCTTATGATCACCAGGAGAGCCAATGGCATCCTGGCCTGGCTCAGGAGCAGTGTGGCCAGCAGGACAAGGGAGGTTCTTCTGCCCCTGTGCTCAGCACTGCTCAGGCCACACCTTGAGTGCTGTGTCCAGTTCTGGGCTCCTCCATTCAAGAGAGATGTTGAGGTGCTGGAACATGTCCAGAGAAGGGCAACAAAGCTTCAACACCCTGGAGGTGTTGAAGTCAAGCCTGGCTGGGGCACTTAGTGCCATGGTCTGGATGAGTGGATAGGGCTGGGTGCTAGGTTGGACTGGATGAGCTTGGAGGTCTCTTCTAACCTGGTTGATTCTATGATTCTATGATTCTATCAGCATTTTTCCTATGTGCATTCCTGATCAAAGATACTTCAAGGTACTTTTCCCACCACAAAATATCTGATTTCTTACTCTGAATTAAACACATGAAGTTCTTACAGAAAAGCAAATCAAACCAGCAAATGTTGCTACCTTTCATACTACTCTATCCCAGAGAATAACATCAGACTGTGTGGCCTAATTGTCTCTAAACTCCAACCTATTACTTGTCAGAAAACTACTACTACACTTAAGCAAAAGTAGTTCAACCCTCAGGAGGTAGAGCTGTTTGTGCAAAGACTCAAGAGCCTCAGGCTTTATCTGTGACCAAGATTCTCTGGAAAACAAAGTTGATGAAAAATTGAAGCTATCCTAGGAAGTTGTATAGGGTTAACACTCCTGGGGGAGTGACCCTGAACCTGACCCTAGGGGTCTTGGCCCCTCCTCAGGGGTGGGCCACACTCCAGGTGATGGTTAGCCCACTCCCCCCACTTCCTGTGGTATAAAAGACAGGAGTTCTCCTGTCTCTTCCTCTTTTCGCCCTCTTGCTCACTACCTGCGTTCATGACCGCACACACACACTGATACTGTATACCAGCCACGAGGCAGAGACACCATCACACTACTCGGGTTGTATCCATCCCTGTTTTGTATTTTGCTGTTTTCCCTTCCTCATCCTTTGTAAACTCCCCTACCTCCAATCCCTTTTTTCTAAGTTATTGTTAAACTTTTCCTTTTTAACTTCCAAATCGAGTGAGATTGATTTATTGGGGTGTCCCTACCTTTTATCTCTCTCCCTGTCTTTTGGGGAAAGGAGGGGGAGGAGGGGAGGGCACTCTATAAACTCTATAAATTCTATAAATTGTCATTGGGTCTACCAAATTTATAAGAGTCTCTGGGAACTTGCATTTGAACCCAAAACAATTTATTTGGCGTCTCAACGTGGGGCTAGGTAGAAAGAATTCTTTCAGAGAAGATTTGGAAGTTAAAAAATGGATATTCTGACAGTCTTAATCATTAACGCATTTGGATGTCTGTTTTGGGGCTGGCTGTTAAAGTTTATAAGTTACCATGTCTTCTGGATTGTCATTGATATGCTCTGGGAATATTCTAAGCTTTTGCCTGCCCGAGTCTATGCCTATTTCCTGAATTCTGTTAGTAATATCACTGTGTTTAGAAATGTTTCTGGAACATGGAATCAATCTGAGTATATGCATTGGAGCACAGAAGCTCCAGATATTTTGGGGGAGAAATGGTACTGGATAGCTGTTATTTCACTGTGTGTAAATGTGGGTTTGGGAATTAATAAGATAGCGGTGAACTGGGACACGTGGAAATATCGGGTGGGCGCCGCCATTAGGGTGCTTAGGGGGAGGGGTAGTCCTCACTGCCCGAGCTGCAGTTGCGGGGGTTGGGCGACAGGTCAGGCCGTTCCGGCCGCCCCCAGCGCAGGCACCGCCCCTAGCGTGGCTCCGCCCCGAACTCCGCCTCCGGTCCCGCCCAGGGCAGCCCCCCGGACCCTGCCCCCTCAGCCCAGCCCCCTTCACCTGGCGCCAATTACGACGCGGCCAGCAAGATCAAACGCAAATCCTCCCGCAGATGCCGATCCAGGGCAAGGGACCTCTTCGGGAACCAGCACCCCCCAGCAACAGCAACCAGCTGGAAATGGACCTGATAATGGAGTGATCCTTATCAGCTCCACGCCCAGAAAGGAAATCAGGCACATAAGGCAGGAGTATGCAAGGGCAAACGGACAGTCCCTTTTAGCCTGGCTTTTGAAATGCTGGGATGCAGGAGCAGAAACAGTGGACCTAGATCACAGGGAGGCGAAACAGCTGGGATCCTTGTCGAGGGATGGAGGTGTGGATAAGGAGCTGGGAAGGCTCGATGGTACCCACTCACTTTGGGCCAGGCTTCTGATAGCTGTGAGGTACAGGTACCCGACTAAGGATGACATGATTTTCCATCCCCTTAGATGGACAGATATGGAACAGGGGATCTCATACCTGAGGCAAATGGCGGTTCAAGAGATAATTTATGGAGCCGACCAGAGGCCCTCGGACCCTGATGATGTCCGCATGAAGCCAGCCCTCTTAAAGAAACTGACTCAGTGTGCCCCTTCCACATATGCCCCCACATTGGGAGCACTGCTGCTGGGCAGAGACCCCAACAACCTTCCCACAATCAGGGAGTTTGTGAATGACCTAAGACAGTTTGAAGACAGTTTGTCGAGGAAAACCTTAATTGCCACTGTAGAGACCCTCACCCAAGAAATGAACGAGCTGAAAGCCTCTTTCTCTGAAATGCAGAAGGCAGAGGATGACTGCTCCTCACCTTCAGAATGGGTGCAAGTCTCAGCTGTAAGGAACACACGCCGCCGTGCTCCTCCTCCTCCCCGCAGGAGACCAGCCCAGAGCAGACAGGGTACACACAGGGGGTCACTCTGGAGAACACTGTGTGACCATGGGGAAAACATGGATAGATGGCATGGCCAGCCCACCTCAGCTCTATGGGCCAGGGTAAGGGAACTGCAGGGGACAAACACAGGGAATAACTCCTCCAGAAGAGGGGTTGCCCCAGTGTCCCGCAGGCAGCGCTCTCGCTCAAGGGGTGGTGAAGCCAGTAACTCAGGTCCATGTGCCTCATGCAGTCACACTGCTCAGAATTAGAGGTGCCCTGTCTCCAGCCAGGCGGAGGCCAGGGATAACAGAGTATATTGGGACGTGTTTGTGAAATGGCCTGGCACTTCTGAAGCCGAGAAGTACAGAGCGTTGGTAGACACCGGTGCCCAATGCACTCTGATCCCCTCCAGCCACAGGGGGACAGATACTGTTACAATTGCAGGAGTCACTGGGGGGTCTCGGGAGTTGACTGTGCTGCAGGCTGAGATAAGCCTCACCGGGAATGTGTGGGAGAAGCACTCCATAGTAACTGGCCCTGATGCACCTTGCATCCTGGGGATTGACTTTCTCCGGGAAGGGTACTTTAAAGATCCGAAGGGGAACAAGTGGGCTTTTGGCATAGCAGCTGTAGAGACTGCAGACAAAGAGCAGCTGTCTATCATGCCTGGCTTGTCAGATGACCCTTCCGTGGTTGGTACCCACAAGGTGGAAGATGTCAAGTTACCTATTGCTTCTCGTGTAGTTCATCGCAGGCAATACCGCACCAACAGAGACTCCCTGCTACCCATACAGCAGCTGATTCGCCGCCTGGAGCAGCAGCTTGTCATCAGCAAGAGCCACTCGCCCTTCAACAGCCCGATATGGCCAGTGCGAAAGGAGACGGGGGAGTGGAGACTCACGGTGGATTTCCGAGGCCTGAATGAAGTGACTCCTCCAATCAGCGCAGCCGTGCCTGACATGTTGGAGCTGCAGTATGAACTGGAAACAAAGGAGGCCAAATGGTATGCCACAATTGACATTGCTAATGCTTTCTTCTCCATCCCCATTGCAGAAGAATGTAGGCCGCAGTTTGCCTTCACCTGGAGAGGAGTCCAGTACCACTGGAACAGACTGCCTCAAGGGTGGAAGCACAGCCCTACAATCTGCCACAGCATCATCCAGACTGCACTGGAGAAGGGTGGCGCTCCGGAACATCTGCAGTACATCGATGACATCATTGTATGGGGTGAGACAGCAGAGGAGGTCTTCCAGAAGGGTGAGAAGATCATTAATATCCTGTTGGATGCAGGTTTTGCCATTAAGAGAAGCAAAGTGAAAGGGCCTGCCAGAGAGATCCAGTTCCTGGGAGTTCGATGGCAGGATGGCCGACGCCACATCCCTATGGATGTGGTGAATAAAGTGGCCACTATGGTGGAACCCACTAACCGGAAGGAGACACAATCCTTCCTGGGGTTTGTGGGCTTTTGGAAGATGCACATTCCCGGGTACAGTCAAATTGTGAAACCCCTCTTTGACGTTACAAGAAAGAGGAATAACTTTGAGTGGGGACCTGAGCAGCAGGTGGCATTTGACCAGATCAAACGAGAGGTGGTCCATGCCATGGCCTTGGGACCAGTTCGAACCGGCCCAGAGATTAAGAACATTCTCTACACAGCAGCCGGTGAGAATGGTCCTAGCTGGAGCCTATGGCAGAAAGCTCCTGATGAGACAAGAGGCCGCCCACTCGGGTTCTGGAGCAAGGCGTACAAAGGCTCAGAGGCCAATTATACCCCCACAGAGAAAGAAATCCTAGCTGCCTATGAGGGAGTCAGAGCTGCCTCTGAGGTGATTGGGACGGAGTCACCACTCCTTTTAGCTCCAAGGCTTCCGGTCCTGACTTGGATGTTTAAAGGGAAGGGTTCGACTCCGCACCATGCCACAGATGCCACTTGGAGTAAGTGGATGGCTCTGATAACTCAGAGGGCTAGGATGGGGACTCTCGAGCGTCCAGGCATTGTGGAGGTCATCACCAACTGGCCAGAGGGCACTGACTTTGGAAAGCCAACAGAAGAGAAGGCAGTGACCCGTGCTGAGGAAGCCCCCCCATACAGTGACCTTCCTGAGGAGGAAAAGGCATATGCTCTCTTCACAGATGGATCCTGCCGCCTGGTAGGCAGCAAGCGAAGATGGAAGGCTGCCGTCTGGAACCCCACACGCAGGGTTGCAGAGGCAAGAGATGGAGAAGGCGAATCCAGCCAGTATGCTGAGGTGAAAGCCATCCAGCTGGCCCTGGACATTGCAGAACGAGAGCAGTGGCCAATGCTATACATCTACACCGACTCATGGATGGTAGCAAATGCCTTATGGGGGTGGCTGAAGGAGTGGAAGAGAAATGATTGGCAGAGAAAAGGGAAGCCTATTTGGGCTGCTGATCTCTGGCAAGACATTTCTGCACGCCTGGACAAACTGCCAGTTAAAATCCGACACATCAGTGCTCACATCCCAAAGAGCAGAGCCACTGAAGAGCAGCAGCATAACCACCAAGCTGACCAGGCTGCCCACATCTGCCAGATTGACCTGGACTGGAAACACAAAGGTGAACTGTTCTTAGCTCGGTGGGCACATGACTCTTCTGGTCACCAAGGAAGAGATGCCACATACCAATGGGCCCGAGACAGATCCGTGGACATATCCATGGAGGCCATAACTCAGGTTATCCATGAATGTGACATCTGTGCCACCATAAAGCAAGCTAAGCGCATGAAGCCTTTGTGGTACGGGGGAAGGTGGTCAAAGTACAGGTATGGGGAGGCCTGGCAGATTGATTACATCACTCTGCCTCGGTCTCGCAGTGGCAAGCAGTATGTGTTAACCATGGTGGAGGGAAGCACGGGGTGGCTGGAAACCTACCCAGTACCTCATGCTACTGCCCGTAACACCATTCTGGGTCTGCAGAGCCACATCCTGTGGAGACACGGTACCCCAGAGAGAATTGAGTCAGACAATGGGACCCATTTCAAGAACCACCTTGTAAGCAACTGGGCAAAAGAGCATGGGATAGAATGGGTTTACCACATCCCATACTACCCACAGGCTGCAGGAAAGATTGAGCGACACAATGGTCTGCTGAAAACCACCCTGAAGGCTATGGGAGGTGGAACTCTCAGAAACTGGGAGAAGCACCTTGCAGAAGCCACTTGGCTGGTGAACAGCAGGGGATCAGTTAACAGAGCTGGTCCTGCTCAGTCTGCCCTACTGCCCATAGTTGAGGGAGATGGAGTTCCTGTAGTCTGTGAAAGGAATCTACTGGGAAAGACTGTGTGGGTTGCTCCTGCCTCTGGTGGGGGAAAACCTATCAAAGGGGTGGTATCTGCAGAGGGTCCTGGTCACACATACTGGGTGATGATGGAAACTGGTGTTATCGAGTGTGTCCCTCAGAGAAATCTCTCTTTAGCTGAAAAGGTTTTGAAATCTCAGAGTTGATTCCATGTGTTCCAGATACTTTCAGGTTATCTTGTATTATAGTTGTATAATAGTTGTATCATAGTTGTGCAATACTTGTATCATAGTTGTGCAATACTTGTATTATAGTTCATAAGGGGTTACAAGTTGTTTTTTGTAGTTATACCCTCACCACTACACGGCGTCCAACAGAACCTACATGACAGCAGCAGCTATCCAGAGTCCTACAGCATCGCATCACACCACGGCGTCCAACCAGAACCCTGCATCTGATTCGTCACTGATGCCCTGCAGTGAGAGACTGTTCCTGATTTCCCTCCAGAGGATGTCTACAGCCATCTCATCTACACCTGTTCCCCTGATGCCAGACATGAAGAGACTGTTCCTGATGTTTTCTTCGCAGAGGGAAAAGACTCTTTTCCTGAGTACCAACAAGAACTGTTCCTGATTCACTGACTTTTCTTCCGTTCCTGCCCTGCTCACATCTCAGCAACCTGCACCGGACCAGAGGAACACATCGCCTTGGGATACAGCCGGGGACCAAGAAGGACTTCACGAACTCTTAACCCATGGACACTTTTCCCATCTTTGGAGAAGAAGACTGTTCTTAGGAAGGTGGAAGTGGTCTAACCAAGGGGTGGAATGTATAGGGTTAACACTCCTGGGGGAGTGACCCTGAACCTGACCCTAGGGGTCTTGGCCCCTCCTCAGGGGTGGGCCACACTCCAGGTGATGGTTAGCCCACTCCCCCCACTTCCTGTGGTATAAAAGACAGGAGTTCTCCTGTCTCTTCCTCTTTTCGCCCTCTTGCTCACTACCTGCGTTCATGACCGCACACACACACTGATACTGTATACCAGCCACGAGGCAGAGACACCATCACACTACTCGGGTTGTATCCATCCCTGTTTTGTATTTTGCTGTTTTCCCTTCCTCATCCTTTGTAAACTCCCCTACCTCCAATCCCTTTTTTCTAAGTTATTGTTAAACTTTTCCTTTTTAACTTCCAAATCGAGTGAGATTGATTTATTGGGGTGTCCCTACCTTTTATCTCTCTCCCTGTCTTTTGGGGAAAGGAGGGGGAGGAGGGGAGGGCACTCTATAAACTCTATAAATTCTATAAATTGTCATTGGGTCTACCAAATTTATAAGAGTCTCTGGGAACTTGCATTTGAACCCAAAACAGAAGTTAACCATGCTTTGTATTGAGAAACAAAGAAAGAGTTCCTGGCAGTTTGCTGTTCCCACAGAGGGATCAAATGTTAACTTTGAGCTTTAATAGAAGAGAATTTCATGCCACCTCGAAGCACACGTGCAGTGTATCCTGCAGTGACTCCTCTCTGGATTTTCATCAGCAGGCAACTAAAAAAGACCACACACACAACAAAAATATATAAGAAAGGAAAATAAGCAGGGGAGAGGAGAAAATCATAGAATCAACCAGGTTGGAAGAGACCTCCAAGATCATCCAGTCCAACCTATCCCCCAGCCCTATCCAGTCAACCAGATGTATAGGGTTAACACTCCTGGGGGAGTGACCCTGAACCTGACCCTGGGGGTCTTGGCCCCTCCCCAGGGGTGGGCCACACTCCAGGTGATGGTTAGCCCACTCCCCCCACTTCCTGTGGTATAAAAGAGACAGGACCTCCCTGTCTCACTCTCTTTTTCCTGCGTTCACACACACGCCCATACTGCATACCAGCACACCACGTGGCAGCCACGAGGCAGAGACACCATCACACTGCTCGGGTTGTATCCATCCCTGTTTGTATTTTGCTGTTTTCCCTTCCTTATCCTTTGTAAACTCCCCTACCTCCAATCCCTTTTCTAAGTTATTGTTAAACTTTTCCTTTTTAACTTCCAAATCGAGTGAGATTGATTTATTTGGGTGTCCCTACCTTTCTCTCTCTCCCTGTCTTTTGGGAAAGGAGGGGGAAGAGGGGAGGGCACTCTATAAATTCTATAAATTGTCATTGGCTCTACTAAATTTAGAAGAGTCTCTGGGAACCTGCATTTGAACCCAAGACACCAGACTAAGTGCCTCATCCAGTCTCTTCTTGAACACCTCCAGGGACGGTGCCTCCACCACCTCCCCGGGCAGGAGGAGAGGGAGGAGTGAGAGAAGTCTTCTTTTCTGAAGTGCCACCTCAGTACTTAAAGATTAGGTTAAAATCATTCCCTTTAGCATTAAGCAGTTGACACCACACTGTTTTACTGAGGTGTGAAATCAGGTACTACTTTGTTGCCTCGCTCCATGAAACCGAAGATCAACTACAGTGACTTCAATGCAGCAAGCTGGGCACAAACAGAAGACAAAAGTATGTACACCAAGATGACAGCAACCTTCCAGCACGGAGAGATGAGTCATTTAATTCAGCAGATTCTTGCAGATCATCACCAACTTTCTTAGAACATTTGCTTTGCTGTACCAAGCAACGCATGGACCATCCTTCATTTGTCTGACAAAGAGGAGAGATGCAAACGATTAGCAGTTCTGGACTGCAGCACTGAGCTTTGAGTTCAGCAAGAGGTCAATTGCGAAAGAAGAGTAGGTGCTGACGAAGCATAAACCCCTCAGGGAGATGTTACGGGCAAGGAGTTTGCATTGCATTTGGGAGGGGCAAAGTGAAGCAGAAAGCAAGGGAAGCAAACGGGAAGTGAGGAGGCAGCAGGATGAGAAAGAATGGAGATAAAAGAATGGGATGTTGGGAATCGATGAGAAGTTTGAACCCTGGCCAGAATCAATTAAACAGATGTTTTATGGCAGTTCTAGGGCCAGACACAGGTTTAGTTGTAACAGAGGGTGTGTTAAATAGGAGATGGTATACTTTAGAAGTAATTGTATTGCAACAAACACTAATCTCCTTGTCAAAACTATTGGAATCACAAACTGGCCTTGTCCACTTCTAAAATGTTTCAACTGCATTTTATTTGTCTTCCTTCCCCCCCCCCCCCCTTTTTTTTTTTTTTTTAAAGCAGAGATGAATCTGAGCCATATGTTATGCTGGAAAGCAGTTGCTAGGTTTTAAATCACAGTATATCCTGTCATTTAAATCCTCTGAGATTCTGTCTTTGGAGACATTGCCACAGTCGAGAAAATAGCTGCTCTGTAAGGCAGTTAAGTGTCTACATTCCAGAAATGCAAGCAAAAAAAAGCAATCTAGCAGATAAAGATACAGATGGAGGGTTTATTAAGACTAGTGGAGAAAACATTGTTTTCCCTCTCTGTGACAGAGATCATGTGAACACATTATACATAGTGTTTGGTACGAGCACTGGCACACATATATTAATGCCATGGAGTCAGAGTTGAATCCAATGCCCTATGAATCAGAGCAGTAAAAGGTGCCAATGAAAGTCAGTCCTGCAGCTGTTCTGCGGCTCACCGAGCTCATCCCCTTGTCTATGGCACAGCTTTGGGCATCAGAGCCCAGAGCCATCAAGTTCTGGTTCTTAAGGAAGCAAATCCTTAGAAACATTTCCAAAGTCAAAAGAAATTAAGGCTTTTATTTTAATCAAAGATCTGTAATGAAGTTTGCTGTGTAAGAATTCTCAGGGGAATGTCCCAATAGTTAGATCATTCACTAACTGAGGACACTTGCACAATAATACCTTCTTGAGGTGGTTTGGGCTTGTCTAAGTGTACAGCTACTGTAAGAAGGAATTCATAGAATCATAGAACCAACCAGGCTGGAAGAGACCTTCAAGTTCATCCAGTCCAACCCAGCACCCAGCCCTATCCAATCAACCAGACCATGGCACTAAGTGCCCCAGCCAGGCTTGGCTTCAACACCTCCTGGGACAGCAACTCCACCACCTCCCTGGGCAGCCCATTCCAATGCCAATCACTCTCTCTGACAACAACTTCCTCCTAACATCCAGCCTAGACCTCCCCCACCACAACTTGAAACTCTGTCCCCTTCTTCTGTTGCTGCTTGCCTGGGAGAAGAGCCCAACCCCACCTGGCTACAGCCTCCCTTCAGGGAGCTGCAGACAGCAATGAGCTCTGCCCTGAGCCTCCTCTTTGCAGGCTGCACACCTCCAGCTCCCACAGCCTCTCCTCACAGGGCTGTGCTCCAGGCCCCTCACCAGTTTTTTTGCCCCTCTCTGGACACCTTCCAGCATCTCAACATCTCTCTTGAATGGAGGAGCCCAGAACTGGACACAGCACTCAAGGTGTGGCCTGACCAGTGCCAAGTACAGGGGCAGAATAACCTCCCTTGTCCTGCTGGCCACACTGCTCCTGAGCCAAGCCAGGATGCCATTGGCTCTCCTGGCCACCTGGGCACACTGCTAGCATACTGTTTAGCTACTCTCTACCAGCACTCTCAGGTCCCTTTCTGCCTGGTTGCTCTCAGCTACTCTGTCCCCAGCCTGTAGTGCTGCTTGGGGTTGTTTTGGCCAAAGGGTAGAACCCTTTGGGTTTCCAGCACCCTGCAAAAATCCCTTGAGCACAGGGCTAGTGTCTTTCTGGGAGGGTGAATACATTCTTTTTCAATGGAGAAATTCTACCAAAATGGCTGTTTATAAAGTAAGGTTATGGAAACTTCAGCTTCAGCAAACCTGCACCCAGTGGAGCTATTTAGGCAAATGCTTTGTGAGCTGGACTCCATGGCAGTTAAGTTGCCTGTGTTGATGCTGGTGAAATTGCTTGCAGGTTTGGGCTTTATTTCTTTATCCAAAATATGCTTCCAATTTAAAAGAATGTTTTCCAAGCAAGGAAAATTACCTCCTGTCATTCTCTGTCGGCGGGAGGAGAGCATCACTGCTTTTGCAGACAAGACACAAAGGACAAAAGAAATTTTTGTCCTATTTTCCAGAGACACAGGCACGTCAGGCCCAATTTATCTAATCCATGACATGCTGGATGCTCCAGGCTGCATCAACGGAAATATGGAAAGGCATGTCCTCCACAGATTTAATGAATGGGAATCCCTGCCCCTGGCTACTAGAAACTGTGCTTGTTGGTGGGTAATTCTATTGATTACAGTCCAGTTATATCTACACATGTGCACATCAGAACTGCCAGTAAAATAACACAAACATTTGACTAAAAAGATACAAACTGACTGGATGGTCTTGGAGGTCTCTTCCCACCTGGTTGATTCTATGATTCTATGTTCGGATTTCTTTAAGCTATGTGAAATTAGTTATGGTGTTTCAGCTTTTAAATATCCTATCCAGACATTGTGGGTTTAAACTGGCAAAGGGGAGACTCAAACTAGATGTTAGGAAAGGGTGCTTTACCCTTTCCACTTTACAAAGTCAGTTTGTCTGAAGTGTTGTGGTGAGCTCAGCGAGATGAAAGCGTAGCGTAGCTATGCACTGTGGACATTGACTCAGATGTTACTTGCATTCCTCAGTGCATCTAAAAACAGGGTAAGAATCCTGCTTTTATTCCTATTATCTGCAGTGACTGTCACCAACAGCGAGGAATCAAACTCCTTAGCACTGCTGTGGTGTCAGGAAGCAGCAAAATGCCTCTTTGCACAAGTCGTTGAAGGGTCCCCAGGCTTCCTCCTTTTTTGCTTATAATTGTTGTATTGCCCTCTGTAACTACCTAAAAGGAGGCTGCAGTGAGGCTGGAGCTGGTCTCTTCTCCCAAATTGCTAATGATAGGACAAGAGGAAATGGCCTCAAGTTGCGTCAGGGAAGGATGAGGTTGGATGTTGGAGGAAGTTCTTTACTGAGCAGGTGGTCAGGCACTGGCACAGGCTGCCCAGGGAGTCGCCATCCTTGGAGGTGTTTAAAAGGAGAGTGGATGTGGTGCTTGAGGCTATGGCCTTGTGATGAAGGCTGCTGGGATGAATGTCAGGCTGGATGATCCTGGTGGTCCTTTCCGAGGGAGCTGGGCCTGTTTAGCCTGGAGAAGAGGAGGCTCAGGGGTGATCTTATTACTGTCTACAACTACCTGAAGGGGCATTGTAGCCAGGTGGGGGGTGGCCTCTTCTCCCAGGTAACCAGCAATAGAACAAGGGGACACAGTCTCAAGTTGTGCCAGGGTAGGTATAGGCTGGATATTAGGAAGAAGTTCTTCACAGAGAGAGTGATTGGCATTGGAATGGGCTGCCCAGGGAGGTGGTGGAGGCACCGTCCCTGGGGGTCTTCAAGCAAAGCCTGGATGAGGCACTTAGTGCCATGGTCTGGTTGATTGGATAGGGCTGGGTGATAGGTTGGACTGGATGATCTTGGAGGTCTCTGCCAACCTGGTTGATTCTATAATTCTATGATTCTGTTCACAGTGATGAGATGTTGTGCTGAAGGATTTGGTTTAGTCAAGGACTTGTCAGTGTGAGACTAATGATTGGACTCAATGAGCTTGAGGAGCTTTTCCAGTCTAAGAACTTCTGTGATTCTGTGATTCTGTAATGTTTTCCCACCTGGCTAAAGTCCTCCACAAGAGGACCTAACATCATCAACCATGAGCAGCTGCACCATTTCACATCACCTGCCTTGAGAAGAGGGTTGTGCTGGCTACCACCTCAGCTCCTCCTGGGCTTGTCACAGAGTAGTGTTGTTAAAGAGCATGCAGATGTAACTAATCCTTCTGCTTTCTAACCACTCTGGCTGATCCTCCAAACTCACCTTGCATGTAAGGCAAACTCTGGGATAAGGTAGAAGGGTGGAAAGGAGGTGGAAAGGTGGTTGGGAGCCCCTCCTGGGGACTTTGGTGTCCCCAGGGGCTGTTGTGTTTCTGTATTACCTTTAACTTGTCTATTTCTGTCTATAGCTGTAACTATTGTAACTCTTTGCTTGTATGTTGTGCTAAGCTGTGAATATAAAGCTTCATTCCTTAACCTCCAGCTGGCTGAGTCTAGTCTGGGTGAATTCATAAGAGTGTGAGGGGGGGTGGGGGGTAACACCCAAGCCAACACATTTGGTTGCCATTTTATAGGGGTGAATTCCTAGAAGAAATTTAAAGATAAAAACCCCAACCCAAAAACAACAACAAACTCTCCTGGTGCCATAAAACAACAACACCAAACTCCCCTGGTGCTGTAAAAGGCAATGGCCTGCATACCCATTTCCACATTTCACTGTTGGCTAGGGATGGCAGGGCATGGTGGAAGGGACAAATACTGCTCAGCTGCATTTTCACAAAGGTCAGCACAGCTTGAAATCTCCTCCAAAGACAAAGGAAAATGAGAAGAGCTCAAGTAATAGTAACCTTCCCTGCTCAGCCTAGCTATGTTCTTGTCCTCTAGCATTTGGCATCTCAAAATATCACAGTATCACAGTGTCACAGTATTATCAGGGTTGGAAGAGACCTCACAGATCATCAAGTCCAACCCTTTACCACAGAGCTCAAGGCCAGACCATGGCACCAAGTGCCACGTCCAGTCCTGCCTTGAACAGCTCCAGGGACGGCGACTCCACCACCTCCCCGGGCAGCCCATTCCAGTGTCCAATGACTCTCTCAGGGAAGAACTTTCTCCTCACCTCCAGCCTAAATCTCCCCTGGCACAGCCTGAGGCTGTGTCCTCTTGTTCTGGTGCTGGCCACCTGAGAGAAGAGAGCAACCTCCTCCTGGCCACAACCACCCCTCAGGTAGTTGTAGACAGCAATAAGGTCACCCCTGAGCCTCCTCTTCTCCAGGCTAACCAATCCCAGCTCCCTCAGCCTCTCCTCGTAGGGCTGTGCTCAAGGCCTCTCCCCAGCCTCGTTGCCCTTCTCTGGACATGCTCAAGCATCTCAATGTCCCTCCTAAACTGGGGGGCCCAGAACTGAACACAGCACTCAAGGTGTGGTCTGACCAGTGCAGAGTACAGGGGCAGAATGACCTCCCTGCTCCTGCTGGCCACACCATTCCTGATGCAGGCCAGGATGCCACTGGCTCTCTTGGCCACCTGGGCACACTGCTGGCTCATGTTCAGGCAGGTATCAATCAGCATCCCCAGATCCCTCTCTGTCTGGCTGCTCTCCAGCCACTCTGACCCCAGCCTGTATCTCTGCATGGGGTTGTTGTGGCCAAAGTGCAACACCCTGCACTTGGAGCTATTGAACACCATCCCCTTGGACTCTGCCCATCTGTCCAGGCGGTCAAGGTCCTGCTGCAGAGCCCTTCTGCCCTCCAGCCCAGCCACATCTGCCCCCAGCTTGGTGTCATCTGCAAACTTGCTGATGACTGACTCCATGCCCTCATCCAGATCATCTATGAAGATGTTAAAGAGGATGGGGCCCAGCACAGATCCTGTCCTAAGTCCTGTCCTAAGAACTCAACATAGAAGAAGGATATAAAACATTTAAATGCATTTTTTCCTTCTTCTTCTTGCTCCTGCAATCATCCTGCTCAGGATATTCCCTTCTAGCCTTACACAGCTACTGTAACTTCGCCTCCTGTGCGCCACAAACTCGAGCCAGACATTCACCAATTTTGCCTTCATGGTTATTCATTGTCTAGAATTCAGCATTTCTTGCATTAGCTTTAAATACATCCACAAATAGGCCTGGTGTAAAGAAACAACAAACAAACACCACTTCTGCTGAAAGGTTTTGTTTAATTGCATTCAAAGGCTCTCTATCTTCCAAGGTGCATGAAAAAAAAAGCCAACCTTGGGTACTGCACACAGAAGCTGTCACCCACCAGAAAAGGAAACCAACCCAACAAAACCCAAAGCAAACAGCAATCCAACAAACAAACAAAATAACTCACAAACAAAAGGACTCAGTTGGCATGTTGCATTTTAGTGTTATTTTTAAGCTGCTCTCAGCTAAATGACAAAACAGAGCAGAGCTAACTCTGGTTCTGCTACATAACTGTTATTTGACAGATACTAAAGCGAATGCTGCTTTCAAAACAGGCCTTGGAACCATGATAGAACACAGTACCAAGAAGAGGAAAATTCCTCTGCAGGCTTTTCTCATAATCCATGGAGATCAGAAGGATCAGAAAGATGCAGCTTCAGAACAGTAAGTCTGCCTAGTATATTCCAGATAATATTGAGTGTGTTTCAGAACAAAGCCATTTGCTCACATTCCTTTAAGTCATTGCACTGCTTTGCCTTGCCTATTAGAAATGAACAGTGTGGGCAGCAGGACAAGAGAGGTTATTCTGCCCTTGGACTGAGCACTGCTCAGGCCACACCTTGAGTGCTGTGTCCAGTTCTGGGCTCCTCAATTCAAGAGAGATGTTGAGATACTGGAAGGTGTCCAGAGAAAGGTGATGAAGCTGGTGAGGGGCCTGGAGCACAGCCCTGTGAGGAGAGGCTGAGGGAGCTGGGGGTGTGCAGCCTGCAGAAGAGGAGGCTCAGGGCAGAGCTCATTGCTGTCTGCAGCTACCTGAAGGCAGGCTGTAGCCAGGTGGGGTTGGGCTCTTCTGCCAGGCAAGCAGCAACAGAACAAGGGGACACAGTCTCAAGTTGTGGTGGGAGAGGTCTAGGCTGGATGCTGGGAGGAAGTTGTTGTCAGAGAGAGTGATTGGCATTGGAATGGGCTGCTCAGGGAGGTGGTGGAGTCATTGTCCCTGGGGGTGTCGAAGCCAATCCTGGCTGGGGCACTTAGTGCCATGGTCTGGTTGCTTGGCCAGGGCTGGGTGCTAGGTTGGACTGGATGAGCTTGGAGGTCTCTTCCAGCCTTTTTGGTTATATGATTCTATGATCATTTGACCCTTCTGCAATGCAGTATTTTACATGTTCTTAATACTTTTATCACCTTTTCACTTTAAAATGGAGAAGCAATCCTTCAATTTAGGCAATAGACATTTATTTAACTGAATCATGTATCAAATACTTCAAATGACCTGTCAATGTGCTTTTACTACTGGAGATGAGCAAGTCACCTCCTTCCAAACCCTACTACCTCCAAATTTCTGTAAATATGCTACATTAATCTGATCAGAACATCCTTTCAGTACCTGGGAAGTTCCAAGGGCAGGGAAAGTGAGAAGAGCTGGACTGTGTCGATGAGTTGGATCCATCTCCCTGTTCTCCCACTTTCCTGCTAATGAGCAGAGGGAGCCTCACATCCTCTAATCATCTTTGATCTCCATAAGAGGTAATCTTACACCAGGTCTCCAAGAAAATGACATTATATTAAACTAGTGAAGTGCAACAACCAATTGTCAGATGGCAACATAGATGCTGAGCATTTGCCAAGCCACAGAAACACCTCAGCCCTGCATATATTTACTTTTCCAATCACTCCCTTCAGTGGAATGACATCAGCAAAGTTAATTCTGTCTTAATTCATGCATGCAGAAGTAAGGTTTATCTCTTGTTTGTGTGACTCTACTCAACTAAACACCCACAATATTTCACAGTGATGAGTTTTAAGCCAAGAGAATTGTTATTCTTCTAAAAAGGAATTAAAACCTTAATAAAGGTGCACCACTGGAGGGATGAATCAAAACCCTGCATGCCTTAGCCACATCATCATGTACAGGAGAGAATTTGTTTTCATAGCCCAGAATTTGGCACTACTTTCTTCAAAAGTAAATTTAACTAAACACCAAGATGTACCACAGAAAAGGACAAATGCATCACAGAATCATAGACCTCTAAGATTCATAGAATCCAAACCAGGGATCAGTGCTCGTCCTGGTCCTGTTCAGTGTCTTTACTGATGATCAGGACCAGGGAATTGAGTCCAGCATCAGTAAGTTTGCAGATGACACAAAGTTAGGAGCAGCTGTGGATCTGCTAGAGGATAGGAGAGCCCTGCAGAGGGACCTGGCCAGGCTGGATGGGTGGGAAGAGGCCAATGGGATCAGATTGAACAAGGCCAAGTGCAGGGTTCTGCACTTTGGCTGCAACAATCCCAAGCAGCACCACAGGCTGGGGACAGAGTGGCTGAGAACATCCAGGAAGAGAGGGACCTGGGGGTACTGGTAGATAGTACCTGAAGATGAGGCAGCAGTGTGCCCAGGTGGGCAGGAGAGCCAAAGGCATCCTGGGCTGCATCAGGAGCAGTGTGGCCAGCAGGACAAGGGAGGTTCTTCTGCCCCTGTACTTGGCACTGGTCAGGCCACACCTTGAGTGCTGTGTCCAGTTCTGGGCTCCTCAATTCAAGAGAGATGTTGAGGTGCTGGAAGGTGTCCAGAGAAGGGCAACAAAGCTGGTGAGGGGCCTGGAGCACAGCCCTGTGAGGAGAGGCTGAGGGAGCTGCGGGTGTGCAGCCTGCAGAAGAGGAGGCTCAGGTCAGAGCTCATTGCTGGCTACAATTGCCTGAAAGGAGGCTGTAGCCAGGTGGGGTTGGTCTCTTCTGCCAGGCAACCAGCAACAGAACAAGGGGACACAGTCTCAAGCTGTGGGAGGGGAGGTCTAGGCTGGCTGTTAGGAGGAAGTGGTTGTCAGAGAGAGTGATTGGCATTGGAATGGGCTGCCCAGGGAGGTGGTGGAGTCACTAATGTCCAGCTCATATCTCCCCTGACACAACTTGAGACTGTGTCCCCATCATGTGCCAAAAGGCCAAACATCCCCAGCTCCCTCAGTTCAATGTAATCTGACATTAGAGATTGCTGATGGATAGAGAAGTGTCAAAAAGAGGTGAGTGAAAACTTAATCTTGACAGTAAACATAAGATGAAAATGAAAGTACTCTAAGCTCCCAGGCAAGCAGCAAGAGAACAAGGGGACACAGTCTCAAGTTATGCCAGGGGAGATATAGGCTTGATATTAGGAGGAAGTTGTTGGCAGAGAGAGTGATTGTCATTGGAATGGGCTGCCCAGGGAGGTGGTGGAGTCACTGTCCCTGGAGGTGTTGAAGCCAAGCCTGGCTGGGGCACTTAGTGCCATGGTCTGGTTGCTTGGCCAGGGCTGGGTGCTAGGTTGGACTGGATGAGCTTGGTTGATTCTATGATTCTATGATAATGCCAAAGACTCACTAAGACTTCCATCTTTTCTTCTCAGTATTAGTTTGAGCTTCAGCATTGAAGGACAACTAATGCAGCACACTGAATCTGTTTGATTAAAGGCATCAATACAAACTATGCTGCAATTTTACATGCAAGTCTTTAAGAAAGCTGAAAGCAAATACAATTTGCCTCTATAAGGGTTGCATTCCAAAGCCTATGCTCAAGCCAAGTCTTGGATCTAGAGTTGCAACCAACATAAATCACCTGAAGGAATCTAGCAGAGTGTTTTGGGTGTGTCAGCCTGCAATGTTGAAAACATTTCAGCTGATTCAGACCAAGCCAAGACAAAGTTTAAGGGTTGCACAGTCTTCGTCAGCCCCAAACCACTGATGTGTCCGTTACACATAGTTGTTGTGTCTGTTAACTGGGGGAGAATCATCATGGATTACTAAATGAGTATTTACATCTGGAACCTTACCCACCTCTTCTGTCTCAGCCACTGGGCATCTGCTTCGCAGATCCAGTGCCTTTGTGGATTACAGGAAGATCTGATTTAGCATCTGAGAACAGATTATGTAAACCTGCATTTCTGGCTGTTTTGTTTCACTTGGACTAGGGGAAAGTGTGTGGTAATCTTGTCTGGATAAAGACAGAATTTAAAAGGAGAGTACCAAGATTTCTTTATTTTTCAGACAGCTAAATTATACTTAAAATAGGTTAGGAAGACCTCAAGCACACCCAGCTGTTTGGTGTTGCTATGCAGGCTCTGTTGCTACCACAGGTGGAAAACAAAAAAACCCTTTTGTTTTTTACTAAAGCTACTACTTAATTTCACAGAAAGCAGCAAATGACCCAAGTGTTCAGCTGCATGAGTATTTGCAGCTCCAAAAGGAATCCCTCTGTCCGAGGTCAAGTGTCAACCACATTAGCAGAACTGTTAGGAAGCACTTCAGGTTGCATGGAGAATAAGTGTGCAGCAAGAGGCAAAAGCGATGCAGAGTGCGCATTTAGATAGCAACACTGTGCTCTGTTTGACACTGGTTCTTGCAGAGCATTACTGGTGCCAAGCCTGGTCACACTGCTAAATTGGTAGGCTTAGACTACCAAGACCAATGGAGACCCAAAACCATCAAAAAGAAACTGAAAATGTCAGTATAATTCAGTGTCTGATAGCTTAGAATCATAGAATCAATGAATCAGCCAGGTTGGAAGAGACCTCCAAGCTCACCCAGGCCAACCTAGCACCCAGCCCTAGCCAATCAACCAGACCATGGCACTAAGTGCCCCAGCCAGGCTTGGCTTCAACACCTCCAGAGACATCAACTCCACCACCTCCCTGGGCAGCCCATTCCAATGCCAATCACTCTCTCTGACAACAACTTCCTAACAACATCCAGCCTAGACCTCCCCTCCCACAGCTTGAGACTGTGTCCCCTTGTTCTGTTGCTGGTTGCCTGGCAGAAGAGACCAACTCCACCTGGCTCCAGCCTCCCTTCAGGTAGTTGCAGGCAGCAATGAGGTCTGTCCTGAGCCTCCTCTTCTCCAGGCTGCACACCCCCAGCTCCCTCAGCCTCTCCTCACAGGGCTCAGCTCCAGGTCCCTCACCAGCCTTGCTGCCCTTCTCTGGACACATTCCAGCACCTCAACATCTCTCTTGAATTGAGGAGCCCAGAACTGGACACAGCACTCAAGGTGTGGCCTGAGCAGTGCTGAGCACAAGGGCAGAAGAACCTCCCTTGTCCTGCTGGCCACACTGCTCCTGAGCCAGCCCAGGATGCCATTGGCACTGCTGCCCACCTGGGCACTCTGCTGCCTCATGTTCAGCTGCTATCTACCAGCATCCCCAGGTCCCTCTCTGCCTGGCTGCTCTCAGCCACTCTGTCCCCAGCCTGTAGTGCTGCTTGGGATTGTTGCAGCCAAAGTGCAGAACCCTGCACTTGGCCTTGTCCAATCTCATCCCATTGGCCTCTGCCCACCCATCCGGACTGGCCAGGTCCCTCTGCAGGGCTCTCCTACCCTCCAGCAGATTGACACCTGCTCCTAACTTTGTGTCATCTGCAAACTTACTGATGCTGGACTCAATTCCCTGGTCCAGATCATCCATAAAGACATTTAACAGGACCAGGCCCAGCACTGATCCTTGGGGGACAGCACTAGTGACAGCTGCCATCTGGATGTGGCTTGAAGCAAGCATGCCACTTGCTTTTGCAAATATGAGAACTTGGTTCCTATCATAATATCTCTTTCTTGCAAGAATAAGACCAATCATTGTTATCCTACAAGTTCCTCAGTATATGTAAACGAGCTGGTTTTAATAGCCCAATAGATGACTGGAAAGCCCTTTAGTGTTATCCTTGACACCTCACACAGTTCCATGGTTCTGTCTTGTCACTGCAAGCTAGGAACAGTGGTGTGAGCAAGTTTTATAGGGCTACCACCCAGTGAAAGCAGTTGTGGTATTGAAGCTGGATTTCTAGCTCAGACGTAACAAAAAATGTGGAACAGAGACTTAGAAGTGGAAGCTCTGAGTGGAGAGGTGAACATTGTAGGGATAGGCCACAGAATGGCAGCAATGGATAAGTTAATATCATTTAACTGGAGTATCAAGAGCTTTATGTCTGAAGCACAGCTTGGAGCTTCCCCTTGCTGCTTCTGCTGCACCCAGCGCTGTCTTCCTCTGCCACTGTTTTGGCTACTGCTGCTTTTGCTGCTTTGCTGCTGCTTGACCCCTTCCCCACCTTCCTTAAGGTTATTATATTTCTGTAGTAGTTTCTTCTCCTTACACAGTTATATTTAGTTTAAATATAAGAAATACAATTTGATTTTTCTTGACTTTCCAAAAATCCCTGTTGTAGTGAGTTTGTTCCACTGGGGGAAGAGATCCACCCCAATATGGGATAGCAGTGGAACATAGAATTATAGAATCAAGCAGGTTGGAAGAGAGCTCCAAGCTCAGCCAGCTCAACCTAGCACCCAGCCCTGCCCAACCAACCAGACCATGGCACTAAGTGCCCCAGCCAGGCTTGGCTGCAACAGCTCCAGGCACAGAAACTCCACCACCTCCCTGGGCAGCCCATTCCAATGCCAATCACTCTCTCTGCCAACAACTTCCTCCTAACATCCAGCCTGGATCTCTGCTGGCACAACTTGAGGCTGTGTCCCCTTGTGGATGCACACACACACACCTGAGGAGTAGAACCCTTTAGGTTTTTTTCCTGTAGAAAACTATTTTTGAAAGTATTTTTACAGCTGCTGCTCTTTGTTTAAGTGTGGGGGTCCTGACCTCTTGTTAGGCAGGATTTAGTACAAGGTTTTATCTATTCCCTCCCTAAAATTCACTATGAATTTCAAATGTGCTCTTCTTTCTTATGCATGTGAGGTTATTTGGCCTTTCGAAATGACACAGCCAAAAAAATCAAACTGACATCCTAAGCACAAATTAAAGTTCCCTTGCCATTGGGAATTCTCTTCCATATATAATTTCAGGACATGGCCATTCAACAGCCCCAGGCACACAACTGGAAATGCTCAACTTTTGCAGAGGGGAGATGAGTCTCTCCCACACACTTCTGGCTGAGCTAGAAACTCGCAGAAATGGTAGTCTGGCATGACTGTGGTCACAAAGCTACATTCTACAGTAAGCCTCCTCTGCTTGGAAGGAGGCTGCTGGCAGCAATATGGACAGAGGAATCAGTGCACCTTCAGCAAGTTTGCAGATGGCTCCAAGCTGTATAGCACAGTTGACTTGCTAGAGGGCAGGGATCCATCCAGAGGGACCGGCAGTGCTGTGCCCAGACAAACCTCATGAAATTCAACAAGGCCAAGTGTGAAGTCCTGCACCTGGGTGGGTGCAATCCCAAGCACAGCACCAGGCTGGGTGAGGAATGGCTGAGAACAGCCCTGAGGAAAAGGCCCTGGGGGTCTGGGCTGATGAAAAGCTCAACAGGAGCCTGCAGTGTGAGTGCAGCCCAGACACAACCCTGTGCTGGGCTGCAGCAAGAGCAGTGTGGGCAGCAGGGCAAGAGAGGGGATTCTGCCCCTTGGCTCTGCTCTCCTCAGACCCCACCTGCAGTCCTGTGTGCAGTTCTGGAGCCCCCACACAAGAAGGACATGGAAGTGTTGGAGCCAGTCCAGAGAGGACTACTGAGATGTTCAAAGTGCTACAGCAGCTCTGCTGTGGGGACAGGCTACAAGAATTTGGGCTCTTCAGCCTGGAGAAGAGAAGGCTTGGAAGAGACCTTGTAGTGGCCTTCCAGTATCTGAAGGGGACCTACAGGGGGGCTGGGGAGGGACTATTTACAAGGGCTTGTAATGACAGGACAAGGAGGAATGGGTTTAAACTGGCAGAGGAGAGATTGAAAGTGGATGTCAGGAACAGGTTCCTTGCAGTGAGGGTGGTGAGACACTGGCACAGGTAGCCCAGGGAGGTTGTGGCTGCTCCCTCCCTGGAGGTGTTGAAGGCCAGGTTGGATGAGGCCTTGAGTGACCTGTTCTAGTGGGAGGTGTCCCTGCTTGTGGTGGGGGGTTGGAACTGGCTGATCTTTGAGGTCCCTTCCAACCTAAACCATTCTATGATTCTATGATTAGGAACAAACCTCAGCTTTTTCTTACTGCTGCTGTTCTGCTTAGCTCATGCAGTCTCTTATAAGGAAGAAGTTACCATAAACCATTAATTGATTTGTCCTGATCACTTTAATGATATTGTCAATAATGTGTCTCAATAAAAGAAAAGACATCTCAGTTCAACAAATCCCTTGAGTGGTTGCCCCCACAGAATGCAAAGGGTTGGAAGGGACCTCTGGAGATCTGGAGCCCAATGGCCCTGCCAGAGCAAGACCATACAATCTATTGCAGGTTGCACAGGAATGCACCCAAACAGGTCTTGAAAGTTGCAGAGAAAGAAACTCCACAACCTCCCTGGGGAGTCTGTTCCAGTGCTCTGTCACTCTTACAGTTAAGAAGTTCTTCCTCATGCTGAGGTGGAACTTTCTGTACTGTAGATTACATCCATTGCCCCTTGTCCTACCCCAGGGCACAAGTGAGAAGAGGCTGTCCCTTCCCCCCTGACACCCAGCCCTCATCTATTTATATACATTGACTAGGTACCCTCTAAGTCTTCTCCTCTCCAGACTAAAAAGCCCCAGGTCTTTCAGCCTTTCCTCATAAGGCACATGCTCCAATCCCTTAATCATCCTTGGACTCTGCCTGTCCCTCTTGAACTGGGAAGCCCAAAACTGAATGCAATATTCCCAGTGAGGCCTCACCAGGACAGAGAAGAGGGAGAGGAGAACCTCCCTTGATCTGCTGGACACACTCTTCCTAATACACCCCAGGATCCCATTGGCCTTCTTGGCCACAAGGGCACATTGCTGTGCCATGGGTACCTTGTTAGCCACCAGCACTCCCAGGTCCCTCTCCACAGGGCTGCTCTCCAGCAGTCACCTCCCAGCCTGTACTGGTGCAGTTTGTTATCCCTCCCCAGGTGCAGGACTCT
Organism: Pogoniulus pusillus; assembly: GCF_015220805.1. Classification (NCBI taxonomy): domain Eukaryota; kingdom Metazoa; phylum Chordata; class Aves; order Piciformes; family Lybiidae; genus Pogoniulus; species Pogoniulus pusillus. Next base: position 2,731,732 of record NC_087291.1, on the reverse strand, counting down.
GCACTTGTCCTTGTTGAACCTCATCTGGTTCCTCTGTGCCCAGCTCTGTCTGTCCAGGTCTGCAGCCTGCAGCTGGATCAGCCAAGCCTCCCAGCTTGGTGTCATCAGCAAAGTTGCTGAGCAGACTCTGTCTGTCTGTGCCCTCATCAGTGTCACTGATGAAGATGTTGAACAGGACTGGACCCAGCACTGATCCCTGGGAGACTGCAGTTAGAGCTCTCCAGCTGGACCTGGCACCATTGATCACCACCCTCTGAACTCTATTGTTTAACCAGTTCCTAATCCATTTTGGTCTGTTCTCTCCCACACTTCCTGAGCTTGCTCCCAAGGGAGTTGTGGCAGACAGTGTTAAAAGCCTTGCTAAGGTCCAGGTAGACTCCATCCATTGGTCTCCCTGAATCTACCCATTCAGATGCAGAATGCTCTCAGGTTAGTCAAGCATGACTGCCCCTTGGTAAATCCATGCTGACTACTGATAACCTTCTTCTCTTCCAAGTCCTAGAGATGACCTCCAGCAGGAGCTGCTCCATCACTTTCTCCAGGGGTGGAGGTGAGGCTGGAGGTCTGTAGTTACCTGGAGCCTCTTTCTTGCCCTTTTTAAAGACTGCAGTGCCATTGGCTCTGCTCCAGGCCTCAGGCACCTCTCCTGTCTGCCCTGATCCAGCAAAAACGATGGAGAGTGGCAGAGCAAACTCAGCCAGTTCTTAGCACCCTTGGGTGCATCTCATCAGGGCCCATGTGCTTGTGAATGTTCAGTTTTTGTAACTGATCCCTCATCCACTCTTCACTGGCCAGTGGGGAGCATTCCCTCCTCCAGGCTTTCTCTCCTTTATCCAGGTTCTGGAGTTCACAGGGGCTGGGCTTAGGAGTAAAGAGTGAAGCAAAGGATGTATTCAGCAACTCTGCCTTCTCTGGATCTTCAGCTCCCAGGGCTGCCTTCTCCCTCAGCAGTGGACCCACACCTCCCCTACTCTTTCTATTACTGCTGATACATCTGTAGAAGCCCTTCCTGTTCTCTTTTACTTCCTTAGACATTTTTACTCCTAAGAGGGTTTTGGCCTTTCCAGTTGCATTTTTACATGCCCTGACAACTTCTCTATAGTTCTTCCATGAACTGTAAATTTCTTTCTTCCATGAGATTTCTTTCAGAAGCTCTTTGCTCAGCCAGGCAGGTCTCCTAGCATGTCTACCTGAATTTTTGCTCACCCATTTGGGCTTAGACAAAAAGGGATTTTAAAATTGACTAACTTTCTTGGGCTCCATTTCCTTGCAGAGCCTCAGCCCACGGGATTGCTGCAGGTAGATCTTTGAAGAGTACAAAGTTAGCCCTGCAGAAGTCCAGGGTTATAATCCTACTTATTGTTCTGCTTCTACCTTGTATAAACTAAACTCCACCATATCATGATCACTGTCACCAAGGCTGTTTCCCAGCTGGAAATAATTTAAACAGGACTACTGTGAATTAAATAAGAGAGTTGAGGTTGTTCAGTCTGGAAAGGAAAAGGCTGTGGGGAGCCTTCCAGTATTTGAGAGGGATCTATAAGATATTTAGAGAGGGATATTTTAGAGGAGCATATAGTGTCAGGACAAGGGATAATAACTTCAAACTGGAAGAAGTTGGATTTAGATTAAATATTGGGAAGAAATTCTTCACTGTGAGGTCAGTGAGGCACTGCAACAGGCTGCCCACAGGAGATGTGGAGGCTCCAACCCTGGAATTGTTCTAAACCAGGCTGGAAGGCACTTTGGACAACCTTGTCTAGTAGGAAGTGTCCCTGCCCATGGTTCTTTAAAGACCTTTCCAACCCAAACCATTTTCTCATTCTGCATTCTACATAACTGGTACATAGTCAGGGATTGATACCCACCTGAACATGAGCCAGCAGTGTGCCCAGGTGGCCAAGAGAGCCAGTGGCATCCTGGCCTGCATCAGGAATGGTGTGGCCAGCAGGAGCAGGGAGGTCATTCTGCCCCTGTACTCTGCACTGGTTAGACCACACCTTGAGTCCTGTGTCCAGTTCTGGGCCCCCCAGTTTAGGAGGGACATTGAGATGCTTGAGCATGTCCAGAGAAGGGCAATGAGGCTGGGGAGAGGCCTTGAGCACAGCCCTACGAGGAGAGGCTGAGGGAGCTGGGATTGGTTAGCCTGGAGAAGAGGAGGCTCAGGGGAGACCTTATTGCTGTCTGCAACTACCTGAGGGGTGGTTGTGGCCAGGAGGAGGTTGCTCTCTTCTCTCAGGTGGTCAGCACCAGAACAAGAGGACACAGCCTCAGGCTGTGCCAGGGGAAATTTAGGCTGGAGGTGAGGAGAAAGTTCTTCCCTGAGAGAGTCATTGGACACTGGAATGGGCTGCCCGGGGAGGTGGTGGAGTCGCCGTCCCTGGAGCTGTTCAAGGCAGGATTGGACGTGGCACTTGGTGCCATGGTCTGGCCTTGAGCTCTGTGGTAAAGGGTTGGACTTGATGATCTGTGAGGTCTCTTCCAACCCTGATGATACTGTGACACTGTGATACTGTGAAGTTTGCAAGCTGCCATCCTGTACAAACAAACTTGCAAATATCCACCTAAAAAGGATCAGCTTTGTGGCTTTAAGGGTACTTTGGGTAGTTGTTGGGGGGTGGGATGCTTGGCATTGTTTTGTGGGCTTGGGTGGGTTTTTTGGTTTGGTTTGGTTTTGCATAAGACTGGGAGTTTATATGGAATTAAGTAGTTGAGTTCACCTAAGAATTTCACACTACTGGCATTGTTGACTTGGAGATGGAAATAATAAAAGCCATAATGACTATATTTTGTTTCACAGCTGAGACCTGCTTGATAACTTCTTGAAAAAAGGTTGGTGGTTTTGAACCACTTCCTGAAAAAACAAGTAATCAGCATAGCTTTGATTGCCTATTAATTCCTAGGCCTTTCTATGGAAACCATAGAAGCTCAGGTTGAGACAAGGGAACTGATGGAGTCTTACCCTGCAAGGGCATGGAACTCTTTTAGCATGGGAAGACTGAGGGCAGAGCACTCCTTCCTGCAGATGCATCTTCCTGTAAGTAGGGCTTCCCACACAAGGTCATAGAATCAACCAGGTTGGAGGAGACCTCCAAGATCATGCAGGCCAACCTAGCACCCAACCCTGGCCAATCAACCAGACCATGGCACTAAGTGCCTCATCCAGGCTTCCCTTGAACACCTCCAGGGACAGTGACTCCACCACCTCCCTGGGCAGCCCATTCCAATGCCAATCACTCTCTCTGCCAACAACTTCCTCCTAACATCCAGCCTAGACTTCCTCTGGTGCAGCTTGAACCTCGTTCCCTTTGTTATGTTGCTGCTTGCCTGGCAGAAGAGATCAACCACCTCCTGGCTACAACCTTCTTTCAGGGAGCTGCAGGCAGCAGTGAGCTCTGCCCTGAGCCTCCTTTTCTGCAGGCTGCACACCCCCAGCTCCCTCAGCCTCTCCTCACAGGGCTGTGCTCCAGGCCCCTCACCAGCTTCATTGCCCTTCTCTGGACACATTCTAATATCTTAACAGCTCTCCTGAATTGAGGAGCCCAGAACTGGACACAGACCTCAAGGTGTGACTAGTGTAACTCCAGTTGTTCAACTGACCAGGCTCATGTTCCCATCACATTCAGTGCCTCTTTTGGCAAAAAAAAGACAGGGAACAACTTACTTGAGCAGAAATTACAACCCAAACAGATAAACCCTTCCTCTTGAAATACTTCTGATGGTGAATGAGGAAGAAACAGACAATGGTCATGCTGCTCAGCATGCCAGCACTCTCCATCCTCTGACCTGCTACCCAAATGCCTGCCAAAGTTCAACTGATGATCAGTTTAAAATTTTAAAGGACACTTAATTCACAGTTGTAACTATTTGAGACAGTAAACATTACTGTCACAAATTATTTGAATGGTACCTTAAATAGACTAGATCTAATTTAATATTTCCATCACAGTTGCAATTCTTACATTATCAGAACCATGAAAGTTCCTCAATATTAGATCCATCAAATGAAATGGAGTTCAAGCAAATCTCATAATCAGTTGAACAATTTCCACAGCTCATTACAAATAATCATTGTTTTCTGAACACTCCTCCATCACTGTGAGAACAGATCAGATTGAGAAAAAACAACATCAGTAGGAAAAGCTCATTTTTTGCTGAAAGAGTCTTGAACTTTCAACAGCTTTATTTATCAGAGGGCTGCAGCAGCTCTGCTATGAGGACAGGCTACAAGAGTTGGGGCTCTACAGCCTGGAGAAGAGAAGGCATCAAGGAGACTTTATAGTGGCCTTCCAGTACCTGAAGGGGGCTACAAGAAGGCTGGGGAGGGACTACTGACAAGGGCTTGTAATGACAGGACAAAGTGTAATGGGTTTAAACTGGCAGAGGAGAGATTGAAAGTGGATGTCAGGAACAGGTTCCTTGCAATGAGGGTGGTGAGACACTGGCACCGGTAGCCCAGGGAGGTTGTGGCTGCTCCCTGCCTGGAGGTGTTCAAGGCCAGGTTGGATGAGGCCTTGAGTGACCTGTTCTAGTGGGAGGTGTCCCTGCTTGTGGTGGGGGGTTGGAACTGGCTGATCTTTGGAGTCCCTTCCAACCTAAACCATTCTATGATTCTAGCAGCAACCAGAAAAGCCTGGATGAGGCACTTAGTGCCATGGTCTGGTTGACTGAATAGGGCTGGGTGCTAGGTTGGACTGGATGATCTTGAAGGTCTCTTCCAACCTGCTTGATTCTATGATTCTATGATTTCAAAACCTGTCCAATTTCTTTCAGACATGATGTCAATGTTACTTCAACAAATATGCCATAAAAATCATCTCTCTGCATTATTTCTTAGAACCAAAGTTGGCTACATAGAGAGAAGAACCTGCAAAAGCAGAGATCAATCATAGAATCAACCAGGTTGGAAGAGACCTCCAAGATCCTCCAGTCCAACCTAGCATAGGAACCTTGGGAAGATTTCATAAAAGATTAACCTATCTGTACCTTGAATCATTCTTTAATGGCATGAGTGATCTGTTAGTGCAGGGTCCATGAAAGAGTTGGGAACTTAGACTTCTGCTCTTTGTGATTTGGAAGGTTTTAGCTCAGCTGAGTTGTCTCAAACAGATAATTACCAAAACACATCCATAGTGCATGTGACTATGTACTGAGGTCAGATGGCACTATTCATGCTTCCAGATGAGTCTAAACTGAGCTTTGTATTGCTGAAAATGTGCTGACCTGGCTTTTTAGCACAAAAACTCCTGAATAACTGACAAGGAGGTGTCATTGAATTGTTACCTTTGTGAATATTCCTGCAAAAAAATCTTCCTGCTAACAATGCATAGAAAGCTTAGACAAAGCACAGGGACATTGATGGACTAAGCTGAGGAATATTTAAAGAAAATTAATTGTTAATGTTCTTTCAGTCATAGAATCAACCAAGTTGGAAGAGACCTTCAGGCTCATCTAGGCCAACCTAGCACCCAGCCCTAGACAATCAACCAGACCATGGCACTAAGTGCCTCAGCCAGGCTTTGCTTGAACACCTCCAGGCACAGTGACTCCACCACCTCCCTGGGCAGCCCATTCCAATGCCAATCACTCTCTCTGACAACAACTTCCTCCTAATATCCAGTCTGGACCTCCCCTGGCACAGCTTGAAACTGTGTCCCCTTGTCCTGTTGTTGGTTGCCTGGCAGAAGAGCCCAACCCCACCTGGCTACAACCTCCCTTCAGGCAGTTGTAGACAGCAATGAGGTCTGCCCTGAGCCTCCTCTTCTGCAGGCTGCACACCCCCAGCTCCCTCAGCCTCTCCTCACAGGGCTGTGCTCCAGGCCCCTCTCCAGCTTTGTTTCTCTGGACACCTTCCAGTACCTCAACATCTCTCTTGAGCTGAGAATTTCTCTTGAACCATCTCTCTTGAAAGCTAAGTATGATCAAAGATTGCCTACCTGAGATAGTTCTGCTCTGCCTTTCCTCACTATATTCATTCTTCTGGACATACTTAGAAAAAATATATACAGGCTACAGTAGAATAGACAGTAAAAATAAATGGATGCTCTACACATCTGTACTATCTCCTTTCAAACTGTGGAGTTGCCCAGGTGTTCAGAGTGCTGCATAACATCATTACTCATTGTCTTTGCAAGGCCAGTATCAGGCTATCTGAACACATTTTCTTCCCTGTGATGAAAGCATGTGATGAAAATTTTGCTTCCATTTAGGCAGCATGTGCAAAGCAGAGCAGTTCTGTTCTGACATCTTGGGGTGCTTGTGCAGGCGGCGCTGCCAGTACCATTTTGCTGCGGTAGCGGCAGACCACAGGGCTCTGCCGGCTGCCTGCCTGCCTGCCTGCCTTTCTCTGCCGGCAAAGTGTGTGTGTTTCACACATTGCAAGGCTTCCAGCAATCGCATTTTGATTGTATCTGCATTATTGGAAGGATCTCAAATGTCATTTTGCTTTCATTTTTTAAATGTGTTTTCAGCTTTCAGTGTTGTTTTGTTCCATGCAGTAAGTTCATTGACACAAAGGAGCATAGATGTGTGGGCTGTTTGTGTTTAGACTCTTTAAGGCCAATGATTCTTTATACCTTGCCAACCTGCACGTTATGGGGAAGGTAATCTACTGCATGCTGTCTGAGTGTGCAGAGTTAAACGCTGATATGAAGGATTCTTGTCTGGTGTGCATGGATCTGATCACAGATAGGTATCTCTGCAAGACACTGTACTTTCTCCACGGCATATCCAAAGATGTGCCAGATGTCCAGTTGCTTATGAACCTATTAGGAGCCCTAATGATGGGCTGCTAATTAGGATTGAGTAGGTTTGTCAGCTCTGCCTAGGTAAGAGGATATCTTTTATGCTCTATAAAAATACCACAAAGGATTAAGGAGCAGGAAAAAAAAATATTTGGAATCTGTTAAATGTATTGAAAAACTTTACTTCAAACCACCTGGAAAAGAATAGAATCAGAACTGGTCTGAGAAAAGAAAGAAAAAAGAAAAGGGAAAGAAAAAAAAATGATACTGTGTGAACCAAAGCAATTTCCAAGCAGTCAGTGCTACAAAGATTTAAGCCAAGAGAAACTCAATGTGATAGTAAAAGGTTAGTGCCACTGCCCTAGCACTGTATGGAGAAAGCAGAACTAAATAACCAGTTTTATAAGGCAGACAGACTGTGGTCAGGATTGGAGGTGGGGACACAAATGTCTATAAATGATCACATCATAGCTTGAGCACTAAAGGCATGTAAGGCTACTAGAAATAATGTACTACCATGGCTTTATGGCACCCGTTTTCATGTGGATGCTACATCCTTGGTAAGGAAGTGAGACAAAAAGGGAAAGGATTTGAATATATCTTTGTACATTCATACACACCATTTTACAGTCTATTTTACTGGATAGAATTTATCTTTAGAAACACAGTAATTGCACAGTTAACCAGGAGATTGGGGGGAAAAAAGTTTTAGTAGGTCTGTTTGTTTTCCCTTCTTAAAGAAATGGCTCCCAACTATAACAGATGTTGCTTGAAGGGCTGAAGCAAAGACACTATTTTTCTTCTGTGCTACCTAAAAGCAGACAAGCTCACACAGTTCCTACCACCGAAAAATTTCCTGCTCACAACAGCACAACTCACCAGTAACAGCAGGAAAACAAAGGAGCCGTTTGCCAGCTGTGTAACAGCCACATATCTGGCAAAGTAAATGCTCCTGAGATGTGGCTGCTTTTGACAGGAGGTGAGTGGATTTTCTGCCACAGGTAAATACTAGCAAACAAAAATCAGTTTGCTAAACATTGCACTGTAGAGACAATAGAGCCTCAGGTCACCGCTGAGAAATGACTTGGCTTAGCAAGAGGAGCACTGATAATTGCTTGCAGTGCCAAGACTGCCTTCTTCCCACTGCCTCCTTCCTCGTGTGTTCACAACTGCAGATCTTGCTGCAGTTCTGTGCTTTCTGACTGTTTCTTTTTCTTTTGGGTTGGGCTTTTTTTTTTTGAGGGGTTGTTTTTGTGAGGTGGGTTTGGGGTTTTGGGGTTGTTTTTGTTGTTGTTGTTTTGGGTTTTGGTCTGTGGGGTTGGTTTTGGGTGGTTTTGGTTGGTTGGTTTGGGGAGTTTTGGTTTGTTTTTCATTTTGTTTTGGCTTCCCCCTCCCCCCCCCCCATTCAATATTGATCTCTAGATCAACAGTGGGTAGCAGTATTGGAAAACACAGCCATTATCTCCATCCATCTTCATAAATTACTACACTCCATAGTAAACTGAGTAAACAAGGTCAACAGCAACAAAGGAATCTGACTGAGAACAGTTTCCTGTCTTCCATTCGGTGAAGTGTGCTGCCCATCTGCTTTGTCAGGCGCAGGATGAAAGCAGATAAACAGCAGAAGCGCTGTGAAGTAATAGTCAAAGAGTAAATTAAGCCTGGCTTCTTCCCTTCCTTCCTAAGAGAGCAGCTTCTAAAACAAACTCCCTATCTTGTTTTCTGAGGAAGAGGCTTCCAGTTTGCTCTGTAAGGGACAGAATGCACAAGCAATGCACAGGATAAAAATTACCACTGTGAAACAAAGCCCTTTGAGAGCCTAAGCATATGCTGAAATTCCAAACAGCAAGCAGACACTCCCAGTCAATCCCATTTGTGGATCTCAGTAACTGCTCCAGAGAGGAAGCTCCTATACATTACCAAACCCCAGGAGCTTTTCAAGATTTACTTGGAAGAAAAAACAAACCCAAACCAAGTGGTACATTATGGTTTTAAATTCTGAAATCTGCAGGGACTACAAAAGAGTAAATTAGTTGGCTGGGCAATAGAGCCAGGACCTGATCTCACAAAGAATTCTCCAGGCTTTCTAAACAACTGCTTCAGCCAGCTAGTTCTGGTGTTAGGGGAAAAAATAAAAGGAAACAAGAAATAGTCTGATCTAAGCAAAAGTTTTTTAAACAGCTGTGACATTTGCCCAAGCACAGATAGGGGACAAAAACTGAGCAGTGCTTTTGTTTCAGTGTTCTCAAGAAGGACACATATACCTTGCTTTTTTTTTTTCCAATCCCAAAGATTTAAATGGATACAATTTTAAACAGCAAAGGAGACAGAACTACATCATCATAGGGGTTCACAACGTAAGGGTGTGCAGTAATTAAAGGTGCATAAGATCCTCCCTCACAGCTCCAATTTCAAATTACAATTGTGTTTTTACATCTGTTCCAGATCCTTGCCCACTTCCTTAAGCTCTCCTACCACGAGTATGATTTGGGTAACTATTCACAGTGCATATGCACCAAGTAAAAAAGAACAGAGTTTGAGGGAACATATTAATGACTGATGAGCTTGAAAAAACAATCAACAAAATGGGCAAGGAGAGCAGAACATATGAGCATGACAATGATGCTGCTTCATGTATTAGATTTTCCACCTGCACACAGCCTTTGCAGAAACGTGTTGCTAAAATCACTGAGCATATAGACTGACCTACAGAATGTGGTTTTGTTACAGTAATGACTTTGCCCTACAACAGAGCAAAGCTTCTTCCCACTTTCAACCCCAGCAATTTGCTTCAAGTACAATCTCAGACACTTCAGGCTTTGGCATTTCGAGCCAATCCCTTTTACTGCATTTTCTCTGAACGCTCCCAATCATCCACGCAATTTCAGCTGCAAAACTAATCTTTGCATCATATTACATGGAATAACTCCTTTTTAGAACTGAAACCTTTATGACCTCTATTGTATTTGAAGAACTTCCATGATCTAATACCAAATTGCAATATTTCCTTTATCAAGATCAAATATGTTTCTTCCTCTTCAAGTACTACCATCTTCTTTAGTGCAAGGAGCAGCAAAAGCTTTGAAGGGATTCCTGCAACCCAGTTAGCACTTTCATAATTGCAAGAAAGCCTTGAATTGACACCAGGTTATAAAACAAAATCAAAATAATAGGGAAATGTATTTGCATAGGTGGGAAGAAGCCATCTGACAAATAATTCTGCAATCAAAGGCTCTCATTACTTTAAAATGGTTTATTAAAAAGTTAAAAAATCACATTTTAAGGAAAAAAAAATCTATGAACAAAGACAGAGCCTTTACATCATAATGAAAATGAAAGCAATCCTGTTCCTCCTTAGCATTTAATTCCTTACCAGGAGCAAGCCATTTGTTAAGGAGGGATACAGGATTAGATGCCACAATCATCCCAATTAAACTATTGGTAGACAGAGATTCATGTGCATGCTTCTGCACACACACTTTCTTCTAGAGGACCCTCAGCTGAGACTACTCTGATCTAATCTTCTCTAATGAAGCAAAAAAATCATTAAGTCTGATTTTGGCTTTGGAGCAGCTATGCCACTCACCTGAAGGGTAACACTGGGGATGACTTATTTTCCTGTATGAAACAGTGAAATCACCTTTTATTTATGGTAACATGCAGGATCTATTTAGAGGTATTTAAACCAAACAGGTTTTGCAGCAATCTAAAAGGGCACAGTGCTAGCACAGAGCAGTTTCTGTGAGTTCAAACAGGACTTTTTAGCAGTATGTATACATGCAAGTAATAAATATTCAGCGTTTCAAGATCTGAACTGCCCAGGAGGCTGCAACATTCCAAGTATAAACATCAGGCTCCCGCAGATTTTAAGATCCTACATGTTGGCTTGCTCAGCTAAATTCTTCTGTCACGTGCAGCCCCCATTATATATTAACCACACTTTGGTATTACAGATTGGTGGTGATAAAATGCAGTTAATAATCCAGTATCTTTGTCTCCCAGGATATTCCAAAAGCACAGCCTTATCATCGCTGATTTATCCTGCCTTAAAGGAAGAGGAACAGAAACGCTACGAGAGGCCTCCACGGTGTCTAATCTAAAAGGAAATACAACGTCCTAAAACCAAACCTGAGACCATTAACTGCTCTCAGTGAAACAGGTTGGTTAGTTAGCACAATGTATGCTTTCCTGAAAGAGGTGGCAAGAGATTTGGGAGATGTGTGCGGGGGGGAGAGGGGGTATTTTTTCTTTCATGATTCATCCAGAATGAATCTCTCCTACAAGAATATGTTCCAGAAATAAAAAGAGATACTATAATAGTAGTGTGTATGTAGATGAATTACTACACTCTGCAATACTGACAGGAAAAAAATCCCCCTGAAAATTAAAACAGCCACAACGCAAATAGAAACGTGATAGTATTCTCAGCTGGGGATTTTTTGGGTTCCCACCTTATGAGTTCTATGATACGACCCCCAAAGTATACTCATTTCCACCCCAATATATTAGGTTTCCCTGTATATGAATTCTATGATATGACCCCCATAGTATACTCATTTCCACCCCAATATGTTAGGTTTCCCTGCATATGAATTCTATGATACGACCCCCAAAGTATACTCATTTCCACCCCAATATATTAGGTTTCCCTGTATATGAATTCTATGATATGACCCCCATGGTATACTCATTTCCACCCCAATATGTTAGGTTTCCCTGCATATGAATTCTATGATACGACCCCCAAAGTATACTCATTTCCACCCCAATATATTAAGTTTCCCTGTATATGAATTCTATGATATGACCCCCATAGTATACTCATTTCCACCCCAATATGTTAGGTTTCCCTGTATATGAATTCTATTATATGACCCCCATAGTATACTCATTTCCACCCCAATATATTAGGTTTCCCTGTATATGAATTCTATGATATGACCCCCAAAGTATACTCATTTCCACCCCAATATGTTAGGTTTCCCTGCATATGAATTCTATGATACGACCCCCATAGTATGCTCATTTCCACCCCTATATATTAGGTTTTCCTCTATAAAGTGAACAGAAACATTGAGAGCAGAAGCTACTTAAACCAGTCATAAATTCTCATTTTTGGTTTGGCTTTTATTTTTCGTTCTGTTTCTTTAGTGAAGGCAAGGTAGAGGGGCCTGCAGGGGAGTGAGTTTTTGGCAGTGAGTGTGGAGCGTTGCCTTCCCTCTCAATTCTAGTTCAGGTTTGCCAAGCTCCCAGGACCAATGCTCAGTGTCCAGCAACTGCAATGTCCCTTTAGCGCTTCCTCCAGTCCAGTGTCTGCAGCGCTGGTGTGTGGCACACACCAAGCGCTCTCCTTTCCCCCTCCCAAACAGCAAAGCCTGCTTTCCCCTTGATCTGAACAGACTGGTGATCCAACTCAAGTGGCAGCCACAGGGGCCACCACACTTGCAGGATGAGGCAGCACCGCCAGGCGCCTCTGCTGCTGGGCGGAGAATGGCATGACTGCTGGCAAGATGGCTGGGCCAAGGCAGCAGAGCCCACTAGGACCTTTTAAGGCAGAGGTAGCAACATCCACCTATGACCATCAACTGCAGCAGAGCCCCTCACAGCGAGCAGGACTGGAGGAGGTCTCAAGTTATCAGCACGCACTGTGGCTCTGTGGCATTAGCAGCCACCCACCGCTTCTCCTTTTGGAGCTGCTGAGAACGGCTGCAACTGACTTTTGTCTTACGCTGAATTATTGGCTCCTGGATAAAGGCAACCCAAATTTACTTTGAGGTAAGTATGTGCCATTTTAAGTACAAAGTCTCTACCTACAAAAACACTTCACAGAAATCTCTTCTTTCCATCGGCTTTTACCTTACAATACAAATCCTACAAAAGGATGTGTTGTTACTATTATTATTATTACTACTATTATTACTATTGCTACTACAGCTCCATATCTCCGTTCAACTTGAAATGGAAAATGCAAACCCAATACAATGAGTAACAAATGTATCCATGGTGACCAAAACACAAACTAAAGGACAGCACAAAGACTGAAAAATCAGCAGTGAAACTACTCCGTCAAAATTCTGGGGAAACGTACACAAGAAAAATTCACACAATTAGAGGGGCCACAATAAATTGGATTACTTGAAGGCTCGGCTCAAACAGTAGAACATACATGGGAAAATGTCATAGAGCAGTAGAATATCTCAGCCCAAAAATCTTCTTGAGGCTACAGCTTTAAATAGAAAGAGAAACACTATGATAAAACCCTGAATTCATGGAATAAAACCTCCCTCGTCCCGTTAACACTTGCTCTATAAAAATAATCCTTTCAGAGAGTTAGGGCTTCATTTCCAAGGTAATTATTTCAGTGTTCATTTCAACCTTAAAGCTTTACACATGCGTTCCCACTATGCCACCTTACATCAGCAGCAGTTAGACAGAAAGGCCCAGGCAAAGCAGCAAGATGCATACCAGCATACAGAAATGCTTACTTGTTCTTTCCCTTCCTATTCTCTAGGTGATTCAATAGCAGCATGCACAGCGAAAGAAATACCACCGAGTTCTTTTGCTAGTCTTGCCTACAAGATGACTGTAGCAATTGAAAATCCAAGTAGCCATGCTACGGACGCAGCGGAGCTTTCTTCCAGCGTTGTGCAATACTGCTTTGTGTAGTAAGTGTTGCAACAGGGACAGGTGAGATTACAGAGGTTTCTGCTTTCTCACAGAGCAGAAACAAACCCAGAACAACCACAGGCAAACACTACATCCTCAAGCTTTGTTGTGCAAAAGACAGAAACGAGAACGTTCTTTCAAAATTCAACATTAAAAGGAGTTTCAGACCAAACTAAACAGAAAACCTGCTAAACAGAAACTTTGAGCTCTACTTTAGCAGTGACATTTCCTGCTAGGAAAGCACAACCCAGTTTGTTTCAGTTAGGAACTTGTGTTGCACCAGAAAAGAAGCAATCATTGAAGCAGTGCTTTGTGGTTTTTTTTTTTTTCCGAAGAAGTAACATCAAAATAAGTTTGATCAAGATAAGTTTTGTTGAAAATTAGCAACAGGGGAAAAGAAAACCCCAGCATAAAATTATGCACCATACAGCCAACACGTAACTAACACCCTAAGCCACGCAACTTCAGGAGATCACAACTGCTAATCCTCGGCACACAAGCAATTGTAGCAAAAATCACTGCAAAAATAAAGGAAAAGGAAACCCATTTTATGCTTGCAATTACATTAAACACAGAGGAAAAATGAGCAAAAAGTTAACCTCATGCCACAGTTTTAATGGTAAGGAGACTTAACCCAAATTACCCAAACCTAAAATCGCAATGCTTGCCTATTCCTCTTGAGCCTTTGGAAAATGCAGCGAAGCTAAAACACTGGAAACGTAGCTTTGAGCAGTTCTGACAACTCAGGCGATTTATATTTTTCCTGTTAGGACAGTTAACACCGAAATTAATCTGAGTTTCACAGCAACACCTGCCCTCACCCCCACTATTTTTAATGTAATAGACATAAAATAAGGCTTGGCACGTCTTAAAGCACAGTACTATTGTGACGGGGCTCAGAATGTTACAGGAGTTCTTCTCTAAGGCTCGAAGTGAACTCTTGGTTCAATATTTAATGAACCCGAGGAAGCTGATTGCCCCAGAAATCCTCCAGTTCTCTGCTGCGCTCGTTCTAAGTATTATGCAGCCATAAATTAATGCCGAGGCTCGATGAGAGTTCAAGTAGCCACCAATAGTATTTTTCCATCACAGAAAATGTTGTGTTTTTCTGCTGTTAACCCTAAATCGCAGCATGATATTGCTATTGTACATCCCAGCCCAGTACTGCCGCACTACATTGCCCAGGCATAGCTCTACGCTCCAGCATGTTATTTCAGGGTATGCAGTCAGCTCAGCTGCAAGCATAAAGCAGATTTGCATCAAGCAACAAAATCAAACTCCGCGCAGTGTTTAACAGCTCTGAGACCTCTAAAGGCTTAAGATAATATGCAATTTGTGGTGTGCTGGAAGCCAACCCCCCCAGCAGTGATCTGCATAGAGCGGAGTCCTCGGCAAGTACAAGACTGCAAATCAAGCCTTGTGCAGCTGAATTCTTCAAAGTAACCGATGAATGACACACGGAGGTTCACTGTGCCTCCTTGGCAGCCAGTGCAGCAGCAGCTCGTCCTTTACATTAAGTTCACCTAAAACTTCCCATTCCCCCCAACCATTTCTCTTCCCCCCCTCTGCAGATGAAACAAGTTTGTCTAAAACGAGCCTAGAACGAGTTCATCCTATCCAGCTTCTTTTTCAGGCTGCTGAAACTACAGCGATAGCCCACTCAAACAGAACATTTCCCAGACAATGGAATCCTTTCAAACTGCACAGCCGACAGGATTCCCCAGCTGTCAGTTTGAGGTGCGTGCCAGCACAAAACGTTCGGGAACACGAAACAATAATCACTCCTATTGATAACGCGAGCAGAAACGGAATCACATCAGAGTTAGCACTTACCAAAATACATTATGTTTCTCATTAATCATGCAGTCAGGATCCCAGCGCTGTGTGCTCAGCATTAGCTCCCGCACAGGGCTGACATGTAAAAGAGAGCTCTTTCATTCTACATGATGTGGAAATTTCCCAGCACAAGAAGCGTGAGCAAGCAGTGTGCCTCCTCAGGATGAGCGCTTTGCAGGCAGCCTTATCCCTGGTACAATCCCTGTCTGATTGAGCGTTTACTCCGGCTGCATGCTGCACTGCCCATTCTTACTGTAATCTGACTCCTCCTTCTGATGTCCTTGCCGTGCCTGTGACATCAGGGCTAAGAGTACTACAAACAGCTCTTTTCTTTAACCACTTCACAACGGCGCGTTCCAATATCCTGCTTAACCTAGCTTGGTCTTGGGGGAGGAGGGGGAATAACAACTAAAACAAGTCCTTCTACAGCCTGATCTATTTCATTTCATTTCATTTTGGTCTGTTTGTTTTTCTCTTTTGGCAGCAAACCCTTTCAGTGACATAACACGCTCAATTACATAATCGATGGCAAAGACAAAGCCTATATTGTTAGTGTGTCTCGCTTTGAAGGGCAGGCTCCAGGAGAAACCCCAAATGCCCGATTCCCCAACTTCAGGAAAAGATAAAGATGCTCGGCTCTTTGCAAGATCGCGTTCCCCTAGGGCTTCTTTTTTTTCTTTCTTTGTTTAAATCACCACTTCAGTTTCAGCAAATTATTTGAACCCAAATGTTGGCTAAAGCTCAGCTTGTTTGCATTTTTTAAAGAGCAGATGACAAACAGGCAGTTCAATGTCAATAGAACTGAACTGATTTTTTGAAACTAGGATGTCTTCACATGAATAACATGATGCATATGATATACATGGTAGTGAGGCTTTGTAATGGACTTTACAGCCTTTCAGCCTCCAGGTCTCCAGTTCCTTTCTAGGCCAACCTGGTAAGTCATTAGCAGCTAGTAGCTCTGTTATTGTTCTGTGACAAATGGAGTGACCCTAAATTTGTCGCAAATAGGTTCCCACACAGTCCCTCCTCCCATATGAGCCAGTAACAGCTTCAGAGGAAAAAAGACCAAAGAAATATTGAACCACTCTCTGCCATCTACATGTAGTGCCTCGGGATGGATGTGACACACATCGGTGTGGCAGCATGGTGAAGACTGTTCGTTCTGTATTTGTGTGCGTTCTGCATCTGTCCTATGAGCCTAGAGAGGAAATCGGTTTCCCTCTGTCAGTCTGGCACGTGTCACTGACAACACACTTAAACTAAATAAAGGTAAAAAATTATGGGCAGTGTGCTGAGTTGTTTATGCAGTTCCAACCTAACAGGATGAATGTTTGCATTCTGCAGGGAAGAGGATGGCAAGTACAATTCATTGACAGCTCCACTTCTTATTTGCAGAAATTCCATACTTTGCTCTAGCATGAGGTCAAATTACTTAGAGCAGAATTATCCCACCAGTACAGCAGCCAGGGAATGCTCCAGTTGCAGCAGGAAGGTTAAAAGCCCTGGTGTGCATTGCTGTACGCATCTCTCAGCAAGACTCCTTCGCAGCATCGCTCTCACAAGGCTTCATGCTACCCGTATGAGAGTCACAGAGATTACAGCTGAGGGGAACTGGAGCATGAATTTAAGTCCTGTCCCTCATCAGCAGTCCCACAGTTCTTCAGTTCTGTTTCCTAGTCTTTCTCAGTGCCTTTTCTTATTCTATCTGCTCCTGGGAAGAGGCATGCCTGCCATGGTACTCAGATAAACTCCGAAACAAACTTTGCTTTACAATTAAAAGAGCACAATGCAAGAGTGCCCTCTGAGGTCATAGAGGGGAGGGAAGAAAATCAAGCAAACTTGTACAGCTCGAACTGACCAATTAAAGTAGAGCAAATCCTAACTCAAACTGAAGAAACACTATGTAGAAACTCACGGGAAGAAAAGGAGCTGTTTAAAACCATGGCCTGTATTTTAACTAGAGTGTTTGGACAGCAAGTAGCAGAGGGCATTCATGGCACCTTCCTTTCCTCTATTTCATCATTACAATGCTTATTCCCTTCTCCTGTACAAGAAAGGACCCCTGGTTATAGGAGAAAATACCACCCTCAGAGGCTGGTTTAAAGTATCTCAGCTGAGCCACTCCAATATCCTCTGAGTAGTAGGTTTAAGCTACTATTAGAAACCTCCTGCAGGAGAGCATTCTCTCCCCTCTCTTCACCAAGGATAAAAGCTCAGAGAATCAATTTGTTGTGGAATCCTTCAGCTCCTTTGCTAGCTCCAAAGTGCTTTTACAGAGGAACTGCATGTTGTCCTTTAGGGCAGCCTGCACCCAAGCACAGTATTTGCCTGTTCTTCTGTGTTTACCTTATCACAGAAAAGCTCAGGCTCATTCTGCCAGGAGTCAAACCCTGTGAGACACAGGCTACCTCCAGTCTCAGTGTTCCTCCAGGCTGATAAGCCTGGCTGATTTGTGTTGTCAGCTGGGCAGCCGCAAGCGCGGGGAGAGGCGACCCACGCCGGTATAGCCCTACCATTAGAGCCTACCATTAGCGGTCAGGCAGCAGCCACGCTCCTTTTAAATAGCCCTGCTTGAGCTGGCTGCTCCCTTACAAAACCATTTCAGGAGAGCCTTATGGCAGTTGTACTCCTCAGGAAGCACGAACAGCAGATCATCTTTGCTGCTTGGGTCTGAATTTTTGTTCTGTACTTTGGCAAGCAAAACAATCAGAGCCATACTCCCCATTACGGCATCTTATTTAAGTGCTTACAACAAGCATATAGTCATAGGAACCAGAATGAAACCAAAACAAGCAGTTTGCTTGAATGTCTTTACATTTCAACGGCAGAACAAATGCAAGGGAGAAGGGGAAAATCACTGGTGGTCTCTAGAAAGCTTTCACAGCCAAAATTCACAGACTCCATGCCAAACTCCACTTTCATTCAGACGCATGCGACATCAATGCACTGCAGAAAGAAGTAGAGTTCCAAGCAAGGGACAAAGAATATCTTTCATTCTCAGAGTGGGATATTGGCACTGTCAGTGAAAGCAAGGATTGGTTTAGTGCTTGCAACCCCAAATGCTAGTGTTTTAACACAAGCACTGAGGACTCTGCTGAGCACAGTTGTAAAGAAGCACAGTCAGAAGCAGCAAACGCTTCTGTGCTTCTGAAGATTTAAGCAGACCCAGGCTGAGCATGCAGGATCACGCAGAATGAACGAGCAAATTAGCCCATGATGTCAGCCCATGATGCAAACTCACATCAACAAGCTAACACTGGATAACCAGCATTTATCTTTGCTATAGATGCAGGTCAGCTGCAAAATTATAACATTTTCATGCACAGTTCACTTACAAAACAAAACAAACCCAAGAAAAAGCAATTATAGAGACATAACATGAAAAAATAAAGTACCTTCTGCTAAAACAGCTACCTCATACTCTTATTTTTGATAACAGAAGTAGCTTCTACTCACTGAAATCCTCTTTCCCAACAGTCTGCTGCCTTTTTGTTTTGTTTTGTTTTTTCCTGCTAGAGCACCTTCACCTTGTTTTCGCCTGCTTCCCTGCCTCGAGAACTCCACTTTGGTAAAGAGCAAAGCAAGGCTGCCTTGCAAGATACTAGCTCCTTGGAATAAACAGAAAGCCAGCTGAGAGTACATATGACCTAGAAGTACAGCACATTTCTCCAGAGCTGGAGAAGCTGCAGCTTACCCTGCACGCCTAACTTGGTTTGGAGCCAGAATCATAGAATGGTTTATGTGGGAAGGGGCCTCAAAGCTCATCCAGTTCCAACCCCCCAGCATAGGCAGGGACACCTCCCACTAGAAGAGGTTGCTCAGGGCCTCATCCAACCTGGCCTTGAACACCTCCAGGCAGGGAGCAGCCACAACCTCCCTGGGCAACCTGTGCCAGTGTTTCACCACCCTCATTGCAAAGAACTTCTTCCTGACATCTAGTTTGAATCTCACCTCTGCAACTATAAACCCACTTCATGAACTAGTTTCACTATGTGTGCTTTCTACTGACTTCTATCTATCAGCCAATTTACACAATGCCTCCACAGCAAGTGTTAAAACTACTTGCAGGTATGTCTGTTTCAGAGCCCAATCAATATTTAATAGCAATGCACCCAGTTATATCCCTAAGATTCCTGGAAAAATTCTCTTCCAGTCTTGAGCTCTCCCAGGAGGCAACTAATATTAGATTTATACCCAGACTCTTACCAGTTGACTTTGATGAATTTAAATTAGTGAGGCTGACCACAAAGCTTTTCTTGCAAATGCAGAAGTGTATTGAGTGATCTGTTGCTGGCAGAAATGTGAAAGTAGGCAGCAAAACACACTAATAACATAACACTTTAGGAGGTCTCATTCACTTGAAGGGTTTACAGCTTTTGCTAAGATAAATTGCATTTGCTGTACAGAGACAGCTATTCAGAATAAAAATGTGCAAACCTTTCTTTCTGAAAGTAAAGTGGGAGAAGCAAACCAAATCACACTTCACCTGCTAATTTGCCAAAACCACTTCAAAACTGAAAGACACTTGAAGGTAAAGTGGGGCTGCAACTACTACACCGTTTGGGACTGTATGCATTGCAGATATTGAACTCCTGTTAGTGCCTCAACAGCCACAGCATAGCGGTAAGAAACAGCAAACAAGCCATAGTTCTTTAAGGTTCCAAAGGTAATCGAAAGTGGTTCCAAGTGCCTGTATTTTTATGCCTCAAATCAAATACACGAAGTATATCAGCTAGAAATTTGGTTTGTTTCTGTTTTGAAGCCACCTGAAGTAGTTTAAGACACACTACACAATAAGACAGATTTTGTGACTCATTGCTGATCCCTTGAGGTTACACTAAAGGATAAGAAGTGAAGGATCGAGTTATGTTTGTATATTTTAACAAGCCACAGAGGCTCATCTTTGGTTTTGCACATTCTCCACTGGCTAAAACTACCAAATGTGTTTTTTACCCTTGACTCAGAAGTGTCACTTCTCGATATCTGCAATATTTGTCACCATGAATACCATTTAGCTGCAGCAGTACCCAAAGGAACTCTGTACTGCCACACGTGAATACAACTGGAGGAACTTAATTAATCTTCCTGTCACTTCCATGATGCTTTTCATTAGTTTAGCTGCTATCTGATCAGCTGCTCCATTCTCTGTTGGAAATGGCTAACCAGAACCTCTTACAGAAACATTTTCAAGAGGTAAACAAAGACTCACCTTTGATTCTGAGAGCCTTTACAAACCTTTGCCATGCTGACTTTATCAGTTCAGTAACAGTACTAGTGGCACTGGTCCTTTTAAGCAGCTGGGATTTTCTACGTGCAAGACCTCAGAGATAGAAATAGCAACGAAATGTGGGTTTGCAAACTTAAATCTAGTGCTTCTATTGCTTTATAGTTTGAAGATAGATGCCATGGCAATTGAGAGCTCATCATTTTCTGCTTTTCCTTTCCATGGGGATGGATAGCTATTACACAAACAAACAAATGCTGCCAACACTAAACCAGATTGACAGTTTAGGCACTGTTGCTGCTTATTGTTTGCCCAATCCTTTCATCCTTTGATCCTAAGCATGTGACAAGATTTAAGATAATGGATGTGAAGGAATAGACAACTGGTGCAAAAGCTTCTTTGACTGTGTATATTGATAATAATTTTAGAGAGGATAGTGGTCTTAAAAACAGATGACTAGGCTAAGAAGCTTGTTCAAATCCATGTGCTGGTTTGAAGCTAACTGGAATATTTTAATGAGAGAAATTAGACATTGGCTGTGAAAGAAAACAATGGTGGTGTCTATTTCACTCGTAGGTTTGCAAAGACTTATAAAAGCAAGGACAGAAATAGAGCTAAGGCAGTGCCTCTCCTTGGCTGTATTCTACAACTACCTGAATGGAAGCTGTAGCCAGGTGGGGTTGGTCTCTTCCCCCAGGCAACAAGCAACACAAACAAGGGGACAGAGTCTCAGGTTGTGGCAGGGGAGCTCTAGGCTGGATGTTAGGAGGAAGTTCTTCCTGGAGGGAGTGATTGGAATTGGAAAGGGCTGCCCAGGGAGGTGGTGGAGTCACCGTCCCTGGAAGTGTTCAAGCAAAGCCTGGATGAGGCACTTAGTGCCATGGTTGAATGGATAGGGCTGGGTGCTAGGTTGGACTGGATGATCTTGGAGGTCTCTTCCAACCTGGCTGATTCTATGATTCATATTATTAACTCTTTCACCTGGATCCATGTAACTCAACGAATCATTCTGCTTCTAACCCCCCTTGCCAATTCTTCCAACTCACCTTGCACGTAAGGCATCCTCTGAGGTAAGGTAGAGGGGTAGGGGGTAGGTGTAAGGGTGGTTGGGAGCCCCTCCTGGGGACTCTGGTTTCTGGGAGGGCTGTTGTGTTTCTGTATTACCTTTAACTTGTCCATTTCTGTCTATAGCTGTATATACTATAACTATCTGCTTGTATCTTGTGCTAAGCTGTGAATATAAAGCTTCCTTCTTTGATTTCCAGCCAGCTGAGTCTAGTCTGGGTGAATTCACTGTGTGTGTAGTGTGGGTGACTGCCCAGAACCACTGCAGTCCACATGAAAGAATTCTTCCCCCACACAAAATCCATGACTTTTTCCAGTCAAAGAATGAACACTGGAAATGGTTGGAGCAGCAGTTCTGACATGTGTAGTCCTTCTTTTCTCCCTTTTTCCCTTGCAATTTTATTGCTATACAACATTCAGTAAAATCTCAGTGACTTGTGGGGGTTAAATACATAACATGCAGACAATCCATCACTGCTCTTAGTGAGGTGAACAAATTAGCATTTCATGCGTTTTGCTCATCTTTCAGGCGCTCTGCAATTTTGCAACCCACCTGTCAAGATTGATCACCAAGCCCAGCACTCCAGGCTCACAATCTGTACATTTATAGTGTGAAAATTTGAATGTATAAACCTAGACTTGGCTCTGGGAAATTCTGTGCAATTTTCACATTATAGATACTTTTTAAAGCCACACAAATGATGAAGGAATCATAGAATCAACCAGGTTGGAAGAGACCTCCAAGATCACCCAGGCCAACCTAGCACCCAGCCCTATCCATTCAACCATGGCACTAAGTGCCTCATCCAGGCTTTGCTTCAACACCTCCAGGGATGGTGACTCTACCACCTCCCTGGGCAGCCCATTCCAATGCCAATCACTCTCTCTGCCAACAACTTCCTCCTAACATCCAGCCTAGACCTCACCCAGCACGACTTGAGACTGTGTCCAGAACTGTCCTGAGCCTGTGATGTTGTTTCTATTCTTGTGCCTGAGTGTGTCTGCTTGGCTTTTGGTCAGAGGTTTTGCTGTTTGGTTAGCTGGTGGGGTTTATGTTTTGTTTGCCTTTCAAGCAGACGTGTCAATGACCTGAGGTTTGCCTCAACAAATCTTCTAGGACTCGTGATGCAAAAATTCTCTGCGTCTGTAGGTTTTAAACAGTCCAAGTAGCTGCTGCCTGACATCTTCTTCATGAGATGAGGAACAGTATCAAGTGCTTTTCAAATAACAGAATTAAAATGTTTATTTAACACTTATGGCTGCTGCATATCACTCATAACAATCTTACTATCTCCATCTAGTGGCTTCTACTATTAGGATTTCTGTCCTTCGTGCACTAAAACAATGTTATTATCTTTTGCTTTGCCAGTCACAGCTTTTTTCACTTCTTTTGGCTTTCCCTATAAATTTTCCATCATTCTTACTTCTAATTTATATTGATTGGTATCAACTTCCTCTTTCATCATTCTGTTCCAAGTTGCTTTTGAATTTCTAGTCGCTGTCAGTTTTTGCCTGAACAAGAGCAGACATTTAGCTGAAGGTGTTTATTCTCTCAACCTGAAATGACTATTTTTTAGTCTTCTGGTGACTTCTAATTATTTAAGGTCGTGTCAAACTCCTTTCCAAGTTTTTTTATGTGTTCTTCTCGAACAATCCTGCTCCTAATTTTCCCTTTAAGAAATAAACCAACTTGAAGCACATATTATGTAAAAGATTTTCTCCTGCAGTTTGCCTGCTCCTGTAGAATAGAATCAGTTAAATTGCCACACCCTAAATGGAAACAAATAAAATGCAGATATGAAGCAATACTCCTTCCTTTTTTCTTACTGCTGTGCAGGACTGTTCAAAAATAGGGAGAACAAAATAAAAGCAGCAATGAAACATAATTTTATGCTTCCCAGTGATTATGAAGGCACTCAGTTGTGATTTCAATGCACAAGTGAAAGAAGAAAATGCCAGCAGAGGCAGTCCAAATGTGAGTACAGAGCAGTGAGTTTTTTCCACAGTCAGTCAATGTGAGCAAGGCTGATGCATAGACATGCAATCAAAAAGAGGCACAAACGCTGACAACTAAAACAACTTCTCTCCTGATTTGGAGAGCTGAGATAAATTGCAGCAGCACCTGAAGTGTCTGCAAAGTGCCAGCACTAAGGCTGGAACTGAGAACACCAGGAGCAAAATGCATGTCTAGCTTTAAGTGCCTAAGAAGGAGGCATCTCAACTAAACCAGTCATTTCACAGGTGCCTCCTGAGGCAACTTATCTCTTAGTAAATTGCTATCTGAGACCAAGAACACCAGTGCCTCTCTGCAGGTACTTCTCTCATTCCCCTGACTCACAGAAGGGCATCAACATCTGGGTTAGATGATAAACTTTTAGCCTGTTAGGCAGAAGAAATTTTACCTATAGACAGTTTAATCTCACAGAAAACACACATGAGGTATTTGGATTCCTCTTTAATAGCCAAGAAAAATTGCTTTGGATAGCATAGGGCAGAATCCCCTCCCTTGCCCTGCTGGCCACCTTGTTCTTGCTGTAGACCAGCACAGGGTTGCTGTCTGGGCTGCACTCACACTGCAGGCTTGTGTTGAGCTTTTCATCATCCCAGACCCCCAGGGCCTTTTCCTCAGGGCTGCTCTCAGCCATTCCCCACCCAGCCTGGAGCTGTGCTTGGGATTGCACCCAACTAGTTATGCATATCTATACATGTGCACCTGACTATACACACTCTGAGAAATGAGACCTGAATTCCAGACAAGATTTCCAAACCTCTTAAAAGATCTAGGACCCCTGCAGATCACTCATACCCATTGAAATTCAGCTCCATCTGGCATCATCACAGCAGCTACCAACTGTGCTCAGCAACGCTAAGTAGCGATTTAGAACAGAACCCGAAGAACACCTGCAAGTGAAACCAGCATGAAATTTAGACAGGGGGAATTTAATTATCTTCTAAGGAATTAACTATAACATTACCTTGCCTGGTGCCTGACATAATTTCCTGGGCTTATAAATGACCACACAGTGCCTCAAAATTTCACCCTATGCCCCAAAAACCCAAAGATCAAACATGCC
The DNA here is from genome assembly GCF_015220805.1 of Pogoniulus pusillus. Lineage (NCBI taxonomy): Eukaryota > Metazoa > Chordata > Aves > Piciformes > Lybiidae > Pogoniulus > Pogoniulus pusillus. The sequence continues at coordinate 2,707,121 of NC_087291.1, read as the reverse complement.
TGTCTCAAAAGTATGTGGCATGGAGGAAAGGACCACTCTTACATGGCCCAGCTGGCATCCACTACAACCCCTGTGAATTATCTTATGTAATTCATGCTTACCTTCAAGAATAAAACAGGAGTAGGTTACAAAGTGGCTGCTAGACAACACAGTCAGTGATAACAGTGGAAAAAATGGTAAAGGTTATGATTCCTTTTAAATGTGAAGTTCTCCAGTGCTCCTCTCCTAGAAGAAAGATGTTACTGCTCCTTAGCACTTCCCAGCTGTGTTCCAACACATACCTACTTGGTTAATAATAATTAAAGGAGAATTGTCATCTCTATTCCCATCTTTTGATCTTATAGACACCCTCTTGCCATTCTGATTCAGCATGACACTTACAGCAAAAACCTCTTGTCTGTATCTGCTCCTAACTTCTTACTACATCTTTCTCTTGTGTAGTTTCCTTTTGATCTGCCATACCTCTGAATTTAATTATCAGGTTTGAAAACCTCCTGCCATAAGAACAGCCTACAAGTAAGTAGTTTTGCCACAACTGAACAAAGAGACTGGAACCCAAAGCCAAGCTCTCTGTTCAATGTGCCCTTTCCAGAATCAATCCTAATTTCTTCCAATTATATTTATGCCAAATATATTTAGGCAATTAAATTTATGCCAAAATAATTAGGAAATTAAGGCTATCAGGGAGTGACAGGACTGGGGGGAATGGAGCAAAGCTGGAGGTGGGTAGGTTCAGACTGGATGTGAGGAGGAAGTTGTTGAGCAGGAGAGTGGTGAGAGGCTGGAATGGGTTGCCCAGGGAGGTGGTTGAGGCCCCATACCTGGAGGTGTTTGAGGCCAGGCTGGCTGAGGCTGTGTGCAGCCTGCTCTAGGGTAGGGTGTCCCTGGCCATGGCAGGCAGGTTGGAACTGGATGATCCTTGTAGTCCCTTCCAACCCTGACTGATTCTGTGATTATGTCTTTTTTTAAATCTGGTAATTTAAATAGAGTACTGCTGCTATTTTAAGGTAATTTAGTGACTTTACTTTTAGTCAGTTTGCCACTCAGTCTCTCTGAAAATAAATCTAATTACTCTAGGTGCTAAACATGGCTGTAGAAACAGAAAATACAGGGCTAAATCCTTAGCTCACAGAATATCTTCTTCTCTGCACTATACACGTGAATGGCACTCCATAGAAGGTGTGCACAACAACCTAACAGACCATTAACAATTGGAAGAATTCATCCTAGAATCAGTCAAGGTTGTCAAAATTGTCTTTTCATGAACATTTGTGTTCTTCTCGGAGACAGTGATTGGCATTGGAATGGGCTGCCCAGGGAGGTGGTGCAGGCACCATCCCTGGAGGTGTTCAAGCAAAGCCTGGATGAGGCTCTTAGTGCCATGGTCTGGTTGACTGGCTAGGGCTGGGTGCTAGGTTGGGCTGGATGATCTTGGAGGTCTCTTCCAACCTGCTTGATTCTATGATTCTATGATTGTTCAGACAATGTAAAAGTGACTTAGATGTTGCAGTGATTTGGCAATTTACTTTTGTTCAGTGGAAAATTGAACAACTGGCAGACAAACTTAGATGCAAACTATTTTAAGAAAGAGAAGACTCTAGTAAAGCCATTTCATGCATAGAATCATAGAATCAACCAGGTTGGAAGAGACCTCCAAGATCATCCAGGCCAACCTAGCACCCAGCCCTAGCCAGTCAACCAGACCATGGCACTAAGTGCCTCAGCCAGGCTTTTGTTGAACACTCCCAGGGATGGTGACTTCACCACCTCCCTGGGCAGCCCATTCCAATGCCAATCACTCTCTCTGACAACAACTTCCTCCTAACCTCCAGCCTAGACCTCCCTGGCACAACTTGAGACTGTGTCCCCTTGTGCTGTTGGTGGTTGCCTGGCAGAAGAGACCAACCCCCACCTGGCTACAACCTCCCTTCAGGTAGTTGTAGACAGCAATGAGATCACCCCTGAGCCTCCTCCAGGCTAAACAACCCCAGCTCCATCAGATCTGTGGTGCCTGTTTTATCCCACTACAAATAATGTAGCAAATTCTATAAACTGTGGACACTTTCTCTACTACTCCACTTTTTCATTACTTATCTATCACTTCCTTCCTTGATTACTGTCCACCAGAGCATTTAATGAAGTAATTACTTTTCCCAAGAGTCTGTACATTAAAATCCACTGGGGCATGTTTCATCTTCATTTCCACCCCTTGAAACCAATGACTTCAAGAACAAACTCAGGAAGTGCTATGCCCGAGTAGAGCAGGCACACTGCTAAAATACACCTCCTGATAAACTTCATCATAAAATTAGTGGGTAGGTTCCTGCTGATAGTTACTTAAAATGAAAACAAGACAACCAATAAAATGGTGTGCATGACTAGATGGATACAGCACTGGTTTGATGTCCACACCCAAAGAGCAGCTGTCAGTGGCTCCATGGCCAAGTGCAGGCCAGTGACAAGCAGGGTCCTTCAGGGATCAGCCCTGGCACCAGTCTCGTTCAACAGCTTTGTGGGTGCCATGGACAGAGGCACTGAGTGCAGCCTCAGCAAGTTTGCTGCCCACACCAAGCTGTGTGGTGCAGCAGCCAGGCTGGAGGGCAGGGATCCAGCCAGAGGGACCTGGACAGGCTGCAGAGGTGGGCACAAGCCAACCTCAGGAGTTCAACAAGACCAAGTGCAAGGTCCTGCAGCTGGGTGGACGCACTCCCAAGCACAAATCCAGCTTGGGCAGTGAGTGGCTGGAGAGCAGCCCTGAGGAGAGGGACTTGGGGGTGCTGCTGGATGAGAAGCTCAACAGGAGCCAGCAGTGTGCACTTGCAGCCCAGAAAGCCAAGCAGAGCCTGGGCTGCAGCAGCAGAAGTGTGGCCAGCAGGGCCAGGGAGGTGATTCTCCTCCTCTGCTGCGCTCTGGCCAGACTCCACCTGGAGTACTGCATCCAGTTCTGGAGCCCACATTGCAAGCAGGATGTGTAGATGCTGGAGAGTGTCCAGAGCAGGGCCAGGAGGATGCTCAGAGGGCTGCAGCAGCTCTGCTGTGAGCACAGACTGAAAGAGTTGGGGTTGTACAGGCTGGAGCAGAGGAGGCTCCCAGGTGACCTTCTTGTGGCCTTCCAGGGTCTGAGGGGGCCTACAAAAAAAATTGGGAGAGACTTTTTAGGCTCTGAGAGAGTGAGGGGACTGGGGGGAATGGAGCAAAGCTGGAGGTGGGGAGATTCAGCCTGGACGTGAGGAGGAAGTTGTTGAGCAGGAGAGTGGTGAGAGGCTGGAATGGGTTGATGCCCCATCCCTGGAGGTGTTTAACGTCAGGATGGGACTCTGGCCAGGCTGATCTAGGGTAGGGTGTCCCTGTCCATGGCAGGCAGGTTGGAACTGGGCATCTGATCCTTGTGGTCCCTTCCAACCCTGACTGATTCTATGCTTCTATGTTTCTACAATTCTACGACCTGCATGCCAGGCAGAACACAGTGGAGGGAAGCAGCAGAAGTGATCAGAGTGACTACCTAAAGAAAAAAGAAAAGAAATTCCTAACTTTTCATGAGAGTTTCATACTTTTAAAGTTTACAACCAGAAAAATGAAGGCGACCCAGATGAGATGAAAGAAAGAATCATCACAGGAAAGAGTATTTTAGAAGATTTCAGCTAGTGTTTTATGGGGAGTATTTTCAGGGTTTCTCTAAAAGGAAGTCCTGCCTAGCAAGATGGAAACAGCAAAAATAAAGCAGCAGATTGTTCTTTGCATTCTAGTGAGACTATTTAATCTGATTTCCAGTTGAGAAGCAGGTGAACTAATGGTTTGGTCCTGCCGTTGCACAGATTATCTGCTTCACTTTTTTTTCTGCTACAGTCTTTTTTTGCCCTTCTGTAAGGAGTAATTTTAAGCTTTTCATAGACTGCTTTCTAAGAGAAGGTCAGATCTGAGAGGCTACTAATGGATTAGTCTCTGATCATTTTCCCTTGACCTGCATTAAGTCAAGCCAAGACTCTGTGAAATGGCAAATACAAGTGTGATTGGCTGAGTAACACACGGAAGGGAATGGGAAAGCAAGGAGAGGACTCAATGTGAGCTAGCTGTCCAAGCCATCCGTGGTTTATTGAGAGCATCAGGCCTCAAGTTACTAAGCACATACTTTACAGTTAGGGTGAGAAAAGTGAGCACAGGCAGCATGCAACCTGGTACTGCTCACTAGCATTTGGCGCATCTAAATATTGGAATATCACAGTATCACAGTATCACAGTATCACAGTATCACCAAGGTTGGAAGAGACCTCACAGATCATCATGTCCAACCCTTCACCACAGAGCTCAAGGCCAGACCATGGCACCAAGTGCCACGTCCAATCCTGCCTTGAACAGCTCCAGGGACGGCGACTCCACCACCTCCCCGGGCAGCCCATTCCAGTGTCCAATGACTCTCTCAGGGAAGAACTTTCTCCTCACCTCCAGCCTAAATCTCCCCTGGCACAGCCTGAGGCTGTGTCCTCTCCTTCTGGTGCTGGCCTCCTGAGAGAAGAGAGCAACCTCCTCCTGGCCACAACCACCCCTCAGGTAGTTGTAGACAGCAATGAGGTCTCCCCTGAGCCTCCTCTGCTCCAGGCTAACCAATCCCAGCTTCCTCAGCCTCTCCTCGTAGGGCTGTGCTCAAGGCCTCTCCCCAGCCTCGTTGCCCTTCTCTGGACACGCTCAAGCATCTCAATGTCACTCCTAAACTGGGGGGCCCAGAACTGAACACAGTACTCAAGGTGTGGTCTAACCAGTGCAGAGTACAGGGGCAGAATGACCTCCCTGCTCCTGCTGACCACACCATTGCTGATGCAGGCCAGGATGCCACTGGCTCTCTTGGCCACCTGGGCACACTGCTGGCTCATGTTCAGGCAGGTATCAATCAGCACCCCCAGATCCCTTTCTGTTTGGCTGCTCTCCAGCCACTCCGACCCCAGCTTGTATCTCTGCATGGGGTTGTTGTGTTAAGTAAATGACAAAAAATGAAATTACAAAGAAGATAAAATGTACAGATTTGCAAAATTAAAAGCTTACAAAATGTTTTCACGATGGAACTTTACGAAAAGTAAATGTTAAATAAATCAGAAAACTGAAAATTACAAAACCAAATTAGAGATTAAAAAAAAAATTACAAAATATTTTATTGCTGGAATTTTAAGAAAAGTAAATGATAAATAAATGACAAAAATTGAAATTACAAAAAGATAAAATGTACAGATTTGCAAAATTAAAAATTTACAAAACGTTTTAATGCTGGAACTTTAAGAAATGTAAATGTTAAATAAATTAGAAAATTGAAAATTGGAAAAAAAATTACAGATAAAAAAATAATTTATTGATGCAATTTTAAGAAAAGTAAATGTTAAGTAAATGACAAAAATCGAAATTACAAAAAGAGAAAATGTACAGACTTGCAAAATTCAAAAGTTCCAAAATGTTTTATTGATGGAAGTTTAAGAAATGTAATTTTAAATAAATGAGAGAGTTGAAAATTGCAAAAAAAAATACTGATTGAAAAAAATTTACAAAATATTTTATTGGTGGAATTTTAAGAAAAGTAAATGATAAGTAAATGACAAAAATTGAAATTACAAAAAGACAAAATCACAGTACCACAGTATCACAGTATCATCAGGGTTGGAAGGGACCTCACAGATCATCAAGTCCAACCCTTTACCACAGAGCTCAAGGCCAGACCATGGCACCAAGTGCCACGTCCAGTCCTGCCTTGAACAGCTCCAGGGACGGCGACTCCACCACCTCCCCGGGCAGCCCATTCCAGTGTCCAATGACTCTCTTCAGGGAAGAACTTTCTCCTCACCTCAATCCTAAATTTCCCCTGGTGTAGCTTGAGGCTGTGTCCTCTTGTTCTGGTGCTGGCCACCTGAGAGAAGAGAGCAACCTCCTCCTGGCCACAACCTCCCCTCATGTAGTTGTAGACAGCAATAAGGTCTCCCCTGAGCCTCCTCTTCTCCAGGCTACAGATGTACAGATTTGCAAAATTAAAAAGTTCCAAAACCTTTTATTGATGGACTATTAAGAAAAGTAGATGTTAAGTAAATTAGAAAATTAAAAATTTTAAAAAAAAAAAATTTCACAGATTAAAAAATTTAAAAAAACAACAACAACAACAAAATATTGTCCTGATGGAACTTTAAGAAAAGTAAATGTTAGGTGAATTATAATCTTAAAAATGATCCCCCAAAAATTTAGAGATTTAAAAAAAAATAAAAATAGAAAGCATTTTCCTGATGGAACTTAAAGAAAAGTAGATGTTAGGTAAATTACTAAGTTAAAAATTACAACCAAAACCAAAATTTACAGATTTATAAAGTGAAAAAATTACAAAACATTTTCCTGGTGGAATTTTAGGTAAAGTAGATGTCAAGTAAATTATAAAATGAAAAATTACCATAAAAAACCCAACAGGTTTTTCAAAGTAAAAATGCAAATCATTTTCATGCTGGAACTTTAAGTAGATGTTAAGTAAATTAGGAAATGAAAAATTACAAAAAATAAAATTTACTGATTTAAAAAAAAAATGTTTAAAAAATACAAAACATTTTATTGATGGAACTTTCAGAAAAGGAAATGTTGGGTAAATTGCAAAAATAAAAATTACAAATAAATAAAATGCACAGATTTATAAAAGTCAAAAATTACACATCATTTTATTGATGGAACTTTAAGAAAAGTAGATGTTAGGTAAATTACATAACCCAAAATCCAGCATCAGTAAGTTTGCAGATGACACCAAGCTAGGAGCAGGTGTGGAGCTGTTGGAGGGTAGGAGAGCCCTGCAGAGGGACCTGGCCAGGCTGGATGGGTGGCAGAGGCCAATGGGATGAGATTGAACAAGGCCAAGTGCAGGCCACAACAACCCCAAGCAGCACTATAAGCTGGAGACTGAGTGGCTGAGAGCAGTCAGGAGGAAAGGGACCTGGGGGTGCTGATAGATAGTAGCTGAAGATGAGCCTGCAGTGTGCCCAGGTGGCCAAGAGAGCCAATGGCATCCTGGCCTGGCTCAGGAGCAGTGTGGCCAGCAGGACAAGGGAGGTTCTTCTGCCCCTGTACTCAGCACTGCTCAGGCCACACCTTGAGTGCTGTGTCCAGTTCTGGGCCCCTCAATTCAAGAAAGATGTTGAGGTGCTGGAACATGTCCAGAGAAGGGCAATGAAGCTGGTGAGGGGCCTGGAACACAAACCCTATGAGGAGAGGTTGAGGGAGCTGGGGGTGTGCAGCCTGCAGCAGAGGAGGCTCAGGGCAGAGCTCATTGCTGTCTACAACTACCTGAAGGGAGGCTGTAGCCAGGTGGGGTTGGGCTCTTCTGCCAGGCAAGCAGCAACAGAACAAGGGGACACAGTCTCAAGCTGTGCCAGGGGAGGTCTAGGCTGGATGTTAGGAGGAAGTTGTTGTCAGAGAGAGTGATTGGCATTGGAATGGGCTGCCCAGGGAGGTGGTGGAGGCACCATCCCTGGAGGTGTTGAAGCAAAGCCTGGCTGGGGCACTTAGTGCCATGGTCTGGTTGATTGTCTAGGGCTGGGTGCTAGGTTGGACTGGATGATCTTGGAGGTCTCTTCCAACCTGCTTGATTCTATGATTCTATGAAATAAAATTTACAGATTTATATAAGTAAAAATTACAAACCATTTTCATGTGGAACTCTAAGTAGGTGTTAAGTAAATTAGGAAATTAAAAATTACAAAAAATAAAATTTACTGATTAAAACCAAACATTTTATTGCTGGAACTTCAAGAAAAGTAGATGCTGAGTAAATCAGAAAATTGAAAATGACAAAAAATAAAATGTTCAGATTTCTAAAACTAAACAAAAAAATTTACAAACTGTTTTTCCTGATGGAACTTTAAGAAAAGTAAATGTTGAGTAAACCAGAAAATTAAAAATGACAAAAAAATGTAAATGTACAGATTCATAAAGTGAAAAAAAGACAACACAATTTGGTGATGGAACTTTAAGAAATGTTGAGTAAATTACAAAATTAAAAATAGCATTTAATAAAATGTACAGATTTATAAGGTGAAAAAATTACAAAACACTTTTGTGATGGAACTTTAGGAAATGTTGAGTAACTCACAAAATTAAAAATAAAATGTAATAAAATGTACAGATTTGTGAAGTGAAAAAATTACAAAAACATTTTTGTGATGGAAGTTTAGGAAAAGTAAACGACAAAATTAAAAGATAAAAGAAATAAAAGTTACAGATTGATAAAATTAAACAAAAATTTTGCAAACCATTTTCCTGATGGACCTGAAAGTAACATTGAGTAAATGACAAAATTGAAAATTACAAAAAAAAAAAAAAACATTTACAAATTTACAAAACTAAAAAAAAAATTACAAAACATTTTATTGAGGAAATTTTAGGCGAAGGAAATGTTAAAATAAACTACAAAATAAATGAAATTTACAGATTTACAAAACTGAAAGCATTTACCAACCATTTTCCTGATGGAACTTTAAGATGATCTGGATGAGGGCATGGAGTCAGTCATCAGCAAGTGTGCAGATGACACCAAGCTGGGGGCAGATGTGACTGAGTTGGAGGGCAGAAGGGCTCTGCAGCAGGACCTTGACCGCCTGGACAGATGGGCAGAGTCCAATGGGATGGGGTTCAATAGCTCCAAGTGCTGGTGCTGCACTTTGGCCACAGCAACCCCATGCAGAGATACAGGCTGGGGTCGGAGTGGCTGGAGAGCAGCCAGACAGAGAGGGATCTGGGGATGCTGATTGATACCTGCCTGAACATGAGCCAGCAGTGTGCCCAGATGGCCAAGAGAGCCAGTGGCATCCTGGCCTGCATCAGGAATGGTGTGGTCAGCAGGAGCAGGGAGGTCATTCTGCCCTTGTACTCTGCACTGGTTAGACCACACCTTGAGTCCTGTGTTCAGTTCTGGGCCCCCCAGTTTAGGAGGGACATTGAGATGCTTGAGCGTGTCCAGAGAAGGGCGACGAGGCTGGGGAGAGGCCTTGAGCACAGCCCTACGAGGAGAGGCTGAGGGAGCTGGGATTGGTTAGCCTGGAGAAGAGGAGGCTCAGGGGAGACCTCATTGCTGTCTACAACTACCTGAGGGGTGGTTGTGGCCAGGAGGAGGTTGCTCTCTTCTCTCAGGTGACCAGCGCCAGAACAAGAGGACACAGCCTCAGGCTGTGCCAGGGGAGATTTAGGCTGGAGGTGAGGAGAAAGTTCTTCCCTGAGAGAGTCATTGGACACTGGAATGGGCTGCCCGGGGAGGTGGTGGAGTCGCCGTCCCTGGAGCTGTTCAAGGCAGGATTGGACGTGGCACTTGGTGCCATGGTCTGGCCTTGAGCTCTGTGGTAAAGGGTTGGACTTGATGATCTGTGAGGTCTCTTCCAACCCTGATGATACTGTGACACTGTGATACTGCGAAGTAAATGTTCAGTAAATTCTAAAATTAAACATTCAAATAAAAATAATTTACAGATTTATCAAATTAAAAAAAAAAACACAACTACAAACCATTTTCCTTATGGAGCTTTAAGTCAAATAGATGCTAAGCAAATCTACTATACAGATGTCTGTATTTTTAAGCATGCCAGTGGTACCAAACTGTGAGATGAGAGCATACTCCATGAGTCACCCAAGCATGCATATTCCAAGGGAGGTATAATTAGTCACTTCTGATGGCTGGCTAAATGCCTGTAAATAACACTTCACTGACAGTCAGGTGTCATGCCATAAAATCATTAAGGACTGGCTGCAGTAGGGGCAGTGTGGCTGCTTCCAATAGCGAGCATCACTATCCAATGAGCTGTCTCCTGGTTTAATCCCAGTTAAAGAGCCTGTCAAGGCAGCAAGCTCACCGACCCTCACCCAGCAGCAGCAGCAGAACGCCAGCATCCTTTGAGATGGCCTCTCACCAGTGCCAAGAGAAGCTTCACAGAATTAGACTTTCTGTACCCTGACCCTTGCAGTCCTAATATAGCAGACTTGAAATGCTCCTGATATAAGAGGATCAAAAGATACTATAACATTAATATATTTGCAAGTGCCATTGCATGGTCACTGAGCTGCCCTTGCAAGATGGGAAATAGGATCTCCCTGTTTTGAAGATGAAACTTGGTCTTAAACTATGACCAGAGAGATTAGTTACTGAAAATATTGAAACTCAGGAGCTCCTGGCTCTAGGTCAGCATTCAGACTACAGTATCCCTCATCACACAAACGATGAAAGCTCCACGCACACTTCACATAGCTGAAGGAATGTTTAAGAAATGGTTTACTATTCCATAAGAAAAACACTTACTCAAGTTGCCCTTATACTGTGGTGACTTTCAGGTTTCTTCTTGTTGTTTTTCACAGAATCATAGAATCAAGCAGGTTGGAAGAGACCTCCAAGATCATCCAGGCCAACCTAGCACCCAGCCCTGGCCAATCAACCAGACCATGGCACTAAGTGCCTCATCCAGGCTTTGCTTGAACACCTCCAGGGATGGTGACTCCACCACCTCCCTGGGTATCCCATTCCAATGCCAATCACTCTCTCTAGCAGGAACTTCCTCCTAACATCCAGCCTAGACGTCCTCCAACACCACTTGAAACAGCCCCCCTTGTTCTGTTGCTGGTTGCCTGGCAGCAGAGCCCAACCCCACCTGGCTACAGCCTCCCTTCAGGTAGTTGCAGACAGCAATGAGCTCTGCCCTGAGCCTCCTCTGCTGCAGGCTGCACACCCCCAGCTCCCTCAGCTTCTCCTCACAGGGCTGTGCTCCAGGCCCCTCCCCAGCCTTGCTGCCCTTCTCTGGACACATTCCAGCACCTCAACATCTCTCTTGAACTGAGGAGCCCAGAACTGGACACAGCACTCAAGGTGTGGCCTGAGCAGTGCTGAGCACAGGGGCAGAAGAACCTCCCTTGTCCTGCTGGCCACACTGTTCCTGAGCCAGCCCAGGATGCCACTGGCTCTGCTGCCCACCTGGGCACACTGCTGGCTCATCTTCAGCTACTCTCTCCCAGCACCCCCAGGTCCCTTTCTGCCTGGCAGAGGAGATTGTGCTTTCTAACAATGGAAAGGTCTTCTATTCACTCTGTCACTATTGAGTAGCTTTCAAAACAATGCTTTCAAAGAACTGCCAGCTTTCAAACGTAGTTTTGTAATACTCTTGTGGCCTTCAAACATGCTACATTTCCATCCTTATCACCCCATTCAATCATGTTGCCAATAATGTCTTTGGGACAAATTTGAATTCTTCAGGCTTGAATTTAATTACATTCTGTAAACTAGAAAATCTCTTCAGTGTGCTTTGAGGGAATAACTTATCTTGGCAATTGTGAAATTCTGGTTTGTTTAAAATATTTGCATTTTGATAGCTTCATTCTGCTGCATTGCAATGGTTTGGGTGTTCCCCACCCCCCCACACTTTGGAAAATCACCCAGACTAGACTCAGCAGCTCTGGAAATTGAATGAAGCTTATATTTACAGCTTAGCACAATACACCAGCAGAGATTTACAGTATATACAGTGATATACAGAAATATACAAGCTAAAAAGTAGTACAAAATCACAACAGCCCTCCCTGAAACCAGAGTCCCCAGGGGGTGCTTTCAACCACCCTCCCACCTTCCTCCCATTCTTCTACCTTACCCAAGGCTTTGCCTTATGCTCGAAGTAGCCTGGAGGGTCAGCCAGGGGGGTTAGGAAGGGGATGAATTAGTCACACAGACAGCAGGTTAGGTTAGAGAAAGAAGTGCACCCAACAAAGCCCAGAGAGCAACTATATTTATGTTCTTCTTATACATCTCAGCAAGCCTATGAGTGCAGTAGACATCACCTTTGTTTCCTTTTACAGCCTGTAATCTAGTTCTTCTCACCAAAACATTCCAGCTAGGCTCAAACTAGCACATGCATACAGCACTAATTGGTCTTTCTCAAGAATCCACTTTCAATACAGTGCATTGTATTTATTTCCCTTAAACCCTTGGCTGGAGAATATTCATAGAATCACAGAATCAACCAGCTTGGAAGAGACCTCCAAGATCATCCAGTCCAACCTAGCACCCAGCCCTAGACAATCAACCAGAACATGGCACTAAGTGCCCCAGGCAGGCTTTGCTTCAACACCTCCAGGGACGGTGACTCCACCACCTCCCTGGGCACACAGCATTTAAGGACAAGAATAAATTAGCAGGTTTTGAGGGCATCAGTGTTTTAGTCTATAGCAATTACAAGATAGGGAAACACAGGTATGCAGTAGAGCACCTGTGCAGGCATTTCTTTTTCTTGTGCCATGCCTTTTTTCTTTGCTTGGTGTTTTTGGGGTTGGGTTGGGGTTGTTGTTGTTATGTTTGGAGGGGGGAGGGGTCATTTGTTTTGCAGTGTTGGGTTTTCTGAAACTGTTCTTTGACTTTCATCTCCTTCATCTTTTGCTGCATCTTCCCCTTCTCCCCCACCCCTCATTGCTCTCCTCTCTCTCTCTCATGCAGGATAGTCAAAACTGCATTTTTTTTTACACAATCAAAATATATTCTCTTTCTTTCATATTGATTTTGTTGAATACATTTAAATGTGGAAGCATTTTACAGCAAATCAAGCCAAGCCTGCCTTCCATCTGCACTTCACTGAAGCTCTCGAAATGCATGGAAGACCAGTTGTAAGCAAATGCTGATAGATTGTCATCACCTGTCTAAAAAAGGCACACAGAGTTTCACATTCTTTCTAAGCCTTAAGCTCTAGCAAACTAGATGAAAAAACCTCCCATCATAGCTTGATTTAGCAAACAAGGTAAGACATTGTCTCCAGCACGGAGCATCCGTGGCCAACGGTTCCGTACACATTCAGAGTGTAAGCAAAAACATTGCCATGAAAAGTCTTCCTTAATAGAATCATGGAACCAATCAGGCTGGAAGAGACCTCCAAGCTCAGCCAGTCCAACCTAGCACCCAGCCCTAGCCAATCAACCAGACCATGGCACTAAGTGCCCCAGCCAGGCTTTGCTTCAACACCTCCAGGGACAGCAACTCCAACACCTCCCTGGGCAGCCCATTCCGATGCCAATCACTCTCTCTGCCAACAACTTCCTAACAACATCCAGCCTGAATCTGCCCTGGCACAACTTGAGACTATGTTCCCATGTCCTGTTGCTGCTGGCCTGGGAGAAGAGCCCAACCCCACCTGGCTACAGACTCCCTTCAAGTAGTTGTAGACAACAATAAAGTCTGCCCTGAGCCTCCTCTTCTCCAGGCTGCACACCCCCAGCTCCCTCAGCCTCTCCTCACAGGGCTGTGCTCCAGGCCCCTCCCCAGCTTTGTTGCCTTTCTCTGGACACATTCCAGTATCCAAACATCTCTCTGGGGTTGATCTCTTAAGAGGAAATTCTTCCCAGAGAGAGTGACTGGCATTGGAATGGGCTGCCCAGGGAGGTGGTGAAGTCACCATCCCTGGAGGTGTTCAAGCAAAGCCTGGCTGGGGCACTCAGTGCCATGGTCTGGTTGATTGTCTAGGGCTGAGTGCTAGGTTGGACTGGATGATCTTGGAGGTCTCTTCCAACCTGGTTGGTTTCATGAATTATAAGACAACGAAACACATCCCTATGCTGTCTTTTGTTTTGTTTTATTTTGGTTTGGTTTGGTTTGTTTCATTTCGTTTTGTTTTTCTGGACACAATGCAGGGCAAAATCGTTAAAACAAACTATGACTTTCTACCATTGCATCATCTTAACTATTTTTATAAAGGTAATAAATCTTCTCTTCAGTATTCATCCTAAATCCCCCTATCAGGTTGCCTGGTAAGGGTGGATCTCAGATAAACAATAGAAGTGAAGCATTATAAGAGCTAGAGTGTGGAAAATGTTATCAGCTGGATGTTTCTATGCAGTAAATAGCGTTCAGCTGCACACTGCATCTGCTCTGGCACGGATACATCCATAAAGGGATATGGGTTTGGCCAAAAAGAGCACTTCTTACACAATTTTGGTTTCTACTCCATTTCCAACAGTTAAAAGGATAGGCCAGACAGTTTTGGGAGCTTTCTCAGCTGTGGAGTATGCAGATGAGCAAACATATCAGTATGTTTATAACCAGAAATCATTGCAAATATTGACCTCCAAGTATTCTATATGCCCTGGGGATTTGAGTTCTTTCAAGCATTTGATAATTTAAAAGCTAATCCTCACCTCCACAGCCAAGTTTCAACCAATTTAAAGAAACAAATGGAACTTCTACCACTGCCTTCAGTTTCCAGAGCATGATCCACAACAAACAACAACAACAAACACAAAGTAATGTAAAACAGTTTGAAAGCTGAAAATAAACAGTTCCCCTGTGATCTGTGTTAGATAGGATTGCCCTGCTCTGGCAGGGGGGTTGGACTTGATGATCTCCTTGGGTCGCTTCCAACCCCTAACATACTGTGAGCTGTGATCCTGTGCAGAATACAGAGAGTTGACAGAGAAATTCACAGATCTCCTTGTAACAGGATGAGACAACAGGAGAAAAAAATCCAACCAACTGTGATGGATGATGCAAAATTAATTATCTGCATTAATTTTGCTATCCAGGGGATGATTGTTAATAACTATGAAAACTGCTTATTAACATTAAAACTCACCAGAAACTTATTCATAGGTTCAAAAAAAGCACAGGTTGGAAATTTATACATGCAGGGAACAGGCAAAACCTGAGCACTTATTTCTTAAAGTGGCAAACACAAACATTATACTGGAAGAGGCTTCTAAGTATTTACTCACAAAGTATAAATCAGCCAGTACCCAAAGCAGGTGGAACTCTGCCTGATTGCTCACTGAGACTTGGTTCTTCCCAGGCTTCTGGGGAAAGGAGGCAGACAATCTCTGACCTTGTCTCCTGGCTCCTCTGGACCATCTGTGTATCTCTAGGACTTCTAGTCTTAGTAGGAGACTTTCAGGGGCAGGCAGCATGTCTGCCATGTGCAGTCTCAGCACAATCTCACACTAGCTATGGAGGCCAATTGCATGCAGGCATTTAGAGCCTGTTCCTTGTAAGCTCTCCAGACAAATTCAGGATGCAAAATGAGGCAGCAGCATCCCTGTGCTACCTGCTTATCCCTTTTATCAATATCCAACCAGAGACTAATGGGCTACTAGCCACAGATTAGCCAATCAGAACGGCACTTTGCCAGGCTTCACCTTATTAGGTGAGGTCAGGGCTTTCACAGTATCACAGTATCATCAGGGTTGGAAGAGACCTCACAGATCATCAAGTCCACCCTTCACCACAGAGCTCAAGGCCAGACCATGGCACCAAGTGCCACGTCCAGTCCTGCCTTGAACAGCTCCAGGGACGGCGACTCCACCACCTCCCCGGGCAGCCCATTCCAGTGTCCAATGACTCTCTCAGTGAAGAACTTTCTCCTCACCTCCAGCCTAAATCTCCCCTGGCGCAGCCTGAGGCTGTGTCCTCTTGTTCTGGTGCTGGCCACCTGAGAGAAGAGAGCAACCTCCTCCTGGCCACAACCACCCCTCAGGTAGTTGTAGACAGCAATAAGGTCTCCCCTGAGCCTCCTCTTCTCCAGGCTAACCAATCCCAGCTCCCTCAGCCTCTCCTCGTAGGGCTGTGCTCAAGGCCTCTCCCCAGCCTCGTCGCCCTTCTCTGGACATGCTCAAGCATCTCAATGTCCCTCCTAAACTGGGGGGCCCAGAACTGAACACAGTACTCAAGGTGTGGTCTGACCAGTGCAGAGTACAGGGGCAGAATGACCTCCCTGCTCCTGCTGGCCACACCATTCCTGATGCAGGCCAGGATGCCACTGGCTCTCTTGGCCACCTGGGGCCCTCCCTTCCCACACTTGCTTCCCCCAGCACAGAAGGAGTGGGGGCAGGGGAACATGTCTGGACATGGATAAGCCTGTGTTTGCTCTATCAAGCTTACCTCCACACCAACCAACAACAACAAATCCAAACCCTGATTTTCTCAACCTGATGCAGATACATAACATGGTTTAAAATTTGTTCTGGAAGAGGCAGAAGAGGAGACAACAATTATTAAATAAAAGCACGTATGAGAGAGCCTCCAGAGATCAGACTTATAACTGCTACTACCTCTACTGGCATCATCTTGACTTTTAAACTGTGAGGAAAAGGATGTGGGAGAAGGTCACACACAAGAAAGCATTTGTCATCCTAAAGGCTCTCCTCCATTTCTAAGGTAAAATAATTACTCTTATAATACACTGCAAAGCAATGGATTTCAGTTCACAGAGTATGTTCTGTTAACATGAATCACCCTGGGAAAGGGCACTCTCATTTTCTGCCCTTCCAGGTCAGTGACCATTGTTCTTTTGAATATTTCATTTATAGGATTTTTTTGGTTTCTGTTCCTGTGAAAAAAAGCAAAATCCCAAACCCCCCCAGACTAAATGCCTGAAGACAAGCAAGGTAAAATGAATAACTATTGCTTCTTGCTTCCTAGTGCCAGCTCTCTGGTAGGATCCAGTCAGGACTGCACTGGTCACTTGCTGCTGTTGATATGATGTTTTTCTGGCCACTGCCTTCTTCCTGAGGGAGTCTGTATTCCTGTGTGCTGTTTATTGTGCATAACTGACACCTATGTAGACATATTCCATGCTTGACCTTGAAGGCAAATTGAAAAAGTCCCTATTTTTATTCATTTCATTTCCCAAAGCAATAGTAATTCTGATGCTATGTAGTATTTCACTATGTTGGCTGCAGTCCCTTTAACAAAAAATCCATTTTGAATTGGCACAAACTGATTAATACAGGATTGACTTCAGTGAGTAGAGTTGTCAAGGCATTGGTTGACATACCTTACCAATGTCAACCAGATCTCTGACATTCATTTCATGGGCTCACAGGATGTCAGGGGTTGGAAGGGACCCAAAGTGTGCTAGTTTGAAGCTAGCTAGAATGTTTTGGTGGGAAGAATTAGATCCCAGGCTGTGAAAGGGAACAGTGGTCATGTCTACTTCACTCAAAGGCTTGCTGAAATATATAAGAGCAAGAACCCAAATACAGATAAGACATTCGGTCACTGCCTGGGTTTTGAGCTGCATTTCTCTCTCTAACCTAACCTGATTAATCCATCTGCTTCCTAATCCCCCTGGCCAACCCTCCATTCTTCCTTGGGCACAAGGCAACATCAAGGGCAAGGTAGAGAGGGGTGGGAGGAGGTGGAAGGGTGGTTGGGAGCCCCTCCTGAGGACTCAGGTTTCTGGGAGGGCTGTTGTGTTTCTGTATTACCTTTTACCTTTTATATTTCTGTAACTGTATATACTGCAAATATCTGCTTGTATATTTGTGCTAAGCTGTAAATATAAGCTTCATTCAGATTCCAGAGCCAGCTGAGCCTAGTCTGGGTGATTTACAAAGTGTCTGGGGGGGGAGTAACACCCAAACCATCACACAGAGTCCATCACATCATCGAGTCCAACCCCCTGCCAGAGCAGGACCAGACAAGATAGCTCAGGTTATACAGGAATGCATCCAGACAGGCCTTGAAAGTCTCCAGAGAAGGAGACTCCACAACCACTCTGGAGATCCTGTGTCAGTGCTCTGGGAGCCTTACAGTGAAGAAGTTCCTCTTGTGTTGAGGTGGAACCTCCTGTGCTGCAGTTTCCATCCATTGCTCCTTGTCCTATCCCAGGGAGCAGTGAGCAGAGCCTGGTCCCCTCCTTCTGACCCCCAGCCCTCAGATATTTATAGACATTTATTAAATGCCCTTTCAGTCTTTTCTCCAGACTAAACAGCCCCAGGTCCTTCAGCCTCTCCTCAACAGGCACTGCTCCAGTCCCCTCATCATCCCTGTAGCCCTTGGCTGGATCTCCTCCAGTAGATCCCTGTCCCTCTTAAACTGGGGAGCCCAAAACTGAAGGCAGTACTCAAGATGAGGTCTCTCCAGGGCAGAGTAGAGGAGGAGGAGAACCTCCCTTGATCTTATACACTCCCTTGCCTTACACACATTAACTACCTCATAAATTCTGAAACATGATTTAATGTGTATTATTCAGACAGAACAAGTTACTAAGGATAAAATATGTGACCATCAAAAGAAACAAGTTTTCCTTATGCTGCAATTCTTCATGTAAGAACACGCATTCTGCCTCCATAACTGCACATGGAGAGTTCATTTTCTATTCATAAAATCATGGAAGAATTGAATACAGATGCACTTTCTGTGTTTCTGAGACATCTGTAACCCATTTTGAATTCAAAAATCACCTTTGCATTGCCCTGTGATGCAGCTGAGTCAGAACATGCAACCCATTTTAAAGCAGCCTTAGGAATGTGTCTTAACCATGTGATAATGATTACAGAATACTACTCAAAGTGGCTGCTGCACTGCAAAACAGAGAGAGTTCAGGCAGCTCCTCTGTTGCCCCTTATATACAGCCACCACCAGTTTTAAATGTGCTCTTCCTTTCAAAGGAAACAGTGAAAATAAAAAGAAAGAGAGGACTAAGATAAAACACTTTTCTTATTTCACTTGCACTGTGAAAGCTGCAGCCAGCTTTAAAGCCCTAACCTAGGAAGCATCATTTTTCACCCCACTGAAAGTTAGATTTGAGGACATGGATGTGAAGGAAATTTTCAAGGCCATTTTCCCTAAGAAGATAAAGCCCTTCCTGAAATAATTTGATTGACGTGCAGAGATTGAAAATATAGATTCTAGATGTTTAACAGAATACAGCTCTGCCCCTGGCAGACATCACAGACCTCACTATGGGCTTATCAGCATTACCAGACTAATTTAGCTGGCAATCCATACTTTTCTTGTGCAGGTGCTTATCAGTCTACCATAAGAATAATATCAATTAGCACAATTTGGATATTAACAGCTAGCATCTCTTCTGAGTATGGTTTTTTTGTAGCAGGTTGTTCTTTGCTGGTTTGGCTTTTGTGGTTGGTGCTTTTTTTTTTCCTAAAGACCATGCATAACACAGATTTCTTAACTCTGAAGTTGCCACCAAGGTTCCTTGAATCAGTTTTTCACAGAATGGCAATTATTTCCAGCTACATTTCCCCAGTTATAGAATCATAGAATCATAGAATGGTTTAGGTTGGAAGGGATCTCAAAGATCATCCAGCTCCAACCCCCTGCCAGAGGCAGGGACACCTCCTGCTAGAACAGGTTGCTCAAAGCCTCATCCAACCTGGCCTTGAACACCTCCAGGCAGGGAGCAGCCACAACCTCCCTGGGCAACCTGTGCCAGTGTCTCACCACCCTCACTGCAAAAAACCTTTCTTAACATCTACTTTGAATGTCCCATTTTCCAGCTCAAACCCATCACTCCTTGTCCTGTCATTACAAGACCTTGTCAATAGTCCCTCCCCGCCCCCCCTTCAGATACAGGAAGGCCACTATAAGGTCTCCTCTATGCCTCCTCTTCTCTAGGCTGAAAAGCCCCAGCTCTTGTTCCTATTTTCCATCTGACACACAGTGATTACTGTAAAGTTTCAAGCATCAGACATGCAGAGCCAAACTGAAGTTAGCAGTAAATTCCTTAGTGCAAAGTCAGCAGAGTTTATGCATTTCCTTGATGAGTTATTAATAATCAATGTTGTTGATAATGTATTGATATATATTTCTGATGTCTGATAGTAATTCCTATACATGAGTCTCTTTGGAGAACAAGAAGAGATTAATTTTGAGTGCTGTGTCCAGTTCTGGGCTCCTCCATTCAAGAGAGGTGTTGAGATACTGGAAAGTGTCCACGGAAGGGTGATGAAGCTGGTGAGGGGCCTGGAGCAGAGCCCTGTGAGGAGAGGCTGAGGGAGCTGGGGGTGTGCAGCCTGCAGAAGAGGAGGCTCAGGGCAGAGCTCATTGCTGTCTACAACTCCCTGCAGGGAGGCTGTAGCCAGGTGGGGTTGGGCTCTTCTGCCAGGCAAGCAGCAACAGAACAAGAGGACACAGTCTCAAGCTGTGCCAGGGGAGGTCTAGGCTGGATGTTAGGAGGAAGTTGTTGGCAGAGAGAGTGATTGGCATTGGAATGGGCTGCCCAGGGAGGTGGAGGAGTCACTGTCCCTGGAGGTGTTCAAGAAAAGACTATATGGGACACTTAGTGCCATGGTCTAATTGATTGGCCAGGGCTGGGTGCTAGGTTGGACTGGATGATCTTGGAGCTCTCTTCCAACCTGGCTGATTCTATGTTTCTATGATTTATGACAAATGCTCACAGCATATTGTGATATGACCTCTGCTATTGATACCTCTTGGTGACAGTCAGAGAAGTTCTTACAAATTAAGGTAAAAGCCCAAATGGCTTCCTTATTCCAGTATTTCATAACTGCAGCTCCAGCTGGTCTGACCACTTTTCTTACTCGTTAAAATGACTTGACTAATTTTTCATTGGTTCTGCATCAGATTATGAATCAAAAGCCTCACTTCAAAAAATAGTGTGTGCCCATTAGACGCATTCTAACTCTGCAATGTGAAAGCCTGCGCTTTACCAAATGCCTTGAAACCATCCACCTGCTTGCAGTTGGTATATGCCACTCAAAATCAAGCTTCTCTGGTGCTCTAGTGAGGGGGAAAAAACCTTCCACCCCTTAAAATGCCTCCTATTGTGCAGTAGTGGTATTCTGGCACAGTACTGCAGTAGCTGAGACAGAATAATAAGCCTATTTACATCTTTACAGCTTGATAACTCACAAAACTAAGTTACATCTAAGTAATTTTGGGGGCATTAAAGCTTTTCAGCGTCTGCAGAAGAAAAGCATGCTAATGAACTAAACAATTTTTTTGTATATCCAAATGAATGTTATCTTTCAAACCAGAACCAAATTCCCTAGCTAAATCTCTGGCTATAATTTCCTGAGCTTGTGTGAAGTAGTCCTTTATGTACGATTATTATTTTAGTAGCTCTGCTAAAGGACTAAATCTCTTACATTCATTAAAAACTAATAGTTGCCTTTTAAGCACATTAGTGGATAATACTTATTCATATCACAAGGAATCAGGCTGTGCTGTGCTGACTTTCATTATCAGAAAGTACTTTCATTTGTTGGGTTGTTGTTTTTTTTCCATGTAAAGTTTATACTTCATATACTTAAAAAATTGAAGCCAAGAGCAATTGTAAAATATAAACTAAAGTCTATTTACTACTGTCCATGAATCTCCAAAAAGCAAAACTCTTCACTGTTAAAAAAGAAAAAAAAAAAAGGTCATTCTCAACACATACACATAGGTTATGACCCAAATGCTCGTTAGATTCAACTAACAAATCCTATGATCTCCAGCCTTTGGAAAAACTTCTGTGGTGGTAGGCTTGATGGGGTAAACATGGGCTTAGCCATGCCCAGACATGTTCCCCTGCCCCCACTCCTGTGCTAGGGGAAGCAACTCTAGCAGGGGAGGATGAAAGCTCTGGTTTAGAATCATAGAATCATAGAATCAACCAGGTTGGAAGAGAACTCCAAGATCATCCAGTCCAACCTAACACCCAGCCCTATGCAAATTAGACCATGGCACTAAGTGCCTCATAGAGTCTTTTCTTGAAGACCTCCAGGGACAGTGACTCCAGCACCTCCCTCAGCAGCCCATTCCAATGCCAATCACTCTCTCTTGCAAGAACTTCCTCCTAACATCCAGCCTTTACCTTCCCCAGCACAACTTGAGCCTGTGTCCCCTTGTTCTATTGCTGGTTGCCTGGCAGAAGAGCCCAACCCCACCTGGCTACAGCCTCAACCTTTTTTGCTAAAAGACATAATGCAAGACACAATGCATCTGAAACTGGCCCCTTAGAGACATTAGTGTTTACAGATACAGAACCATCCAGGTTGGAAAAGCCCTTCAGGATCACCAAGTCCAACCTAGAACCCTACTCCACAAGATTCACCTTAAACCATATCCTTAAGAACCACATCCAAATTGCCCTTAAACACATACAGAGTGGGTAACACAACCACCTCCCTGGGCAGCTCATTCCAATCTCTAACCACTCTCTCTGTGCAAAACTTTTTCCTAATGTCCAATCTAAACGTCCCCAGTCTCAGCTCGAGGCCATTCCCCCTTGGTCTGTCTCCAATTACCTGTGAGAAGAGACCATATTTCATATGGATGTACACAAGAATACAACTAACAGAAGTTTTGGAGTTAAAACTTGTAGTGAATTCAAATTTTCATGCCTAGATTATTTATGCCCTGTATGATTTCTACCAAAAGCTATGGATGTGTTAGAGACAGGGGAAAGCCAAGAGAACAGCTGTACAACCAATGCTCTTACTGATTTTACTGACTAACAACAGTCTTGGGAGCCTAACAAGGGGGAATCCACTTGAAGACAGAGAAATGAGCTAATGAGGCACAGCAGAAACCTGAAGTCAGTGAAAGGGAAGAGCTGTACATCCTCTGGCCAGCAGCATGAGGCAGGTTCCAAGTGTCAAAAGGTGAGGGCAGGAGAACTCTTATCCCTGCCAAATTGATACGACTGCTGCTCAAGAAGCATAGCACAAAGGGAGAACCTCCTTTACACTGCTGGTTTCAGGCTGCCTCAGTGAGGATTAGCATTGCCCAAAGGAGTGTCTACCACCTGAATTGCCCTCCTTGGCCTAAGGCCAAGTTCACCTCAATGGTCCCAAGAAACAGACAGGAAATTATTCCACCTCCGATACACTTTATGGCTACAATGATTTTTTAAATCCATGGAATCACAGAATCAGCCAGGTTGGAAGAGACCTCCAACATCATCCAGGCCAACCTAGCACCCAGCCCTAGCCAGACATCCAGACCATGGCACTAAGAGCCCCATACAGGCTTTGCTTGAACACCTCCAGGGATGATGACTCCACCACCCCCCGGGCAGCCCATTCTAGTGCCAATCACTCTCTCTTGCAAGAACTTCCTCCTATACCTCCAGAACCCAGTCTATACCTCCCCTGGTATAGAGGAGGAGACTGTGTCCCCTTCTTCTGTTGCTGCTTGCCTGGCAGCAGAGCCCAACCCCACCTGGCTACAGCCTCCCTTCAGGTAGTTGTAGACAGCAATGAGCTCTGCCCTGAGCCTCCTCTGCTGCAGGCTGCACACCCCCAGCTCCCTCAGCCTCTCCTCACAGGGCTCTGCTCCAGGTACCTCACCAGCTTTGTAGCCCTTCTCTGGACACCTTCCAGGATCTCAACATCTCTCTTGAATTGAGGAGCCCAGAACTGGACACAGTAAATTGCTGATGTTACAGATTCTTTTCCAAATTCTGGCAATCAAGGCTGCAGACTTCTGCTACCACTGAATTCACTGCATATACTTTTTTAAGCTACAAAAACTCGGTGAGTGTGATAAATGAATTCTGCCCAGCTGACAAATAGAAGACACATTAACCAAGTCCACTGTTTCCTGAGAAGCAGAGTGCTGTGTGGAAAGACAAACTAAGAGAAGCCTGAAAAGTAGTCTGAAAATCGCAGGAACTTTAATATCCTTCTCATCAGGAAGGAAGAATTACTTTGAGGATGGATTTATCAATCCCTAAAGAAAGTTTCTCCTTCCAGGTGTAGCTCCATCCCTTTGATGACTTTAAAATAAGATGAGCCAGTGATGCCACTTAACAATCTTCCAATGAGAGGACCTGTGACAGAGCTATTTTACTTTGCTTGTTCCAGACTGTGCTGGTTTGAGGCTAATTGGAATATTCTAATGAGACAAATTAGATCATGGGTTGTGAAAAGAAAATAACTCTAAAGTCTGTATCATTCATTGGTGTGCTAAAAGGGATAAAAAGAGAGCAGCCAGACAGAGAGGGACGTGGAGGTGCTGGTAGATAGCAGCTGAACATGAGCTAGTGGTGTGCCCAAGTGGGCAGGAGATCCAATGGCATCCTGGCCTGGCTCAGGAGCAGTGTGGCCAGCAGGACAAGGGAGGTTATTCTGCCCCTGGACTCAGCACTGCTCAGGCCACACTTTGAGTGCTGTGGCCAGTTCTGGGCCCCTCAATTCAAGAGAGATGTTGAGGTGCTGGAAGATGTCCAGAGAAGGGCAGCAAGGCTGGGGAGGGGCCTGGAGCACAGCCCTGTGAGGAGAGGCTGAGGGAGCTGGGGGTGTGCAGCCTGCAGAAGAGGAGGCTCAGGGCAGAGCTCATTGCTGTCTGCAGCTACCTGTAGGGAGGCTGTAGCCAGGTGGGGTTGGTCTCTTCTGCCAGGCAACCAGCAACAGAAGAAGGGGACACAGTCTCAAGTTGTGGCAGGGGAGGTCTAGGCTGGATATTAGGAGGAAGTTGTTGGCAGAGAGAGTGATTGGCATTGGAATGGGCTGCCCAGGGAGGTGGTGGAGGCACCATTTCTGGAGGTGTTAAAAAAAACCCTGGCTGGGGCACTTAGTGCCATGGTCTGGTTGATTGGACGGGGCTGGGTGCTAGGTTGGGCTGGATGAGCTTGGAAGTCTCTTCCAACCCACTTGATTCCATGATTCTATGCCACAGTTGAACAGGGCAATTACTTCTCTGGGCAGAGAGATAGAGAGCAACTAGGGCTGGGTGACTGGTTGGAGTGGATGAGGCACTTAGTGACATAGTCCAGTTGATTGGCCAGGGCTGGGTGCTAGGTTGGACTGGATGAGCTTGGAGGTCTCTTCCAACCTGGCTGATTCTATGATTCTATGATTTTATAGATTTTTTCTCAGTGTTAAAAATATAAACAAAAGTCTGCCTATGCTCAGTGTGTTTAGCAAACCTGTAACTCCTCTCTGTCAAAGTATCAGGCATTAGGAGCAGCAGCTATCATCTGTACAAAAGAACCACTAAACCACCAAGGACATTTTAAAGGTACAGTGGGTGTAGTTTTAAAGAGAAGGAAAACCACTTTACTCCTCTCAAATTTATACTTTGACCCTGAATCTATTTTAACAGAGAGCAACAGGAAGGTATCCATCAATCTAAATGGGAATAGGACAGGACCCCAGGGAAGTTTCTCAATTCTATGTGGTTTTTATACTGAATCAATGTGAAGCTTTCCATTTTGGTAGTAAAACATCAATATCATGGTTTGATGTAATCTTGCACATCACATGCACATATAAAGAAGATAAGAAACTAAATTAAACAGCTATTGTTGTAAAAGTGAATGGATTGGACTCTCCAAAGGTAACCAGAATAAAATCACTGCCAACACTGGCTCAGTCCAATTGCATGTTTTTCCAGCTGTATTTTGTAACCAGATTATTTTGGGGCTATAAAACTTGGTTTTCAAAAGTCATGGAAAGTTTATGCACTTGGATTATGCAGAGCCACTTATCTGGAACAAAGTCACTTAACAGTACTGAAGAAAACAAACAGGCAGCCTTAAACAGAAAATAGTCCCTAGACTTTTAATGCTGTTTAAGTATGCAGTCTCCTCCACCCTGACTCCTATTCCCAACAACATCACACTCAAATATTTACTTCTAAATTACCACACTTCTGCATTTCCTTATACCTTCCTCTCTGAGCCACATGTGTGATCAGTTCAGCATTTCTAAAATTCACTTTTCTGTATTTATTACAAATCAACTCAGTGACAAAGACATGCTGTGAAATGGTGGAGTTTACTATTCCACAGGGTAGAACCAGAGCAACAAGTAGAATTGCAACCCTGAACTTCTGCAGGGCTAACTTTGTGCTCTTCAGGGCCAAGCTGGCAGCAACCCCATGGGCTAAGGCTCTGGAGGGGAAAGGAGCCCAAGAAATTTGGCTACTTTTTAAAGACCACTTCCTCCAAACCCAAGCCAGGTGTGTGCCCCTGAGTAACAAATCAGGTAGGTGTGCTAGGAGACCTGCATGGGTGAATAAGGAGCTCCTGAAGGGAATCTCAGGGAAGAAGGAAGCTTGCAATTCATGGAAGAAGGGATTGGTCACTTGGGAGAGCTACAGAGAAGTAGTCAGGGCATGTAGGAAGGCAGCAAGGAAGGCCAAAGCCCTCTTGGAACTGAAGCTGGCAAAGGAAGTAAAACAGAACAAGAAAGGCTTCTTCAAGTACACCAGTAGGAAAAGGGAAGGTGTGGGGGCAGTGCTGGATGAGGAGGCAGCCTGAGAACTGAGGGTGCAGAGAAGGCAGAGCTGCTGAATGCCTTCTTTGCTTCAGTCTTTACACCTAAGGCTGAACTCCCCCATGGACTCCAGACCCTGGGTGAAGGAGAGGAAGCCTGGAGGAGGGAATGCTCCCCACTAGTCAGTGCAGACTGGGTTAGGATCAGTTACACACATTGAACATTCACAAGTCCATGGACCCTGATGAGATGCACCCAAGGGTGCTGAGAGAACTGCCTGAGGTTATTGCTCTGCCACTCTCCATCATCTTTGCCAAATGGTGGCAGACAGGAGAGGTGCCTGAGGACTGGAGCAGAGCCAATGGCACTCCAGCCTTCCAAAAGAGCAAGAAAGAAGTTCCAGGAGGACTACAGACCAGTCAGCCTCACCTCCATCCCTGGAAAAATGATGGAGCAGCTCCTGCTGGAGGGCATCTCAAGGCACTTGGAAGAGAAGAAGGTTATCAGGAGTAGTCAGCATGGATTTACCAAGGGGCAGTCATGTTTGACTAACCTGAGAGCATTCTGTGATGCCATAACTGAATTCAGATTCAGGGAAACCAGTGGGTGTAGTCTACCCTGACCTTAGCAAGGCCTTTGACACCATCTCCCATGACATTGTAGTGAGCAAGCTGAGGAAGTGTGGGATGGAAGAGCAGACAGTGAGGTGGGTTAGGACTGGTTGCAAGATAGAGTTCAGAGAGTGGTGATCAATGGTGCCAGGTCCAGCTGGAGAGCTGTGACCTGTGGTGTCCCCCAGGGATCAGTGCTGGGGCCAGTCCTGTTCAACATCTTCACTAATGCCATTGATGAGGGCACAGACAGACAGAGTCTGCTCAGCAGGTTTGCTGATGACACCAAGCTGGGAGGCTTGGCTGAGACAGCTGAAGGCTGTGTGGCCATACAGAGAGACCTGGACAGACAGAGCTGGGCACAGAGGAACCAGATGAAGTTCAACAAGAACAAGTGCAGAGTCCTGCACCTGGAGAGGGATAATAAACTGCACCAGTACAGGCTGGGAGGTGATCTGCTGGAGAGCAGCCCTGTGGAGAGGGACCTGGGGGTGCTGGTGGATAACATCCATGGCACAGCAATGTGCTCTGGGGGCCAAGAAGGCCAATGGGATCCTGGGGTGTATTAGGAGGATTGTGTCCAGCAGATCAAGGGAGGTTCTCCTCCCTCTCTACTCTGCTTAGACCCATTCTTGAATACTGTGTTCAGTTTTGGGCATCCCAGTTTAAGAGGGACAGGGATCTGCTGGAGAGGGTCCAGCAGAGGGCTAGGAGGATGATGAGGGGACTGGAGGGCATGGCTGATGGGGAGAGGCTAAGGGAACTGGGGCTGCTTAGTCTGGAGAAAAGAAGACTTAGAGGGGATTTGATAAATGTTTATCAATGTCTGAGGTCTGGCAAGGAGGGGGGGACAGGCTCTGCTCACTGCTCCCTGGGATAGGACAAGCAGCAATGGGTGTAAGCTGCGGCACAGGAGGTTCCAGCTTAACACAAGGGAGAACTTCTTTATTGTAGGGGTCCCAGAGCACTGGCACAGGCTCCCCAGAGAGGTTGTGGAGTCTCCTTCTCTGGAGCCTTTCAAGGCCTGTTTGGATGTGTTCCTCTGTGACCTGAGCTAGATTGTGTGGTCCTGCTCTGGCAGGAGGGTTGGAGATGATGATCTCCTTGGGTCCCTTCCAACCATTAATATCCTGTGAGCCTGTGATGCTGTGAAATGATTAGCATTATCTTGTAGGTGTGGCAACTTTAATTTAAACAAGTATTGTCCATAAACAAATATCCTGTTGCATGTTATGAAGAGCTATATTTATCCCATAGACTTCCATAAAGCAAAAATAGAAAGCTAAAGAGTTACACAGAATCATAGAATCAGCCAGGTTGGAAGAGACCTTCAAGTTCATCCAGCACAACCTAGCACCCAGCCCTGGCCAATCAACCAGACCATGGCACTAAGTGCCTCATCCAGGCTTTGCTTTAACACCTCCAGGCACAGCGACTCCACCACCTCCCTGGGCAGCCCATTCCAATGCCAATCACTCTCTCTGACAACAACTTCCTCCTATACCTTCAGAACCCAGTCTATATCTCCCCTGGTATAGGGGAGGAGACTGTGTCCCCTTCTTCTGGTGCTGCTTGCCTGGCAGAAGAGCCCAACCCCACCTGGCTACAGCCTCCCTTCAGGCAGTTCTAGACAGCAATGAGCTCTGCCCTGAGCCTCCTCTTCTGCAGGCTGCACACCCCCAGCTCCCTCAGCCTCTGCTCCAGGCCCCTCACCAGCCTTGCTGCCCTTCTCTGGACATCTTCCAGCACCTCAACATCTCTCTTGAATTGAGGAGCCCAGAACTGGACACAGCACTCAAGGTGTGGCCTGAGCAGTGCTGAGTCCAGGGGCAGAAGAACCTCCCTTGTCCTGCTGACCACTCTGCTCCTGAGCCAGGCCAGGATGCCATAATCTGAAAGACTCTTACCTTTCTTATACTCTGCTTTAGAAGAAGTCACCTTATTTCATTTCTTTTGCCAGGATTAAGTTCTTATTTCTGTGACTTCTAAGTGACAGAAGCCATTGAAAAAGAAGAAAAGGGGGGGAAAAAGAGCCATTTTTTTAATGACCATTGCTAATAGCTTTACAGACATCAAAAGTAAATTACTACTCCTAAGAAACATTCTGACCCTTTCCAAGCAAACTATTTCTCCTTTCCCCTGTGAATCAAGTAGAAAGTCTTTCCAAGTGTTTTTAAAGACAGCTTTTCTAAGTTAACTTTCTCAGCCTTTCCAAACTTGGGGCTTTTTAGCTTGCAGAGGAGGAGACTGAGAGGTGACCTCATCATTGGTTATAAAGATGTGCAGGGTGAGTGCCAGGAGGCTGGAGCCAGGCTCTGCTGAGTGATGCCCAGTGACAGGACAAGGGGCACTGGGTGGAAGTTGAGGCATAGGAAGTTCCATGTGAACCTGAGGAAAACCTTAGGAAGATTTTTTTTCCATGTGAGGGTGACAGAGCACTGGAACAGGCTGCCCAGGGGGGTTGTAGAGTCTCCCTCTCTGGAGATAATCAAGAACTGTCTGGATGTGTCCCTGTGTGATCTGCTCTGGGTGATGCTGCTCTGGCAGGGGGGCTGGACCAGATGAGCTTTTGAGGTCCCCTCCAGCCCCTGACATTCCATGATTCTACCCTTCTGTGATTACTTTCTGTTCTACTGATTTCAGCATGCAAATCTCTTAGAGGAGACAATGTGTTTTAGTTTTGGTGTAGGTTCTCATCAATGTCTCAGTTATGTAAGGATGGTGACTTTTCTCCTGCAACAGCATCAGTGATATACTGGGACCAGTGTAAAACATCTGAGCCATTATGAGGAGAATTAAAAGGCAGCACAGCTTTTGCTGATTGCCCTGGGGACATAAGTTCCAATTTTCTCCAGACAACACAGAAATTTGTCAACAGAAGTTACACATGCAGGATAACAAGTCTAAAATTAGAGGCCTTCCTACATAACTCCAAAGTGAAAAGGAATGAAACTAACTTGCCTATAGACAAGTTTTCTTTCTGCATTTCTTACCCTTTTGAGGGTCAACGTTGTCCCTCCAGATGTCACAGATCAGAGCTCTCCTGGCCATTTAATTAAGTTTGGGAAGAACATGGCAGTGCAGGAATAGAAGCAGAGGAAGTGCATTTCCCACAGCTGTAGCTTTGTTGGTGTCTAATTGTGACTGCGGATTGAATGTAACAGGAGAAGATCAGAACAGCCACTGTTAGGCTAGAATCCCATCCCAGGGCATGACTTTGAGGAAGGTGATTATAGCTCTGTTAAGTGAGGAGAGTGAGAGCTGATGTAAACTCTATGGCACAGTTTTCCTAACGGCAGAAAACCTGCCTTGTCACTTTGATGGTGTTCAGGATACAGTCACACAGGGCAATTGCTTCTCTGGAAGCACAGCTGGGGTGAAAAGAGAACATGAAGTCTAATCTAATCAAGTCTGTTTCCTACAAAGCTCTGGCATGATTCTGGCCTAAGTAGCTATTTATCTTCAGTAACCTTTTAGCACCATGGTGGTGAGAAGGATGAGGTCAAAGGCATGTTGCCATAAAGGGGGCCTGGAGCACAGCCCTGTGAGGAGAGGCTGAGGGAGCTGGGGGTGTGCAGCCTGCAGAAGAGGAGGCTCAGGGCAGAGCTCATTGCTGTCTACAACTGCCTGAAGGAAGGCTGCAGCCAGGTGGGGTTGGGCTCTTCTGCCAGGCAACCAACAACAGAACAAGGGGACACAGTCTCAAGTTGTGCCAGAGGCTGGATGTTAGGAGGAAGTTGTTGGCAGAGAGTGATTGGCATTGGAATGGGCTGCCCAGGGAGGTGGTGGAATCACTTTTCAAGAACAGACTGGATGAGGCATGAGTGCCATGGTCTGGTTGATTGGCTAGGGCTGGGTGCTAGGTTGGACTGGATGAGTTAGGAGGTCTCTTCCAACATGGTTGATTCTATGCCACAGTTGAACAGGGCAATTACTTCTCTGAGCACAGCTGGGATGAAAGAAGAACATGAAGAATAACCTAATCAAGTCTACTTCCTGCAAAGCTTTGACATGATTCTGGCCCAAGTAGCCATTTATCTTCAGTAACCTTTTATCACCATGGTGGTGAGACAGATCAGGTCAAAGGCATTTTGCCTAAAGGGAAGCCTCCACAGAAACTACCATAATTCTGTGTGAAAATACTTTACCTTCACTGTGACACTTTGTGGAAGTACCAAAAAGGATCAAAATTCACTCAGATTTGAACTGAGATGAACACTTGGAGACTGATTCAATTGGTTACCTCCTGCTGACAGTAAGAGGACAGATTCCAGTGAGAAATAGTACAAGAATAAAATCAAATCACAGTAAAGTAGACTACAGTCAACACGAGTTACTTTTTCCATGGCAGATGCCCACAGCTCACACTTTTGCCTAATCTAGCAAGAAGGGAGCACTCCCCCTTCCTCCTGGGACTTCTGCAGCCTCCCATTTACCCCAGAGTGAAACTACATGCTGAAAGTTACTACTCTGCTCCCAAAAACTCATTCAGATCAGTTGATGTCTCATTCAGTTTCAGCACAAGACTGAATCATAGAATCATAGAATCAGTCAGGGTTGGAAGGGACCACAAGGATCAGCCAGTTCCAAATCCTCTGCCATGGGCAGGGATGCTCTGCCCTAGAGCAGGCTGTCCACAGCCTCATTCAGCCTGGCCTGAAACACCTCCAGGGATGGGCCCTTCTGGCCACACTTCACCTGATACAGCCCAGGCTCTGCTTGGCTTTCTGGGCTGCAAGTCCACACTGCTGGCTCATGTTGAGCTTCTCATCCACCAACACCCCCAAGTCCCTCTCCTCAGGGCTGCTCTCCAGCCACTCACTGCCCAGCCTGCATTTGTGCTTGGGATTGCCTCGACCCAGCTGCAGGACCTTGCACTTGGTCTTGTTGCACCTCCTGAGGTTGGCTTGTGCCCACCTCTGCAGCCTGCCCAGGTCCCTCTGGCTGGATCCCTGCCCTCCAGCCTGTCTGCTGCAGCACACAGCTTGGTGTGGGCAGCAAACTTGCTGAGGCTGCACTCAGTGCCTCTGTTGATGGCACCCACAAAGATGTTGAACAAATCTGGTGCCAGGACTGATCTCTGAGGGACTCCACTTGTCACTGGCCTGCACTTGGCCATGGAGCCATTGACAGCCACTCTTTGGGTGGGGCCATCAAACCAGTTCTTTATCCATCCAGTGGTCCACCCATCAAACCCCTGTGTCACCAGCCTGGAGCCCAGGATGTGGTGTGGCACAGTGCCCAAGGACTGTATGTTTTCCTTGGTGTCTCAGTCAGTTTCAGCACAAGATTGAAAGTTTGCCACAGTTGAGAAAAACAAAGGTGCATAATAAATATGTGCAGTGCCCAGACATGGAGTGTTTCCATGGACTGAATACAGCTCTGAGCAACCCAGTCAGATCTCACAGCTGATCCTGCTTTCAGGCAGAGGTTGGTTAGATGACAAACCTCCTGAGGTCACTCCCATCCTAGATGATTCTTAACAATGAAGAGCTCCAACGCATGACACATCATCACCTTCTGCATTATTCATCTTGAAATCAGAAAACAATTAAAAATTAATAGGGCAGATGTTCTTGGTAATGAAATGAACCATTCTTTAGCTGAAGCAGGATCATTGAGGCAACTACAACTGCACTTTCTACTCTTTATTCTCATCATGTCTGGCTTTAAATTATTGTAATTGCCTGTGGTAGAATATTAGTCTTCAGATGTGCATGCAAGTCAAATCCCATGTGGAAATTCCTTTGTACAGCAGATGAATATTTACCATGGATGTGTTTATGAAGCAACTATTCACAAACATTTCTCTCCAAAGGTGAGTTTAAAACAAACCTACCCTGCTTAAGTTGTGAAATACCTCTAATTCCAGACTTCTTTGCATTGTGCTGCTTGCTAGGGCATGGCAGGACCTCTTTTGTAGAGGAGCTACTGCAAAATCCTGTTACCCCTTCCAGCACATGCTAACTCCTTTGCATCAGCCCTGTCCCACATGTAGAATGCCTGTTTGCAGCTGAATCATTGCCCACTTCTGAATCAGCAGTACTGGGAGGGTATCTTCAGAGCATATTCCTGAGGTTGCAAACTGCCCTTCCTCCCAGCTAAGCATCAGTGCTGACGCCTCCATTCCCCAGCACTCCTCTCTCCTGCTGTTTTCAACTCCTCTGCTGATATTAGAGCTAAACAGCACAGGAAATACAGCCTACTGAGTAAGACTCAATGCCCTTCTGCACCCAAGTTCAAGAGCCTCTCAGCATGGCTGGTATGCACACTTGTGCATATGTTTGCATTGCAAAGTCAAACAGCCAGGCCTAAATCACAGGTAAAACTAGATGCTCATGCAATCAGGAATGAGACACTCCTCCTTTTACTTCAAGCAGACAGCTGTTGATTTACTATTTCAGGCTTGACAATAACAAATCAAGAAGCTTAACAAAGTGAGACTGCCCCAGACCCTCATATGGGAGCGCATTACTTGAAAGGTTTTCTCTGTAAAAAGCAACAATACTCTACTCAAAAAAATAACTGTGACTAGTAAAACCATGGGATAGATTCAGTCACTAAAAGATCAAGCTTTAAGACAGTGTCTTTAAGAAACCATCAGCCTGTTACAAATGGTGCAAACTTAATAATCAATAGCAACTCTTACATCCAGCTGAAGGCTGTTAATAACTATGAAAATTGTTCAGTAACATTAAATCATCAAATCATAGAATCAACCAGGTTGGAAGAGACCTCCAAGCTCATACAGTCCAACCTAGCACCCAGCCCTATCCAGTCAACCAGTCCATGGCACTAAGTGCCTCAGCCAGACTTCTCTTCAACACCTCCAGGGACAGTGACTCCACCACCTCCCTGGGCAGCCCACTCCAATGCCAATCACTCTCTCTGACAACAACTTCCTCCTGACATCCAGCCTAGACCTCCCCTGGCACAACTTCAGACTGTGTCCCCTTTTTCTGGTGCTGGTTGCCTGTGAAAAGAGCCCAACCCCACCTGGCTACAATGTCCCTTCAGGCAGTTGCAGACAGCAATGAGCTCTGCCCTGAGCCTCCTCTTCTGCAGGCTGCACACCCCCAGCTCCCTCAGCCTCCCCTCACAGGGCTGTGCTCCAGGCCCCTCACCAGCTTCATCACCCTTCTCTGGACACCTTCCAGCACCTCAACATGTCTCTTGAATTGAGGAGCCCAGAACTGGACACAGCACTCAAGGTGTGGCCTGACCAGTGCTGAGTACAGGGGCAGAAGAACCTGAGCCAGGCCAGGATGCCATTGGCTCTCCTGCCCACCTGGGCACACTGCTGGCTCATCTTCAGCTACTCTCTACCAGTACCCCCAGGTCCCTTTCCTCCTGGCTGCTCTCAGCCACTCAGTCCCCAGCCTGTAGTGCTGCTTGGGGTTGTTGTGCCCAAAGTGCAGAACCCTGCACTTGGCCTTGTTAAATCTCATCCTGTTGGCCTCTGCCCACCCATCCAGCCTGGCCAGGTCCCTCTGCAGGGCTCTCCTACCCTCCAACAGATCCACACCTGCTCCTAGCTTGGTGTCATCTGCAAAATTACTGATGCTGGACTCAATCCCCTGGTCCAGATCATCAATACAGATATTGAACAGGACTGGGCCCAGCACTGATCCTTGGGGAATACCTCTAGTGACAGCTGCCAACTGGATGTGGCACTAGAAATCTCCCCAGAAAACTCATTCACAAGGCTTGAAGTGCAGGGTTTGGATACTTATACACACAGGGAACAAGTGAAACTAGAAGACTTAAAGAAAAAACTAGCAAATGCAAGTGTTAAAACTGAAAAGAGGTTCTTAGTTTCTTAGAACAAGAATCCAAGCATAGATAAGGCACTTCTGCTTGGGGCGCTGCCTGAGCTGCACTTCTCTCTAGACTCTCTGCTGTCTCTCTGATTCCTAACCTCTTTGCTTCCTAACCCCTTGGCCAAACCTCCACTCTTCCTTGGAACTGGGGTAAGGTTGAGAGGGGTGGGAGAAGGTGGTACAGTTCCAACACTTTATTATAGCTTAAACACTGAAGCCATAAGGAGAAAGGTGTACTGGAAACCACAATGCTTATAGCTCAAATACTAAAGTCATAGAGAGAAAGGTGTATGACAGGGAATGCTGAGGAACTCTGTTGATCAAAGAGCAGCTTACACTCAGCCTGTCCAACTGAGCAGCCAAACTCCTGAGATGTGTAGATCACAGGGCTGGCAGGCACTTATCTTCCTAAGGTAGGCATCCCCACCGGGAACTGCACCATCACGCTGGTCAGACTGGTGCTGCTCCAACCCAGCTCCCTAGGCTCTTGGAACAGATGGGGTCAGAATTCTGTGACTGTGCTAGTTTGAAGCAGGCTGGAATGTTTTGGTGAGAAGAACTAGATTACAGGCTGTGAAAGGGAAACAATGGGGATGTCTACTTCTGGACTGGGACTGGGATAAAGTTGAGAGGCGAGGGAGAAGGTGGAAGGGCAGTTGGGAGCCCCTCCTGGGGACTCATGTTTCTGGGAGGGGAGTTGAGTTCCTGTATTACCTTTTCCCTTGTCTATTGCTGTCTATAACTGTATGTACTGTAACTATCTGCTTGTATATTGTGCCAGCTGTAAATAGAAGCTTCATTCAATTTCCAGAGCTGGCTGAGTCCAGTCTGGGTGATTTTCAAAGTGGGGGGGGGCAGGGAACGCCCAAACCATCACAATTAGCTATGCAAACTGTAAAACTAAAGCACTTACCAAAGGCTTACTTCACGATTTTATATTCCCTCTGACATTTACAGTGTTCTCACCTGTGCAAAGCAAATCCATTCCAGGATATTACAGAATTCACAGATTACACTTCTATAGCTGTTTCTGAAAGCACAGACCTTGGCTTACATACTGACACTGGTTAGACCACACCTTGAGTACTGTGTCCAGTTCTGGGCCCCCCAGTTTAGGAGGGGCATTGAGATGCTTGAGCGTGTCCAGAGATGGGCAACGAGGCTGGAGAGAGGCCTTGAGCGCAGCCCTACGAGGAGAGGCTGAGGGAGCTGGGATTGGTTAGCCTGGAGAAGAGGAGGCTCAGGGGTGACCTTATTGCTGTCTACAACTACCTGAGGGGAGGTTGTGGCCAGGAGGAGGTTGCTCTC
This sequence comes from Pogoniulus pusillus, assembly GCF_015220805.1. Classification (NCBI taxonomy): domain Eukaryota; kingdom Metazoa; phylum Chordata; class Aves; order Piciformes; family Lybiidae; genus Pogoniulus; species Pogoniulus pusillus. Next base: position 2,671,465 of record NC_087291.1, on the reverse strand, counting down.
TTCTCTCAGGTGGCCAGCACCAGAACGAGAGGACACAGCCTCAGGCTGCACCAGGGGAGATTTAGGCTGGAGGTGAGGAGAAAGTTCTTCCCTGAGAGAGTCATTGGACACTGGAATGGGCTGCCCGGGGAGGTGGTGGAGTCGCCGTCCCTGGAGCTGTTCAAGGCAGGACTGGACGTGGCACTTGGTGCCATGGTCTGGCCTTGAGCTCTGTGGTAAAGGGTTGGACTTGATGATCTGTGAGGTCTCTTCCAACCCTGATGATACTCTGATACAGTTCTTAATCTTCCAAGGCAAGCCTTCAGCCCCAGTACTGAATGCTGGCTTGATAAGTGTAGCACTGGGCACTTGTGCTTTGAGCCAGCTGTGCCCAAGTACTAGAGAAAGTCAAAAGTATCCTGGCTTGTATTAGAAATGCTGTGTCCAGCAGGGATAGGGAGGTGATTGTCCTCTTGTACTCAGCTCTGGTGAGGCCACACCTCCAGTATTGTGTTCAGTTATGGACACCTCAACACAAGAGAGATGTGGAGGTACTGCAGCAAGCACAGAGGAGAGCCAGGAAACTGTGGAGGGCTGGGAAAATAAATCTTACTAAGAGTGGCTGATGGAGCTGGGGAAAGATAATTTGAAGAAGAGGAGGCTGAGGGGAGACCTCATTGCAGAGTAAGGATAGGGGTTGGACTTGATGATCCTGAGGGTCTTTTCCAAGCAAAATCTTTCTGTGGTTCTGTGATCTACAGGAGAAAATGGATCTATATTCACAAAAGCACCTGGAAGTTTTAATGCAAAGTAATTTTCAAGTGCAAATAAAGCCACTTGTGCAAAGGCACCGTTTTCAGAAGGACTCCTCCCACTGCATGACACAAGAAACTTAAATTCCAGCCACCCCTTACCCAGATAGGAGGCTCATGGCAATGTTGTAGATGTACAACCTGAAAAAAAAAGCAGTACAACTTCTCTTGCAGGGTGTTGTGGAGGCAGGAATTAATGTGTGGCCGAGTTGGGAATTTATACAAAAATAGTTATTTTATTTTCCCAAAAACCCACCCCCAAAACTACATATACAAAGATTAATTTAGTTTAATTAGCAGATTCAGTCTATGAGAGTTACCTACAGGGATACCATCAATAATGTGACTAGTTTGGAAGTCAGAAGTTGGAAAAGGCTTTAGCTATTAATTAATAGTGGTTTTCTTACTAATAAAGTTGAGACAAAATAACTCACGGTCAGGCTTCCTGGTGCGGTCTGCCTCTCTTTCTCGCTCCCTTTTCAGCGGCTGTAGGTGGATCGTTAGGAGTCGTTAAGAGTGTTTAGCCTGGAGAAGAGGAGGCTCAGGGGTGATCTTGTTACTGTCTACAACTACCTGAAGGGGCACTGTAGCCAGGTGGGGGGTGGCCTCTTCTCCCAGGTAACCAGCAATAGAACAAGGGGACACAGTCTCAAGTTGTGCCAGGGTAGGTATAGGCTGCATATTAGGAAGAAGTTCTTCACAGAGAGAGTGATTGGCATTGGAATGGGCTGCCCAGGGAGGTGGTGGAGGCACCGTCCCTGGAGGTGCTCAAGCAAAGCCTGGATGAGGCACTTAGTGCCATGGTCTGGTTGATTGGCTAGGGCTGGGTGCTAGGTTGGACTGGATGATCTTGGAGGTCTCTTCCAACCTGGCTGATTCTATGATTCTATGATTCTATGATTCTACGGTTAAGCTCTTATAAAGGTGTCAATGGGGAAGACTTTCTTTGAAGCCTTCTGTATTCAGTTTAGGCGAGGGGGAGGGGAGAAGTCTCAGGCAGGCACGAACCTCCAGGCAGTAACCAACTCCAAGGTGGGAACCCCCAAAGGCGGGGAGCCCCCCAGTTTATACCCTCTCTAGACAAAGGGCAGAGTTACCACACCTTAGGCGTGAAAGCACACAGCCAATCCCAGCCCGATCCCTGCGCGGGCACTGCACAGGCACCCCTCGTGCGGGCAGGACCCCTTTGCTCACCCCCTTCACAGCTGCAGGTAAGGGGAGGGTGGGGGGGGAACCAGGCCATGGAGAGAGAGGAATTTAGGGGTATTGTGCTAGTTTGAAGGAAGCTGGAATGTTTTGGTAAAAGAACTAGCTAACGGGCAGTGAAAAGGTAAACATGGTTGTGTCTTCTCTCACAGTCTCGCTGAGAACAGTGGGAAGAAGAAGTAAACACTCTCCACTTTGTTTTCTCACTCTTGCCTTTGCCTTAGACCTGGTCACATCTTCTTAACAACACTGCCACTAACCTTTCTTCTTAACCTCTTGGCTGCACCTCTATTCTTTCTGAGAACTAGGGTAAGGTTGAGAGGGGCTGGGGAAGGTGTTGGGGTGGTTTGAGAGCCCCTTCTGGGGACTCAGGTTTCTGGGAGGGGAGTTGTGCTTCTGTATTGTTTATCCTTTGTATATTTCTGTCTATAACTGTATATATTGTAAATAGCTGCTTGTATATTTGCTGCTGTAAATAAATTGCTTCATCTATATTCCCAGGGTCCGTCTGAGTTAGCTGGGGCAAATTCAAAGTGTGTGGGGCGGGTAAGAGCCCAAACCATCACAGGTACACAGGACTTCCAGGATACAGGGAAGTTAGCAAAGAGTTCTGACTGAGATAGGAGCCAAGCAGAGAGGCTGTTCAATATATTTTCTAACTTAGTCTTCTCCTGCATGTGAAACAAGCAGACGTGAAGGTCAGAAGGTTGGAGAGATTTTACAGAAGCTGTTAACTGACCAGAACTTAAAACCACAAATATATACAATTTCTAGTGCCAACATGGCAAGACAAAAATGTCTATTTCGGTCCTCCATTGCCTTCCTGATAGCAAAGAAACATGCTTCTGCTTTTCAATAAACTTGCAGAAGAAGACATGAGACCCCACAAAGCACTCTCCACATTTTTAACAGAGCTGGTTTTATTCTTGATAGTGTCCTTACTCATATTCATAGAACCATAGAATGGTTTAGGTTGGAAGGGACCTCAGAGATCATCCAGTTCCAAACCCCTGCCATAGGCAGGGACACCTTCACTAGAACAGGTCACTCAAGGCCTCATCCAGCCTGGCCTTGAACACCTCCAGGCAGGGAGCAGCCACAGCCTCCCTGGGCAACCTGTGCCAGTGTCTCACCACCCTCACTGCAAAGAACCCTTTCCTAGAATCTACTTTGAATCTCCCCTCTGCCAGTTTAAACCCATTACTCCTTGTCCTGTCATTACCAGACCTTGTCAATAGTCCCTCCCCAGCCTTCTGGTAGGTCCCCTTCAGATACTGGAAGGCCACTCTAAGGTCTCCTTGAAGCCTTCTCTTCTCCAGGCTGCAGAGCCCCAACTCTTGTAGCCTGTCCTCATAGCAGAGGTGCTGCAGCCCTCTGAGCATCTTCATGGCCTCCTCTGGACTTGGTTGTTCTTGTGTTGGGGGCTCCAGAACTGCACACAGGACTCCAGGTGAGGTCTGAGGAGAGCAAAGGGGCAGAATCCCCTCCCTTGCCCTGCTGGCCACGCTTTCTATGGTGTTTAGCAATAAAAAGGCAAGAGGTCTGTGCTGCCATATAGGCCTTTTCACCCCTGTGAAACTCAGAACCTTATTGCCACTTCCCCACCCCTACATCTGTCAACTGAGAAGCAGCAAAAAACCCAAAAAGTTCAGTTCCTTTTCTGCTGTAATTCAGTCCTTAGCAGAGGTGGCTCATGAAAGGCTGATGCAGCAAGGCAAAATGGGAAGCCAGCAGATTGCAGATAATACCTAGACTTATCCATTACATAAAAAGAATTCACTTAGTGCCCAGCACAATCACCAGTTCAAGGAGTCCTGAAGTAGATTTTCTTTTCCCAAAAAAATAAAAAGGGGGGGATGGGGAAGAGGGGAAGGCACTGGAGAGAAAAGTGAAGCTGCTACCAGCAGAATGAGAGTAATTTCCCTTTCCAGAACATTCCCTACCAAGACTAATATTTCCTTCCAGAATAGTGTGCTAGTTTGTGCCTAGCTGGAATAGTTTGGTGAGAAGAATTAGATTCTAGGCTGTGCAAAGGAAACACTGGTGATGGCTGCTGCACTCATAGGCTTGCTGAGATGGATAAGAACAGCATAAACATAGATAACAGAGTCACTCTGTCTCTTGGGGCTGTGTGAACTTCTCTCTAACCTAATCTGCCCTCTGTGTGACTAATCCATCTGCTTCCTAGCCCCCCGGGCTGACCCTCTAAACTCACCTTTGAACGTAAGGCAAAGCCTTGGGTAAGGTAGAGGGGTAGGAGGAGGGTGGGAGGGTGGTTGGGAGCCCCTCCTGGGGACTCTGGCTTCTGAGGGAGCTGTTGTGTTTCTGTATTACCTTTCAATGTGCATATTTCTGTTCCTAACTGTATCTATTGTAAATATCTGCTTGCATATTGTGCTAAGCTGTAAATATAAAGCTTCATCCAATTTCCAGAGCCCCTGAATCTAGTCTGGGTGATTTCCTTAAGTGGGGGGGGGAGCAGGGAACACCCAAACTGTCACAAAGAGTAACACAATCCATAGCTCAGGAGGCTTTTTCTTTCTTGGTTTTGCTCTGGTTTTGCTGGCCCCAGCCATGCTCTGGCACATAATTATAGGTCAAACAAATTTCTGTTTCTGTCTAGGGCTGATCAGATGTTTCTTTCCCCTTTGTATAAAACTGGAACTGGCAAGCAATGCTGGCAAGCTGTGCTTTCACATTTAATTATTGCAAGTCATCTAGGAATGCAGCCACAGAGCCTGAAACTGTTCCAACTGGTACAAAAGCTTGTCTGCTTAGCAACAGAGCTACAATGAACTGGATCATCTGAGTGCTTCTCTTGCTGTGCTGAATTAAGAATCCAGTCTGCTTATTTTGTGCAAAGACTCCCTGGGCCCAAGAGCTGGACCCATACAATTCTTTTTCAAAAGACATTAAAGCTGCTTAAGTATTCACTGCCACCTAAATTAAATGTTATTTGCATTAACCCACAAAATGTACTTTAGTTCATAGCCAAAATATGCCCATCAACAGACAAACAGATACTGACAAAACTGTCCAAAGTGTAACTGTGAACTGCTTCCACTACAGGAAGAAGTATTTGCCACTCCGTGGGCACTGACACACATTTTGTTGTTGATGAGATCACATTATCAGCTACAAGTGAAGAAATATATCCAGGGCAAAGATACAAAACCCAAAACAATAATTTGCCACCTTTATTTTGTGTCCTTTCATAGAATCAAGCAGTGGGAAGAGACCTCCAAGCTCAACCAGTCCAACCTAGCATGCAGCTCTATCCAATCAACCAGACCATGGCACTAAGTGCCCCAGCCAGGCTTGGCTTCCAGTATCTGAAGGGGACCTACAGGAAGGCTGGGGAGGGACTATTGACAAGGTCTGGTAATGACAGGACAAGGGGTAATGAGTTTAAACTGGCAGAGGGGAGATTCAAACTAGATGTTAGGAAAGGGTTGTTTGCAGTGAGGGTGGTGAGACACTGGCACAGGTTGCCCAGGGAGGCTGTGGCTGCTCCCTGCCTGGAGGTGTTCAAGGCCAGGTTGGGTGAGTTCTTGAGTGACCTGTTCTAGTGGGAGGTGTCCCTGCCTATGGCGGGGAGATGGAACTGGATGATCTCTGAGGTCCCTTCCAACCTAAACCATTCTATGATTCTATAAGGTATGAAATTGCTGTAATGGGTTGCAAAATTCTTACATCACTTTTATGCACAGCTTGTTCCCTTCATAGAGTCATAGAATGAACCAGGTTGGAAGAGACCTCCAAGCTCATCCAGTCCAACCTAGCACCCAGCCCTGGCCAATCAACCAGACCATGGCACTAAGTGCCTCAGCCAGGCTTGGCTTCAACACCTCCAGGGATGGTGACTCCACCAGCTCTCTGCAAGCCAATTAAAACTAATTACCTCACTAAAGCCAGACTAGGGCCCTACTGGAGATTCTCCATGTATTCAACTCAGGTTTGTAGCTCTCAGCTCCTCTTTGCATTCCAGGGGAATTACCATGTATCCATTAAGCTTAAGACATGCCTTTACTGGATTTGGCACCTTTCAAGCATGAATATGGAAGTCTTCTGCTGTGTTAAGCAGGTGTGGTGGGTTTGCACTACACAGAATTTGGAATTTAGCCCCAGAAAGTAAATTCTCATGCTTACCTGGAATTTGGAGGTTAAATGAAATGATTGTTTACAAAAAGTAGGCTGAATACAAAAGGTAATAAACATATACAAATGCAACTAGGCAGTAGCCCAGGTAGCCCTCTGGACACAATAGCCCAGCTACCCCTCTGGACAAAGCCCAGAGGCTGTTGCTAGGTAACACAATATTATCTCTCCTCGCTCCCTTGCACTGTTCTCACCATAACCAAATAGAGTAAAGCAAAGTTCAGAGGGAGCAAAGAGGGAAAAACAAGAGAGAGAGACACACACTGTAACTCCAGGCTGCACAGAGTTTTCACAGATCAGTGGGATGGCATAAACACATCTCTGATATTTTGTCCATCCCCTTGGGGAGAGCAGAGTCCATCACTTTGGTCTCTCTCCAATTCTCTAGAAAACTTTTATTTGCAATTAAGACATTAATCTTACAATGCTACCAGCAGGAAGTATGCTCACAAGGCAATACCTTACAAAAGCTGGAAGTAGATAAATGAAGGCTTTTATATTCTTCTCACAGTAAGGGCCTAAGCAGCAAAGTAACTGTGAGGTAAAGAATTGGAACTCAGTTCGTAGGGGCTTCAAGTATCACCTTGGAACAATGGTCAGGAAGAAAGGAGGAATTATCACACAAGTCAGTTCATTCCAATTTGCAGTCATTTCCACAGCCCATTCCACAGAAAGCATCCTCCACTGTCATTTCAAAGGTCTTGAAAGCTTATGTGATCTTTTCCTTGATATATTTCCCTATTTCTAGCTTTCAGTTCCTGACCAACTCGAGTTGTCAGCCGACAACAAGCAATAAGCCACTACAAAAAACAGACACATTTGTAATAGTAACTGAAGCTGTTGAATAGTAACTTGTTGGAGTAAAACACTTCATGAGGATTCTATACTTTAGACACAACAACCCCAAACAGCTCTACAGGCTGGGGACAGAGTGGTTGAAGAGCAGCCAGGAAGAAAGGGACCAGGGGGTGCTGGTAGATGGTAGCTGAAGATGAGGCAGAAGTGTGCCCAGAGGGACAGCAGAGCCAATGGCATCCTGGGCTGGCTCAGGAGCAGTGTGGCCAGCAGGACAAGGGAGGTTATTCTGCCCCTCTAATCAGCACTGCTCAGGCCACACCTTGAGTGCTGTGTCCAGTTCTGGGCTCCTCAATTCAAGAGAGATGTTGAGGTGCTGGAAGGTGTCCAGAGAAGGGCAATGAAGCTGGTGAGGGGCCTGGAGCACAGCCCTGTGAGGAGAGGCTGAGGGAGCTGGGGGTGTGCAGCCTGCAGAAGAGGAGGCTCAGGGCAGAGCTCATTGCTGTCTGCAGCTGCCTGAAGGGAGGCTGTAGCCAGGTGGGGTTGGGCTCTTCTCCCAGGCAAGCATCAACAGAAGAAGAGGACACAGTTGTTCTGAGGGAGGTCTAGGCTGGATATTAGGAGGAAGTTGTTGGCAGAGGGAGTGATTGGCATTGGAATGGGCTGCCCAGGGAGGTGGTGGAGTTGCTGTTCAAGAACAGACTGGATGAGGCATGAGTGCCATGGTGTAGTTGATTGGAAAGGGCTGGATGCTAGGTTGGACTAGATGGTCTTCGAGGTCTCTTCCAACCTGCTTGATTCTATGAGAGACTGGAAAAGAGAAGGCTCCAAGGAAACCTTATTGTGGCCTTCCAGTGTCTTAAGCTGGTGAGGGACTTTTTAGGATGTCAGGTAGTGATAGGGCTGGGAGGAATGGAGCAAAGCTGGAAGTGGGTAAATTCAGATTGGATGTTAAGAAGAAGTTCCTCACCATGAGGGTGATGAGATTCTGGAGCAGGTTGCCCAGAGAGGTGGTAAAAGCCTCATCCCCGAACTGGATGATCTTGGATGTCTCTTCCAACCTGGTTGATTCTATGATTCTAAGCTTTTAAGGCCAGGCTGAATATGACTCTGAGGGACCTGATCAGTATGAGGTGCTCTTGCCCTTAGCAGAGGGGTTGGAAATGGATGATCTTTGAGATCCCTTCCAACCCTGACAATTCAGTGATGCTATGAAACCAGTAAGTTTATCATTGATTCTCTGCCTTTTGTAACATGCCCAAGCATTGCCAGTTCCCAGATAAACCTCTGCCTAGAAATATTAGGGCGTTTCATAATCTTGGCTTAATATAGCTTACTCTTCTTTAACAGAACTACAACATTGTCCAGTATATCTTCTAACCCCATCATCACTGTTTGGATTTTAATTTAGACTCATAGAATGGTTTAATTTGGAAGTAACCTCAAAGATCATCTAGTTCTAACCCCCTGCCATAGGCAGTACACCTCTAACTAGAACAGGTGTCTCAAGACCTCATCAATCCTTGAGTTGAATACCTTCAGGGAGGGAGAATCCACAACCTCCCTGGGCAAGCTGTGCTGCTGTAAAGAACTTCTTCCTAACATCTAGTTTGAATCTCCCCTCTGCCACTTTATATCCATTCCCCCTTGTCCTGTCATTGCAAGACCTTGTCAATAGTCCCTCCCCAGCCTTCCTGTAGGTCCCTTCAGATACTGGAAGGCCACTCCAAGGTCTCCTTGAAGCCTTCTCTTCTTCAGGCTGAAGAGCCCCAATGCCTGTAGCCTGTCCTCATAGCAGAGCTGCTGCAGCTCTCTGAGCATCTTTGTGGCATCCTCTGGACTCTCTCCATCAGTTCCATGTCCTTCTTGTGTTGGGGGTTCCAGAACTGCACATAGAACTGCAGGTGGAGTACTGCAAGTGCTGCAAATGCACATAGCTGATGCTGATCCAGACAGAGTAACTGTGAAATGTACAGGTATATTGACTGCATTATGCACAAAAGCCACCCACCTCCATTTCTGTAAAATAAAACCCCACAACCTCCTGGAATAGGGTGGGGGAAGAAAAGCTTCCCACAGATTTCAGATTAGCATGAGAATCTCCTTCCTAAATAATTTTTGTCTCCAGTTAAACAGTGTCTGTCAAAATACTGAGCAGCTAATATTTGCTCCTGCATTATTAATTAGTTACTGCTAGAAGTGGGTTTGCTGAAATGCTTCTTAAAAGGCAGTTTTCAGGTACTTTTGAGGACAGATTTCTTAAGTAAAATTCCAGGACTGTCACATTCTTGTTTAAATTTCAGGTCAAGGAAGCTGTTCAGCTTTAACTTAACATCTCTCTGAACAATGTCAAGAACATCACAAAGTGACAAACCAACTGGAGCTGCATGAAGATGATAAGAGAGAGAGATGACATTCATATAAAAATCAAGTTGGAAATCAATAGGGGAGACAGGATTTAAACTGAAAGTATTTTTTATAGCTCAGCTGTTAGTGGGAATCTGTGAGCTTACTGCCATGTGCTTTTCAGGATAAGCTCTGAGACTCTTTTCTTGCATGCCTTCATCATCTTCTCCTGGCTTGCATTCAGGAGTGGAGATTATAACTAACCATTTGCTTGGACATGGGACCAAGTTTCCCCTCATGTCTACAGTTACTATAGCTGAAGGAACCAAGCATAACATCACTAGTTTTATCAGCAGAAAAGTGGAAATGCCTCAGGCATGAGAGACTGGCAGAGCTCCTTCTCCCACCACCATCCCACAGTTGCTTCCAGCAGGTGATAACTCACTCATCTATTTCCTCTGCGTAGCAGGTGCCAAACAACAAGAAACCATACCCAGCCAATGCAGTTTAAGACACTCCTGAGCATGCTTTGAATTATATTAGGGGTCAAGGCAAAATAAATTAATACCTTGAAACTGTTCCTCCCCCACATTCTTGCCAACCATTCCTGTTAGATACAGGACACATAGGGCTCATGACATAAATTTGATTTACATTATACTATTCAGTAAATAATTCAGTTACTCCATCAGCTCCTCACAAGATATCATCTTGAAATCAGCTGCAGATTGCAAAGAATTTGAAATGTTCATCTCAGGGTTTTAATGTAATAGTTGAGTATCTATATAAGCATGTCCTATGCGTGGGGAGTTTGAGATTCGGCTCAAGGTCGCACATCTCCAAAGAGCTTCTGGGGAGGAGGCAGGGCTGGGCTTTGGAGTCAGAAGTGGAGGAGTCTGGGAGGATGTTGTGGATGAGAATCAAGATCTGCTTACCTCCTTCCTATCATAGAATCATAGAATCAACCAGGTTGGAAGTGACCTCCAAGCTCATCCAGTCCAACCTAGCACCCAGCCCTGGCCAATCAACCAGACCATATCACTAAGTGCCTCAGGCAGGCTTTGCAAGAACACAACTGTGTTTGCTGTTTTGAACAGACCAGCAAAGGTATTTCTCCTCTTTTGCATCAGCAGGTGACTAGGAAATTCTTCTACAGCATTAACACTAAAATAACTACACAGGTTCAAAGCAACTATTAATATGATTACAGTTTCCAACAGAGCAGCAATGCTTTTTTGCATTCTCTGCAGACCTTCGTTGTACTCATGTAGACAGTTCCTTTGAAATAATTGAATGGGCTCTTAGAAATTCAAAAGAAGTGCTGACTCAAATTTCTTCATGCCAGTTCGAGGTACTTGCTATATGGTCTCTTTCAATTTGTTGCTTTTGATGGAAATCAGTCTTACCTCCACGCATTAATAAACTTCTCAATTTATTATTTTAGTAGAACAATCCTTTCTTGATGTGGTTTTCAGGCAAAGGAGATACAAGAGCATTTATATCCTACATGCCAGATGGGTATTCTGGAAGACAGTCTGTCCATCACAACCAACTACAATGGCCTCACAGTCCCTGAAATCTACAGGTCTATGAAAAACATAGAATCATAAAATCACACAATCAACCAGGTTGGAAGAGACCTCCAAGATCATCCAGGCCAACCTAGCACCCAGCCCTAGCCAGTCATCTAGACCATGGCACTAAGTGCCCCATCTAGGGTTTGCTTGAACACCTCCAGGGATGGCAACTCCACCACCTCCCTGGGCAGCCCATTCCAATGCCAATCACTCTCTCTGACAACAACTTCCTCCTAACATCCAGCCTAGACCTCCCCAGCACAACCTGAGGCTGTGTCCCCTTGTTCTGTTGCTGGTTGCCTGGGAGAAGAGACCAACCCCCACCTGGCTACAGCCTCCCTTCAGGTAGTTGTAGACAGCAATGAGGTCTGCCCTGAGCCTTCTCTTCTCTAAGCTAATCAACTCCAGCTCCCTCTATGACTGTAACCCAAGCAGTACTTTTCTGTTAACTGCTGGCAAATGTAAATGCTTTTGCTCCTGGACCACTGAGATTGCCTCTGCCTGGACTGTGTCTCTGGATAACGTACTTGGAATTCCTTGTTATGGAAACCACAGGACATGGAGGGGACAGTGATGTGTGTCCATGTTACAGTAAATGAGAAGTCAGGAGAAGGCTGCTGCTCACAGAAGGACCCAAGAGCTGGAAGCACTTATGAGTCTTCCCAGTTGGACTCAGAACACGGCAGCTTAAAACATCAGCTTTCTCAAGCACAGGTTCCAGAACCATGCTGCTACCCTATTTGTGTTCTGTTTCCTCACAGTGTCAGAAGAGCACTGCCTCAAAATAACTCCTCTCTCTGAGATACACTGCAATTACATGGAAATTTATGCTTTTGGAAGATTTTCTCCACAAAGATGAAGATTTTAGTTCTGTGACACTTGGCACAGACTGACATTTCCTACTCTAGGTTCACCAGCAGAGTAAGCTCTCCTTTGCTTAGGTGTACATGTAGGAGTCTTAATAAGAATTAATAATTTGGAGCTTTATGCTGCCTTTAATGTGCTGCCAAGGCAGATAAATCTTATTATCCCTATTTAGAAATGTGGAAAATGAGACAGGGGAATAATGCACTTCATTTAAAATATGATTGCAGACCCAAAAATAGAACCCATGTCCTTTTACCATATTATGTGTGAATTAATCTAGCAAGGGATTAGAAAACTGGTTTAAGTAAAACTAGGAGTTCTTTAGGTATTCTGCCCTAAATATGATCTTCCTAGTACCTAATTGTTCCTTTAGTTTTTATCTTTTAAGGTCCTATTTTTTTCCTAATTACTTTCCCCTACACTCTGCTTAGCTAGTAGCAGATACAGGTATATGCTAGAGAAATAAAGAAGCATCAAAAATGGCATAGCAAAATAATTCCTTCTTTGTCTTGGATTTAAAACTAAATTGTTCAAAGCAAGAAAAAAAAAGTAATTATCATCCAAGTAATCTTTATTGAACTGAAACTCAGAAATCTTTTTGATGAGCCACTTATGAGTTATGCATCAGGCAGAGGCAACTGCAGCTAAATGTGTGTCTGTATTGATATTTATGTACATTTATGCATAGGATGATTTTGTGGGTCTGGCTTTTCTCAGTTGCTTTTTTCTTTTTGCCATTGTCCTGCTAGGGCATAGATCCTGCCAGGCAGGTTTAATTCTGGCTTTCCTCTTCCTGTTGTGCTGGGGTCTGGGAATGAGTTAGATGAGCAAACAATAACGGTTTGGCCCCAGCAAAGCCTTTAGGGCTAGGGGGCTTAGCACCACGCGTTTAGGTGTCTTGTGCTGCCCTCACTGTGCCTGCCTGGCCAAAGGAGGCACTGTGCTAGTTTGAGGCAGGCTAGAATGTTTTGGTGAGAGAAAGTAGATAATTGGCTATGAAAGGAAAACATGGTTGTGTCTCTTCTCTCATAGTCCTGCTGAGAAGTCTGGGAACAAGAAGTAAACATTAGATAACATTCTCCATTTTGTCTTCATTCTGCTTTTGGCTTCACACTGAGCAACATCTCCTTAACCTCACTGCCACTAACCTTCCTTCTTAACCTCTTGGCTGCACCTCTATTCTTTCTCAGGATTTGGGGTAAGGTTGAGAGGGGCAGGGGGAGGTGTTGGGGTGGTTTGAGAGCCCCTCCTGGGGACTCAGGTTTCTGGGAGGGGAGTTGTGCTTCTGTATTACTTATCCTTTGTATATTTCTGTCTATAACTGTATATATTGTAAATAGCTGCTTGTATATTGTGCTAGCTGTAAATAAATAGCTTCATTTATATTCCCAGAGCCCTTCTGAGTTAGCTGGGGCAATTTAAAAGTGTGTGGGGCCAGGATAGAAGCTAAACCACCACAGGCACAAGGCTGTGAATTCATTGGCCTGAACAATGGTGCTAATGCCTATTGGCCAGTTGGATTTTCAAACTGAAGTGTTTAAAGGGGGATGATTTAGAAACTGCCTTTCTGTATTCTGTCTTTCTACATCAGCCTTTGCCTGCACGGAGCCTTCCTGCCTCTCCTCATTTGCGGCTCGTTAAAGGCAGCCACCTGTACACAGCTCACACCCACCACCTTAGCAGCATCTCTTCCCTCTGCCTGAAACGTTTGTATTTCACCCTGGGATCATTATCACGAGTTTGAAAGCATCTCTGATACAGGAGACTTACTCAGGGACCAAAAGAGTCATGAGGACATCTGCTGGAGTGAATTCCAAGACTCCATAGGCATAGTTAGAATTCTTCCTGTGCTCACATTACTGTTTTCCAAGTTCTGACTGTTTAAACTGTTTCATTCTGTGCAATTGCTTCCTGATGACTGAAAATCCAAAGAATCTCAGGGAATTTCCCTGTCTGTATTGACAGTGAGGGCTGTTCCAGCCCAGGTGCAGGACCCTGCACTTGCTGTCATTGAACCTCATGAGGTTCCCCCAGGCCCACCAGCATCACCATCCTTTTCCTTTTTAACTTGAAATAAATTGTCTCAGTTCTAATTTAGATTCCCAGAGACTCAAATAAATTTGATAGAACCAATGACAATTTCATAGAGTGCCCTCCCCTCTTCCCCCTTCTTTCCCCAAAGAAAGGGATTGGATGGAGAGAGAGGAAAGGTGAGCACACCCAAATAAAGAATCTCACTCGATTTGGAAGCTAAAAAAGAAAAGTTTAACAACAGATTAATAAAGGTAACTGAGGCAGGGAAGTTACAAAGGTACAGGGAAGGGAAAACACATACAAAATGTGTAAATGCAACCTGATGGTGATGGCTTTGTCCACCTCGTGGGTGATGGCTACATGGTCAAACAAAAGAGAACCAGGACCAGGACAGTGATGCTGGTAAGCAGGGAGTGCAGAGAGAGAGTGAAACAGGCAGTCCCCCTGCTTTTATGGATCTTTAGACAGGAAGGGGAGTGGGCCAACCATCACCTGGTAGTGTTCAGACCCACCCCTGGGGAGGGGTCAACACCAACTAGGGTCAGGTTCAAGGTTACTCCCTCTGGAGGGTTAACTCTGTACACCAGGGAGGTGGTGGAGTCACTGTCCCTGGAGGTGTTCAAGAAAAGCCTGGATGGGACACTTAGTGCTGTGGTTTGATTGATTGGACAGGGCTGGGTAATAGGTTGAACTGGATGATCTTGGAGGTCTCTTCCAGCCTGGTTGGTTCTATGGTTCTATAATTCTATGATTTTATGAAAATGAAAAAAAAAGGCAGTGTTTGGGGGAAAAAGATTGCCTAGACACACTGGTGAGCTGGCCAGAGGAAAAAAACAGATTCCCATTACTGCAGCACCATACAGAGTTTTGCAGCACATGCTGAAGCTGCAGATGAAATTCTGGACTTGTCAGCTTTGTGTCTGGAAGCTTTCCTGGCTTCCTTTATCTATAGGTGCTGACCCTACTGCTGGAAGAGGAAGATAAGGGAAATGTTTTAATCTGTATATTGATCAGTGAAATGTGTATTGTAAACAAACACTTCAGCAAACCAAGTTCTTCCAGATAGACTGCCTCTTTGCCCTCATTCCCCTGTTACACTGTTTGAAGCAGTTTGCAATCACTCTTTCTTTCTAATCAAGGGAACATTTTTTAAGGTAAAATTCATGCACTATGAGATATGGATGTGCTGGAAAGTGTCCAGAGAAGGGCCACGAGGATGAGCAGAGGGCTGGAACACCTCTACTAGGAGAGACTGAGGGAGTCTTGAGAAGAGAAGGCTCCCAGGTGACCTGAATCATAGAATCATAGAATCATAGAATCAACCAGGTTGGAAGAGACCTCCAAGCTCAGCCACTCCAACCTATCACCCAGCCCTATCCAATCAACCAGACCATGGCACTAAGTGCCTCATCCAGGCTTTGCTTCAACACCTCCAGGGGCGGTGCCTCCACCACCTCCCTGGGCAGCCCATTCCAATGCCAATCACTCTCTCTGTGAAGAACTTCTTCCTAACATCCAGCCTATACCTACCCTGGCACAACTTGAGACTGTGTCCCCTTGTTCTATTGCTGGTTACCTGGGAGAAGAGGTCACCCCCCACCTGGCTACAATGCCCCTTCAGGTAGTTGTAGACAGTAATAAGATCACCCCTGAGCCTCCTCTTCTGCAGGCTGCACACCCCCAGCTCCCTCAGCCTCTCCTCACAGGGCTCTGCTCCAGGCCCCTCACCAGCTTCATTGCCCTTCTCTGGACACCTTCCAGCACCTCAACATCTTTCTTGAATTGAGGGGCCCAGAACTGGACACAGCACTCAAGGTGTGGCCTGAGCAGTGCTGAGTACAGGGGAAGAACAACCTCCCTTGTCCTGCTGCCCACACTGCTCCTTAGCCAGCCCAGGATGCCATTGGCTCTCTTGGCCACCTGGGCACACTGCTGGCTCATCTTCAGCTACTATCTATCAGTACCCCCAGGTCCCTTTCCTCCTGGCTGCTCTCCAGCCACTCAGTCCCCAGCCTATAGCGCTGCTTGGGGTTGTTGTGGCCAAAGTGCAGAACCCTGCACTTGGCCTTGTTAAGGTCACCTTATTGTGACCTTTCAGTATCTTAAGGGGGCTACAAGAAAGTTGGGGAAGGACATTTTAGGCTATCAGGTAGTGATAGGACTGGGGGGAATGGAACAAAACTAGAAATGGGGAGAGTCAGACTGGCTGTTAGGAAGAAATTCTCCATCCTGAGGGTGGTGAGACCCTGGAACAGATTGCCCAGGGAGGTGGTGAAAGCCCTGAGAGGTGTTTAGGCTGGATGAGGCTTTGGCCAGTCTGATCTAGTGTGAGGTGTCCTGGCCCATGGCAGAGGGTAGGAACTAGATGATCCTGGTGGTCCCTTCCAACTGTGCTAGTTAGAAGCAAGCTGGAATGTTTTGGTAACAGAACTAGATAACAGGCAGTGAAATGAAAACAATTGATGTCAACTTCTCTCACAGTCTCGCTGAGAGCTCTGGGAAGAAGAAGTAAACTTTCTCCATTTTGTCTTTTTCTTCTGCCTTTGCCTTCAGACCGAGACACATCTCATTAACCCTGCTCCTACTAACCTTGCTCCCTAACCTCTTGGCTGCATCTCTCTTCTTCCTGAGAACTGGGGGAAGGTTGAGAGGGGCCGGGGGAGGTGTTGGGGTGGTTTGAGAGCCCCTCCTGGGGACTCAGGTTTCTGGGAGGGGAGTTGTGCTTTTGTATTGTTTATCCTTTGTATATTTCTGTATATAATTGTATATAACTGTATATATTGTAAATAGCTGCTTGTAAATTCTGCTAGCTGTAAATAAATTGCTTCATCTATATTCCCAGGGTCCATCTGAGTTAGCTGGGTACCTACAGAAGTGGGGGGGGGGTGGGTAAGAGCCCAAACCATCACACCAACCCTGACTGATTCTATGACTATTGCTTGGCTGCTAGAGCAGGGCAATGCACAGTCGCACTTCAAGCCCTATCACTCTGTGTTTCTGTGGTTCACATGCTAGTGAGATAATTCCATCTAGAGTTACAGAACAGAAAGACATTGGTAAATGATAGGTAAGGCATCTCTAACTTTGGTTTAGCTGCATCTCCTTTGCCCTCTTCCTAAGGGAAACTGAGAAGCTAATAATAGAAGAATATGACACAATAGCAGCGCAAAATATGCTAACTACACATTTTAACCCTCAGTGGTGGCCAGCCAACATCACAGCAACAGGTAATGAGGGGAAAACTAAAAACACAATACATTTTGTCACTGGGAAAAGGGTTCTGGCATGTCCTAGTGCAAATGATAGGAAGTTTTCTAATCTTCAAAGAATACCCAGTGAGGATATTGTCCTTTTGAAGATGAATTTGCTATATACTGAAGTGGATTGGCTCTGAAGTGGATTGGCTTCTGAAGTGGATTGGCTTCACATTTCTTTCTTTCCCAAACTTATTTCCAGGTAAAAAGTACTAAAAATACATTCCTCCCCAAAAAAAAGCCTAATGGAGTGGAAATATTGTCCTAAGCATTACTGAAAATGAAGAGAATGCATCAACAGAGTCATCATGCTCTCTCCTATCATAGAATCATAGAATGAACCAGGTTGGAAGAGACCTCCAAACTCATCCAGTCCAACCTAGCTCCCAGCCCTGTCCAATCAACCAGACCATGGCACTAAGGGCCTCATCCAGGCTTTTCTTAAACACCTCCAGGGCAGCCCATTCCAATGCCAATCACTCTCTCTATGAAGAAGTCTCTCCTATGACTCTATTGGAAATGGATGCAATTCACTCCAGTCATACAAGGAGCAATTAACTCCAGATGTTTTCACAGATTTAAAAGCTTTGGGAAAAAAAAGAAAAAAAAAAGGATCTCCTGGTATTACTTGAAATACTGTGGCAGAAACACAACCTCTCAGGAGTGTTGCCTCAGCTCTCTCACAGAGGGCTGTGCAGCAGTAGAATCATAGAATCATTGAATCAGTCAGGGTTGGAAGGGACCACCAGGATCATCTACTTTCAACTCCTCTGCCATAGGCTGGGACACCTCACACTAGATCAGGCTGTCCAGAGCCTCATCTATCCTGGCCTTAAACACCTCCAGGGATGAAGTTTTCACCACCTCCCTGGGCAGTCCCTTTCAGGGTCTCACTACCCTTAGGATGGAGAACTTCTTCCTAACAGCCAGTCTGAATCTCCCCATTTCTAGTTTTGTTCCACTCCTCCCAGTCCTGTCACTACCTGACATCCTAAAAAGTTCCTCCCCAGCTTTCTTGTAGGCCCCCTTAAAACACTAAAAGGCCACAATAAGGTCACCTGGGAGACACCTCTTCTCCAGACTGAGCAGCCCCAACTCTTTCAGTCTCTCCTCACAGGAGAGGTGTTCCAGTCCTCTGATCATTCTCATGGCCCTTCTCCAGACACCTTCCAACAACTCCATATACCTCTTGTAACAGGAGCTCCAGGTGGGGTGTCACCAGTGTGGAGTAGAGGGCAAGGATCACTTCCCTTGACCTGCTGGCCACACTTCTCCTGATGCAGCCCAGGCTCTGGTTGGCTTTCTGGGCTGCAAGTGCACACTGCTGGCTCCTGTTGAGCTTCTCATCCACCAGCACCCACAAGTCCCTCTCCTCAGGGCTGCTCTCCAGCCACTCACTGCCCAGCCTGCATTTGTTCTTGGCATTGCCTCGACCCAGCTGCAGGACCTTGCACTTGGTCTTGTTGAACCTCCTGAGGTTGGCTTGTGCCCACCTCTGCAGCCTGTCCAGGTCCCTCTGGCTGGATCCCTGCCCTCCAGCCTGTCTGCTGTGCCACACAGCTCGGTGTCACCTGCACTCAATACCTCTGTCCATGTCATTCATGGCATTCATTACAGAAAACCCAAGCAACCATTAAGAAGAAAACCTCTAAATAATGCAGGATTTGCACAAGTGAAACACATTTTGTTGTGAAGCATAAGTTGTGCATGTGGTATATTATTTCAGCACATAAAGCAAATCATTTTAGGGGACATGAAATCCTGTAGACTTTTAATATTTTACATTATTTGACTCAGTGGTTTTCTGTAGCAGTGAATTCTATGTGTGGATATAACTCACAGACTATTTTTAACTCATAGTTCCTAAAATCAATCTTGGTGTGCTCTAAGTATGCATGTTTCAGGTCTTCACCTCTTTTAATTTATAGATAGTCAAATGGGACAATAGTTACCCACCCTTTGATCAGTCTCCATGGAAGTTTTCCCCTGCATCATTATTGCCAAGTGGTTGCATTCCAGAGCACTCTCACTGCCTTCTCCAGTCCTCTTTATTTCTCTCCTTCAGTTGCCCATGCTTCAGCTTTGATCCCATTCTATTTGGCCTTAAACACTTCATTTCTGCCCTTCCTCTCTTTTTGTCCCAAGGTGAGCATGATCCAATACTTCAACTGCCATACTTTAAACATCAAGGATCAAGACTTCCCTCCCTGGAGGTGTTCTCCCTCACAGGAAATGTTCAAGGCCAGGTTGGATGAGGTCCTGAGAAATCTGTTCTAGTGGGAGCTGTCCCTGCCTATGGTGGGGGGCTGGAACTGGATGATCTTTGAGGTCCCTCCCAACCTAAACCATTCTATGATTCTAAGAGCTCAGCTCTCCTCTCATTTTCAACAGGGGAGCATTACTAAAGGCTTCATTGGCCCTCACTGGAATGAAATCTGAAGGTGGGCTTCTCTCTCAAGGAACAACAGTGTAACATAAGTACCAGGTCCTGGCAATTAGCTAGTCATAAAGAGTCCTGGGAAACCTCCTGATTATTTAACCAGCATTATTAATTATCTATAGAATATGTTCAATGTTAGCTTACAAGATACAGGGTGGCAGCATAGACTTTTTTTACCTTTAATGCTTGCTTCAACAGTGCAGAGTCAATGCATGGTGGAGGACTGGAAACTAAAATGTGCTGTTTCCATGCTGCTAATCTTGAAATGTATTAAACAATCCTGAAGCAGCTGAAGGAATGCACGTTGTCAATCCATCAAAGGCAGTGATTGCAATCAAAAACTTGGGGGAATTTGTTTGTCAAGAAAGAAAAAGAAAATAAAATCCAAAGCTTGCCAAAATCCTTTGAGCCACATTATACATTTAGTTTTGGCTAGAAAAGGCACAGAGAGTGTCAGCAGTAAGCCTGCAGATGACGCTGTCCCTGGGGCTGTTCAAGGCAGGACTGGACGTGGCACTTGGTGCCATGGTCTAGCCTTGAGCTCTGTGGTAAAGGGTTAGACTTGATGATCTGTGAGGTCTCTTCCAACCCTGATGGTACTGTGATACTGTGATACTGTGATTGTGTGATATTGTGACACCAACTTAGGTGGCAGTGTTGATTTGAATGAGGGTAGAGAGGTGCTTCAGAGGGACTTGGATAGGCTGCACCAATGGGCCAAGATTAATGGGGTGAGTTTCAACAAGGCCAAGTGCCAGGTCCTGCACTTGGGTCACAACAACCCCAAGCAAGGCTTGGAGCAGTGTGGCTGGAGAGCTGCCTGGCAGAAAGGGACCTGGGGGTTGTAACAGGCAGCTGAATATGAGCCAGCAGTGTGCTCAGGTGGCCAAGAAGGCCAATGGCATCCTGGCTGGGGTTAAAAATGCTGTGGCCAGCAGGAGCAGGGAGGTGATTGTCTCCTTGGACTCGGCTCTGGTGAGGCCACACCTCAAGTGTTGTGTTATGTTTTGGGCACGCAATACAAGAGAGATGTGGAGATGCTGAGGCAGGTCCAGAGGAGGACAATGAAGCTGGGGAAGGGCCTGGAGAATAAATCTGATGAGGAGCAACTGAGGGAGCTGGGGATGGTTAGTGTGAAGAAGAGGAGGTTGAGGGCAGACCTCATTGCTGTCTACAACTACCTGGAAGGACATTGTGGAGATGTTGCTGCTGGTCTCTTCTCACAGGAGACAGACCAAGGGGGAATGGCCTCAAGCTGAGTCTGGGGAGGTTTAGATTGGACATTAGGAAAAGGTTTTTCACTGAGGGAGTGGTCAGGGACTGGAATGAGCTGCCCAGGGAGGTGGTGGAGTCACTCAGCCTGGATGTGTTTAAGGGTCGTTTGGGTGTGGTGCTTAGGGCTATGGTTTAAGGTGAACCTTGTTGAGTAGGGTTCTAGGTTGCACTTGGTGATCCTGAGGGGCTTTGCCTGCCTGGATATTTCTGTGATTCTGTGAATTACAGTCATGAGAGAGGTTAAAAAGCAAGAATTGAATTTCCTTTATTATGCAATGTTTCTCAGCTCAGCTCTGGTCCCATCTCCCATGAAAAACATTTCACAGTCTAGCCCTTAAGACAGCACAAGCCATTCTCAACATTGTGTCTATGGTTCTGCTGGTTAAGAAAACAAGGGAATACAGCTGGCCTAGACAGCCTCTGGAAATGGTTTCCTGACAGAAAGGGGAATAAAAAAGACCAAAAAAACCCAAATTTTACTTAACAAAGTTACATATAAATGACAAAAGAGTTATTCAGGCTATCATAGAATCATAGAATCAACCAGGTTGGAAAAGACCTCTAAGCTCATCCAGTCCAACCTCGCACCCAGCCCTATCCAGTCAACCAGACCATGGCACTAAGTGCCCCAGCCAGGCTTTGCTTGAAGACCTCAAGGGACGGTGCCTCCACCACCTCCCTGGGCAGCCCATTCCAATGCCAATCACTCTCTCTGACAACAACTTCCTCATAACATCCAGCCTAGACCTCCCTTGGCACAACTTGAGACTGTGTCCCCTTGTTCTATTGCTGCTTGCCTGGCAGAAGAGCCCAACCCCACATGGCTACAGCCTCCCTTCAGGTAGTTGTAGACAGCAATGAGGTCACCCCTGAGCCTCCTCTTGTGCAGGCTGCACACCCCCAGCTCCCTCAGCCTCTCCTCACAGAGCAGTAACTCTCTTCATTTTTCCATGTGCTATTATCACATCACATTGCATGCATCAACTATCTGAAAGTCAAAGCTTGTGTGAGAGTTTTTCCATTAACTGTGCCAAAAAAAAAGATATTCAGCCTCCCAGAAGCCTTTTGCAATCTTATCTGAACTTCAGAGTGGCTGCTCAGACCAAAGGCCTTGCTATTAAATTTGCGAGCAGGACAAGATTTGTACAGCAAAGCAAAGCACAGCACAGCGTGAAAATGTTTATGGTTACTAAAGAGGGAAGATCATTATTGTCCTGGGATGCTAAGCAAGTTACAGCAAGATAGCAAGTGAAATGAATCCAAACTACATTTTAATAGGATCTTCCTGTGGCTCCATCCTACTTCAACTGTTTCTGCTGCAGAAGGAAAATGTGATCCATCTGTTGGGTAGCTACTTAAGGAAAGTGACTCCTTAGAGGAATCAGAGATTATTTGTGTCAGTGGTGTTTAAGGTCCTGCAGCTTTCCCTGGATACGTTGACACAAACTGACATTAAAAAGGAGTAGTATCATCACCCCAGCAGGAGCCACATAAACCCCAAATACACTTCATCTTTTGGTATCTATTTCAGTAGGCACTCTAAGAAATTAAACAGATATTTCTAGTATCTTTTGTGTGATGCATAACAATGAGGGAAGTAGACTTATATAAACTCATATGGGCAAGACAGGGGCAACAGAAAGAGATTACCTCATTTAATTTAAAGAGCACTGTCTGTGGGTAAGTCTATTGCTGCAAGAACAAGAATCAGTGGAAAAAACAGTGATGTACACAGGTAGCTTCAGACAGCTCTCATCCTCTCTGTTCTAAAATAAGTTCCAATCACTGTGACACTGTTCCACAGAGAGAGAGAGAGGGGGGGGCTGTGAGCTCCTTCTGGGCTTCTTTTGTTTATCTGGGAGGGCATTTGGACTTCTGCATTATTTCT
Source organism: Pogoniulus pusillus (assembly GCF_015220805.1). Classification (NCBI taxonomy): domain Eukaryota; kingdom Metazoa; phylum Chordata; class Aves; order Piciformes; family Lybiidae; genus Pogoniulus; species Pogoniulus pusillus. The sequence continues at coordinate 2,648,834 of NC_087291.1, read as the reverse complement.
CAGTTGTATATCATTGTAAATACATTCTGCCTATGGATAAGTGTATATTTGTCACCAAGGGCAAATCCTGCCTGACAAACCTGGTGGCCTTCTATGAACAGGTCACAACATTAATAGATGAGAGGTGAGCAACTGATGGCATTTACCTGGACCTGAGCAAGGCTTTTGATACTGTCCAGCACCACATCCTGGTCTCCAAGCTGATGACACATGGGCCTGATGGGTGGATGACGAGACAGATAAAGAACTGGCTTGATGGCCACACCCAAAGAGTGGCTGTCAATGGCTCCATGGCCAACTGGAGGCCAGTGAGAAGCAGGGTCCTTCAGGGATCAGTCCTGGCACCAGTCTTGTTCAAGGTCTTTGTGGGTGCCGTGGGCAGAGGCACTGAGTGCAGCCTCAGCAAGTTTGCTGCCCACACCGAGCTGTGTGGTGCAATGTATGGAGAGATTTTTGCTAACAGGACATGAACTGATGAGCGCTGAACAAGCCTGAGAAGTGGCCTTGAATCCACCTCGTACTCAGGATACCAGGTGGAGGGTGGCACCCCCCACACGCAGCTGCAGGGGGGCAGAGTCTGCCAGCTGCAGGGGACGGACTCTAGAGGTTGTTATTGTAATGTTAACCTGTCTGTACCTCACACATAACCCTGGACCAATCTGTACTTTCCACACATACCAATCTTAAAGTAAGTTAGCTGTGCACACCTCTTCCAAGTAAGCATAGAACTCACTGTAACATGGAAACAAACTGGAGACCAACCATCTAACCATACTGGTGGCTCAAGAGTTGTTTTATCCCAGGGTGCAGTGCTGGCACAGCAGACAGGCTGGAAAGCAGGGATCCAGCCAGAGGGACCTGGGCAGGCTGCAGAGGTGGGCACAAGCCAACCTCAGGAGGTTCAACAAGACCAAGTGCAAGGTCCTGCAGCTGGGTCGAGGCAATCCCAAGCACAAATCCAGGCTGGGCAGTGAGTGACTGGAGAGCAGCCCTGAGGAGAGGGACTTGGGGGTGCTGGTGGATGAGAAGCTCAACCGGAGCCAGCAGTGTGCACTTGCAGCCCAGAAAGCCAAGCAGAGCCTGGGCTGCATCAGATGTGGTGGCCAGGAGGTCAAGGGAGGTGATTCTCTCCCTCTACTCCACTCTGCTGAGACCCCACCTGGAGTACTGCATCCAGTGCTGGAGCCCCCATTACAAGAGGGATGTGGAGATGCTGGAGCATGTCCAGAGAAGGGTCATGAGGATGCTCAGAGGGCTGCAGCAGCTCTGCTGTGAGCACAGACTGAAAGAGTTGGGGCTGTGCAGTCTGGTGAAGAGGAGGCTCCCAGGTGACCTTCTTGTGGCCTTCCAGGATCTGAAGGGGCCTACAAAAGAGCTGGGGAGGGATTTTTTAGGCTCTGAGGGAGTGACAGGACTGGGGGGAATGGAGCAAAGCTGGAGATGGGTAGGTTCAGGCTGGACATGTGGAGGAATTTCTTCAGCTTACAGGCTGTGAAGGGAAAACAAGGATGGTGTCTGCTTCCCTCAGAACTCTCGCCAAGGAGTATGGGAAGGAGAAATGAAAACATTAGACAACTCTCTTGCCATTTTGTCTCACTTCTCTGCCTTGGGCTGCTGACTGAGCTGCATCTCCCTAACCTCACCTTCCATTTGGCCTAAACCACCTTTGCTTCCTAACCCCCTGGCCAAACCTCTATTCTTCCTTGGGACTGGGGTAAGGTTGAGAGGGGCAGGGGGAGGTGCAGGGGTGGTTGAGAGCCCCTCCTGGGGACTCAGGTTTCTGGGAGGGGAGTTGTGTTTCTGTATTACCTTTTACCTTGTCTATTTCTGTCTATAACTGTATATGCTGTAACTATCTGCTTGTATATTGTGCTAGCTGCAAATATAAGCTTCATTTATATTCCCAGAGCTGGCTGAGCCTAGTCTGGGTAATTTCTAAAGTGTGTGGGGGCAGAGAACACCCAAACCATCACAATGTCCAAGCTTGTAAAGGGTTAACCCTGATGAGGGAGTGCTCTTGACCCTGACCTCAGGTCCTCCTGACTCCTCCCGGGGGATGGGTCCCCTGGCGACTGCAGGTGTAGTGCTTAGCCCACTCCCATTCCCTGTCTAGCCCCCTATAAAACCAGAGGAACTACCTGTTTTGCTCTCTCTAGCCCTGCCTCCCTGCTTCACAGCATTACCCTCCTGTTCCTGTTGCTTTTTGTTTTACCATGTGCCCATCAGTGCACAAGGTAGAAAACCCACTGCCATCAATCTGGTTATATATATGTATTTTGTTGTGTATATATGCACATATATATATATATATGGTTGTAGATATATATACATACATATATATATATATACATACATATATATATACATACATATATATATACATACATATATATATATACAAGTTGTGCTGGGGGAAGTACAGGCTGGATGTTAGGAGGAAGCTGTTGTCAGAGAGAGTGATTGGCATTGGAATGGGCTGCCCAGGGAGGTGGTGGAGTCACCATCCCTGGAGGTCTTCAAGCAAAGCCTGGCTGAGGCACTTAGTGCCATGGTCTAGATGACTGGCTAGGGCTGGATGCTAGGTTGGACTGGATGAGCTTGGAGGTCTCTTCCAACCTGGTTGATTCTATGATTCTATGATTCTATGTTTGTCTTGTTTTCCCTTCCCTATACCTCTTTGTATCTCCCTTACCTCAAATTCCTTCTATTTATTGTTAAAGTTTTCTCTTTTAACTTCCAAATCAAAGTGAGACTATTTATTTGGCTGTGTTTTACCTTTTCCTCTCTACACTTAATTCCTTTTCTTTGGAAAAAAAAAAAAGGGGGGGAAAGGTATCCTATAAATTGTTATTTGTTCCATTACCTATATTTGAGTCTCTGGGAAATTTGTGCCAGTTTGGTTTTGATGAATTAGTTAATAATATCAAATCCTAGGGCAGAATAAAATCAAAAGATTTCAAACAATATTTTTTGCTGTACACTATGTAATTGAGAAAAGCTAAATCCAAATTCTGGTGTTGTGTGATATGAGACAAACTCCTTCAAAGCCTTTAAAAATCAAACCATTACTTGGCTCCTGTTACAAATCAAAGCAGCAACAGAAGTAGTTAAAAGAGAAGCAGATCAGATATCCAGTCTTGCAGAGGCCAAAAGCATATTAAAGCAGCTGGTCCAGAGTTGGTGATCCAGTCAAGGACACCAGGAGAAAATTAGTCTCTTTACCAACTTCAGCAGAAACTGAAGCATATGATTAAAACCTTGTTTCCTTTCAGAGTTTGAGTTGACACTTCTTCCTGCCTGTCTGTTGCCACATAGCAGATCTGCCAGGGTGATCTTCAGAAAGCTCATCAGCCCTGCTTGAATCACCTTTACAAGCATCCCACTGTCATGGAAGTGTTAAACAGACCAAAATTGGCTTGAACATGTCCTGGATTATCCAGACAAGTTTTTCTGCTCTCCCTCCTTACTGTTGTTGGGAGAAGCAACTGCAGGAGGGAAGACAAAAGGCCCTGGTGCCACCATTTCTGTCCAAACCTGTTTACAAGGTACCTGCACATGTTTATACACTTGTGTGTATACACAATAAAAGGTAAATGTAAGCCCTGACCTCACCTCATATGGTCAAGCTTGGCTAACTGCCATTCTGATTGGCTATTCTGTGTCCAAAGGCTCATTAGGCCTGTGCTATGTTGGTAAAAGAGATCAGTAGGTAGCCACAATGTGCTTGCTGCTTCCTGCTGCTGCCATTGTTCCTGCCCTGTGGAGCTCTGCTTCTGGCAGTGCTACTGCCTCATTGCATCCTGCTATAAGCTAGCTCTGCCACAAAGTAACAAATCCTGATACTTTGGGTTTGTCTGCCTGGAAACTGCTCTGAGCTTACCAGAAATAGGCACCAAATGCCTCCACACGATAGGCTTGCTTAGCTAGAGTGACATCATGCTAAAACTGCACATCTGCAAGACATCCTGCCTGTAAGTCCTCTGCCAAGACTGGGCAGCCCTGGAAGGGACAGACTGATCGACTAGAAGAGGGCAGGGCCAGGTCAGAGATAGTCTGCTTTCTCCCAGCCCCCCTGCTAAGAGCCTGGGAAGATCAGAATCACAGAATCAAACAGGTTGGAAGAGTCCTGCAAAATCATCCAGTCCAACGTAGCACCCAGCCTTAGCCAGTCAACTAGACCATGGCACTAAGTGCTTTACCCAGCCTGGAACACAGACCTTATGAGGAGAGGCTGAGGGAGCTGGGGTTGTTTAGCTGGGAGAAGAGGAGGCTCAGGAGGGACCTCACTGATGTCTACAACTACCTGAAGGGAGGTTGTAGCCAGGTGGGGTTGGTCTCTTTTCACAGGCAACCAGCAACAGAACAAGGAGACACAGTCTCAAGTTGTGCCAGGGGAGGTCTAGGCTGGGTGTTAGGAGGAAATTGTTGGCAGAGAGAGTGATTGGCATTGGAATGGGCTGCCCAGGGAGGTGGTGGAGTCATCATCCCTGGAGGTGTTGAAGCAAAGCCTGGATGAGGCACTTACTGCCATGGTCTGGTTGACTGGACGATCTTGAAGGACTCTTCCAACCTGGTTGATTCTATGAAAAGTCTCTTTAGCAAATCTTTAGGAAAGTCTGTAATTGAATCCAAGCCTTCTGGCTTAAATGTGAGGAGCCTCTTCAGTCCCTCTAGTGGGCAAGTGGTATAATTAACCACAAGACCTTTTGCAGTTTGATTGCATTTAATGTTGCTTTAGTCTAGTTATTTGTTCTAGATCCAGTTATTCCTTCGCATACTATCTTCATTGTTACTAAACATTACTGGGCAGGTGGTGAGAGAGTCCTGAATAACAAAACTAATCAACAATGTTAGTTTTGAAAAAGTGTCATCTTGCATCCATTAATACTCTCACAGGATCACAGCATGTCAGGGGTTGGAAGGGACCCAAAGAGATCATTGAGTCCAACCCCACAGCCAGAGCAGGACCAGACAATCTAGCTCAGGTCATAGAGGAACACATCCAGACAGGCCTTGAAAGTCTCCAGAGAAGGAGACACCAAAACCTCTCTGGAGAACCTGTGCCAGGGCTCTGGGACCCTTACAGTAAAGTTCCCTCTTGTGTTGAGGTGCAACCTCCTGTGCTGCAACTTACACCCATTGCTCCTTGTCCTATCCCAGGGAGCAGTGAGCAGAGCCTGTCCCCCTACTCCTTGCCAGACCTCAGATATTGATAAACATTTATCAAATCCCCTCTAAGTCTTCTTTTCTCCAGACTAAAAAGCCCCAGGTCCCTCAGCCTCTCCTCATCAGCCATGCCCTCCTGTCCCCTCATCATCCTCCTAGCCCTCCACTGGACCCTCTCCAGCAGATCCCTGTCCCTCTTCAACTGGGGAGCCCAAAACTGAACGCAGTACCCTCCACTACACCCACTCTCTACCAGATTTATATATACCAAGTCTGCTCTTCTTACCAGCCCAGTGACTACATATTTATTTAAGCAGGCTACTTGTCTTGGCTTCCTCCATAGACAAACAAAAACATTCTTAAGCAACCATGTCTTCCAGATCTCTCTCCAGACTGAGGCAGCTCTGAAGTTTCCTCCAGATTCCCACTCTTCCCTTCTAGCACTGATTTGTAAGTTTAAAACTTGGTTAAAAACATGAAAGTCACAGAAATGATTGCCAACTTCAGGAGCTAACAATATGCAGGCATCCATTCACAACAAACACAAACAGCCCTCTGTACTTTAAAGCAAAGGGTTATAACCTGGGCTTTGCATTCTTTTACCCACTTGCCAGCTTTCAGAACCTCTTAAAAGAGTTAGTTGTGTCACAGGTGTCTAGGGAAAAGTTTCATTCTATCAACAGGAAAAGCAGTCCAGAGTCTATGCTATTGAAGAAGCACAAAACATGCCAGGTCTTGTGTATTAACTTCCTGCATTCTGCTCCTAAATGAAGGGTTTTGGTCAGTTGAATGGAGCCCTCTGCATAAGCAGAAATCCATCCCTTCAGATACTGTGGCCCTATCTGATCAGATACACATGTCTAAGCTCATGGCTTAGCCAGATTCACTCTGTGCTGGGTCAAGAATTGGCTGGATGGCAGAGGCCAGAGAGTGGTGGTGAATGGTGCCACATCCAGTTGGCAGTTGTCACTGGTGCTGTGCCCCAAGGATCAGTGCTGGGCCCAGTCCTGTTCAATATCTTCACTGATGATCTGGATGAGGGATTGAGTCCAGCATCAGTAAGTTTGCAGATGACACCAAGCTAGGAGCAGCTGTGGATCTGTTGGAAGGTAGGAGAGCCCTGCAGAGGGACCTGGCCAGGCTGGATGGGTGGGCAGAGGCCAATGGGATGAGATTAAACACGGCCAAGGACAGGGTTCTGCACTTTGGCCACAACAACCCCAAGCAGTGCTACAGGTTGGGGACTGAGTGGCTGGAGGGCAGCCAGGCAGAAAGGGACCTGGGGGTGCTGATAGATAGCAGCTGAAGATGAGCCAGCAGTGTGCCCAGGTGGCCAAGAGAGCCAATGGCATCCAGGCCTGGATCAGGAACACTGTGGACAGCAGGACAAGGGAGATTATTCTGCCCCTGGACTCAGCACTGCTCAGGCCACACTTTGAGTGCTGTGGCCAGTTCTGGGCTCCTCAATTCAAGAGAGATATTGCTGGAAGGTGTCCAGAGAAGGGTGACAAAGCTGGTGAGGGGCCTGGAACACAAACCCTATGAGGAGAGGCTGAGGGAGCTGGGGGTGTGCAGCCTGCAGAAGAGGAGGCTCAGGGCAGACCTCATTGCTGTCTACAACTCCCTGAAGAGAGGCTGTAGCCAGGTGGAGTTGGTCTCTTCTGCCAGGCAAGCAGCAACAGAACAAGGGGACACAGTCTCAAGTTGTGCCAGGGGACGTCTAGGCTGGATGTTAGGAGGAAGTTGTTGGCAGAGAGTGATTGGCATTGGAATGGGCTGCCCAGGGAGGTGCTGGAGTCGCTGCCCCTGGAGGTGTTGAAACAAAGACTGGATGAGGCACTTAGTGCCATGGTTTAGTTGGCTGGATAGGGCTGGGTGCTAGCTTGGACTGGATGAGCTTGGAGGCTTCTTCCAACCTGGTTGATTCTGATTCTATGATTAGTGCTTTGGGCAATGTATCATAAAGGCACTGATGGCAGTGTCATATTTAAGGTCATGCTGAAGCTTGTATGTTTCTTTTTCAAAGTTTGAAGACTGACTTTTAATATTTAGCACAATTCACTCAGAACACAAAGCTGTTTTCTATTATAACTGCTTATTAAGATGTTTCCTTTCATGCTTAGGAAATGCATTAAAAGCAAATACACCTTTAAAAACTTTTTAAAATGAAAATGTCAGTGTTTGTCTCAGCAACTAATGAAGCACAGCCTACAAATTCCAGACAGCCAGACAAATATTCTCAGGCAGAAGCCTCTTGCAGATTTTAAACCCAGAGTTGTGTTTTGTTTTCTAAAGAGAAGCTGAAGAAACTGCACAATTATTTCCATCACCTGATGCTGCCTCTTTAGCTTCAAATTCATGACAGTGGGTTTTGACCTTAGATGTTTTTATGTCCTTTGCTTGCCCAGATCTCAGCAGTTTGTCTCTAGATGAATCAGCAAAAGAATACTAAAAAGATGCTGGGGTGAAAGCTGCTAAGGAGCTGTGAGAAGGTTCCCTGCAATCACTGCTTCTTTGACTCACCCATCTCCTGGTGCCAGGAATGTCTTCCTAATTAGCTTTTCTACCTATTACAGATATTGCTTACTTCCACATTTGATGTTTGCATCAGGAGATGTTGGAAAAACAAGCTGAAGGAGCAACTGCAAATGGAAGACAGTGATGAAGGAAGAGGCACGTTGGGGTGGCACAAGCAGCTACAGAGGACAAGATTTTTCTGATAAGCTTTCTGATGGTGAAGGGGTGTTCAAAAACTCACAGAACAAATGGAATCAATAACAATATGGCAACCTAAGCAATGGGAGAATGAAATGCAGTTGATGTCAGAGTCAGGAAGGCAGGAGAAGGAGCAAAGATACACCTGAGAAATGTATTTCAATAACAATGGAACTACAAAGAACAGCCTAGAGAAAGGAAATGAAGTATAATGCAAACTCAAACAACAAAATCAGTGCAAGCCTTGACTTCTTTAGTCTCCATCATTTAACATTGACATATTCAGCAAACTTTATGACTTCTCAGCTAACCTCCAATTTCAAAATGAGAGCTTCCTCCATCAAAATCATGTCTAAAAATACACTTAGTTTCCAACTATTTTCTGCACTACCTTCACCCCAGTGCCTTTGTGCTGATGCCATATCCTCATTTCTACTTCAAATCAAGGCACAAACATACAATTCTTTTTAACAGAGCCTGTCAGCACACCCATCACAAAGAAAAACACTCCACAACAAAATGTGTTTTCTGCTGAAGAACATAACTGGACAGGGCCAACAACCTGTAAATCTGATTGTCTTCAATGGCTGTTTATGAACAGAAAATGCTTGTTTGGAAAGCTCAAAGTTTGCTTGTAGCAGAACCACCTCTATCGTTAATTAATATTGTACTGCCTCTTGCATCCCAAATTCATAGAATCATAGGATGGGTTAGGTTGGAAGGGACCTCAAGGATCAGCCAGTTCCAACTCCCCAGCATAGGCAGGGACACCTTCCACTAGAACAGGTTGCTCAAGGCCTCATCCAACCTGGCCTTGAACATCTCCAGGGATGGAGCAGCCACAACCTCCCTGGGCAACCTGTGCCAGTGTCTCACCACCCTCACTGCAAACAACCCTTTCCTAACATCTAGTTTGAATCTCCTCTCTGCCACTTTAAACCCATTCCCCCTTGTCCTGTCATTACAAGACCTTGTCAATAGTCCCTCCCCAGCCTTCCTGTAGGTCTCCTTCAGATACTGGAAGGCCACTATAAGGTTTCCTCAAAGCCTTCTCTTCTCCAGGCTGCAGAGCCCCAACTCTCTCAGCCTGTCCTCATAGCAGAGCTGCTGTAGCCCTCTGAGCAGCTTTGTGGCCCTTCTCTGGATTTGCTCAAACAGTTCCATGTTGTTCTTGTGTTGGGGGTCCCAGAACTGCACACAGGACTCCAGGAGAATAAATATCCTACAGAGCATATAACTGTTGAACAATCTCTTTTAGTCAGAATATTTCCAGGTGTTAAAGTCTTGGAACAGACTGTTCTTGTGCAGCTTTCCAAAACCACAGAAGGCATTTGTAAACCCATCCTCATTGTTTCCCTTTTTCAACCACAATCCCACACCTCAGCTAGATCCAGCACAGCCCTAGAGGCAGCTGGAAGGGTGGGGGACTGGCAGGTTCCCTTCAGCTGGCAGGGAATCAAGGAGAGAGAAGCTGAAGACACTTTCCCACAATTTCAGTGAAAGGATACAGCAGTGTAGCTTTCCCCTTGAGCAGTAAATCCTGGGGGAAGGATCTTTGCAGACAAAAAGAAGAAACAAAGGAAAAACAAAACAAGCAAAAACTTCAGATCCAATATTTGCCCTGTACATGTTGTGCATGCTTCAATGTTGTGGAAGTGAATATAGAGTGTCTGAGAAAAAACAACTATTATCTTTCCTCCAAAACTCAGTGAAAACTTCTTTCATTGCACTTCCTTGCCCAAAGAAACCATAGAGAATAAATTAAATCCTAATCCCATTCAACTATATCCTCATGTGGTTTACAAGATCATAGAATCACAGAATCAACCAGGCTGGAAGAGAACTCCAAGATCATCCAGCCCAACCTAGCACCCAGCCTTAGACCATGGCACTAAGTGCCTCATCCAGGCTTTGCTTCAACACCTCCAGGGGCAGCGACTCCAGCACCTCCCTGGGCAGCCCATTCCAATGCCAATCACTCTCTCTGACAACAACTTCCTCATAACATCCAGCCTAGACCTCCCCTGGCACATCTTGAGGCTGTCTCCCCTTTTTCTGTTGCTGCTTGCCTGGCAGAAGAGACCAATCCCCACCTGGCTACAGCCTCCCTTCAGGTAGTTGTAGACAGCAATGAGCTCTGCCCTGAGCCTCCTCTTCTGCAGGCTGCACACCCCCAGCTCCCTCAGCCTCTCCTCACAGGGCTCTGCTCCAGGCCCCTCACCAGCTTCATCACCCTTCTCTGGACACCTTCCAGCACCTCAACATCTCTCTTGAACTGAGGAGGCCAGAACTGGACACAGCACTCAAGGTGTGGCCTGATCACTGCTGAGTACAGAGGCAGAATAACCTCCCTTGTCCTGCTGGCCACACTGTTCCTGATCCAGGCCAGGATGCCATTGGCTCTGCTGCCCACCTGGGCACACTGCTGGCTCATCTTCAGCTACTCTCTACCAGTACACTCAGGTGCATTTTTGTCTTTATCTACAAAGGAAAGGAATCAGAACAATTGCTGAAAGTAATTTTCCCCCTCCCCAGATCACTTCCCTGGTCTGTTTCCATGCTGTTCAGAGCTGTAATAAAGGAGTGATTGCTTGAATATGTTGTACTATTGACTGCCTGCACCAAAAAGCACTGTATGGCAGCAGTGCCATGGAGACCTTTACAACCTACAAACCAGCATAAAACAATGGCAGCAGCAACATCCAGACCAACATACAGCATGTGATGCAGTAACCATTTTGAAATAGAAAAGACCAAATTGTACAAGACCAAAAGTTATGCTCAAACTATCAGCATTTATTGTCAAGTCATACCTGTAAGCCATTTAAGTGCTCATACTTTTCAAACACGTTAAAAGTAATATCTACTCCTATTTGGTACTTTGATTCACTATGAGCACCTCTATTATTCATATGTGCATGCTTCCATTGTGCTTAAGACATTCCAGACATGGATTTTTTCTGATTTGTAAAGATTAAGGACCAGACAGAAGGAATAATGCTAGATGAAATGCTGACAAATAGAGTCTGGCTACAACAGCTGCCTTCATTTATGGTTTGGTTTTGTTTCCTTCATTAGTTTGCTGAGGACACCAAGCTGGGTGGTGTGGCTGAGACACCAGACAGTTGTGCTGCCATTCAGAGAGACTTGGACAGGATGAGAGTTGGGCAGAGAGAAATGCAATGGAGTTCAACAGGGACAAGTGTAGAGTTGTGCACCTGGGAAAGGGCAACTCCAGGGATCAGTACAGGATGGGGACTGACCTGCTGGAAAGCAGTGAAGGGGAGAAGGACTTGGGAGTCCTGATGGATGGAAGGATGGCCATGAACCAGCAGTGTGCTCCTGTGGACAGGAAGGTCAATGCCATTCTGGGGTGGATTAGAAGGGCTGTGGTTAGTAGATCAAGGGCAGTTCTCCTTTCCCTGTACTCTGTCCTGGTGAGGCCTCATCTGGAGTATTGTGTCCAGTTCTGGGTCCCCCAGTTCAAGAATGACATAGAACTGCTTGAGAGAGTCCAGCACAGAGCCACAAAAATGATCAAGGACGTTGAACATCTTCCTTATGAGGAGAGCCTGAGGGAGCTGGGGCTGTGCTGCTTGGAGAGGAGGAGACTGAGAGGTGACCTCCTCAGTGTTTACAAATATGTAAGGAGTGAGTACTGGGAGCCTGGAGCCAGGCTCTGCTGGGTGATGCCCAGTGACAGGACAAGAGGAATGGTGGAAGCTGAGGCACAGGAAGTTTCATTTAAACATGAAGAGGAATCTTTTTCATCTGAGGGTGACAGAACTCTGAAACAGTATGCCCAGAGAAGTTACAGAGTCTTCAAGAACCATCTGGATGCATTCCAGTGTGATCTGCTCTAGGTGATGGCGCTGTGGCAAGGGGGCTGGAACAGATGATCTGCCGAGGTCCCTTCCTGCCCCTGCCATTCTCTGATTCTGTGATTAGTCTCTCAGTATTCATGACAGGCTGTTGTACACAATTGTCTATTAAAAATTATTCTCATTAAATAAGCATTCTAAAGCCTTTATGGAAAGGAATCTAGAGATGACTGATGGGTTCTTCATCTCCTAACATATTCAAGAAGTGACAACAAAACACATTATGTATCATCAGCAGATTTCACTGTGAGGAGATAAGAATGACTTCCTAATCCATGTGGTTAGATTTATGTCACTGATGTGAAAGCACAGGATGTGCAAAAATTGCATTATTTATTGCTTAATGACATGACACTGCAAAGACTGGGCTATGGGAAAGATAATAAATGACTTTTAAACTCTCTGATGCTTGTGGTTTCATTCTGCCTTCTCACATTTGTACTATTTCTTTATTGTGTTGCTCCTCAAGTAACCCAAATGCATCAGCAAACACATTCTCCTGGCACCTTAAGAGCCAATGGCTATGACATATAGGACTTTTCCCAAAGATTTCTTATTCCTGCTGTTGTTGCTTCAACTACACAACAGTAGCACAAACTTACAAAGGAGCACAGGATCTACAAGCTCTTGCCTACAGTGGGTGCCAAAGGACCTCACAGTTACTACAGGGCTGGCTGAAAATGCTCTGACTTTCTGTTGTCTGGTTTTGTCAGAGACCTTAACAATATGTCCCAACAGCTCAGAAAAAAAACTGCTGTTTCGAGCTAAATTGCTGAGAAGAGCTAAGCAAGCACCCTGTTTGCATTCACTGTCCTGAAAAGCCCCTCTTGCATGAGCTCTGACCCCCAGGAGCTCCCCAGTATGCAACAACTGGACAAGAAAGCAGCCGGGGAGTGCAGAGTGAGCCTGTGCATGCTACCATGGCACCACCTGCCTGACTGCTCAGCCTGCATGGACTGAAACATCACCAGCCTGGACCACCACCCCTGGAACTGAGCTCCTGTCATCCATCACACATAGGAGGTGAAGGCTTCCTGCTGTGACAGGTGATGCTGATTCTGACCCAACCACAGTCTGGCAGCTCCTGATTTATCGACAGCAGCAATCACTTCAGAGAAACCAGCCAGACAAGGGGGGCTCAGCTCTGGACACCCCCTGCCACACCCAGCACACCCAACACCACTGGCCAGTGGGCCTGGCTAAGCAAATCACTCCTGGAAAATGGTCAGTGATTCTCAGAAGGACATGAACATTCAGTGAGGCAGCTGGGGAAAGAAGAGAAGCTCTGCAGATGGAGCACTCAAACGGACTTTCGAGACGCCAGATGACTCTGGGGTGAACTTCCTTCTCTCTGCATGGGGGTATTGCTTTCTTTTCTTTCTCTGTTCTCTGTCACCTCTCTTACACCTCCCCTCTCCTCATCCCTATCCTCACATGTGTGTTGTGTGAGTGCAATAAAGCTAGCCTATGCATTTGACACCATTTGTGCCTTAATTCTGTGCCCAAAAATCTGAACCTCCCATACCTGAGACACCTTCAGACTGGGACAAGTTTTAATAGCAAACTTTTGAGTAACAGGAAATTGAAGAAACAACCTTTACTCTGAGGGCAACCACTGACGTTTAATCTTATGGACAGCCAAAAATTGCAGAGAAACTACAGAAAATTATCACAGTATCACCAAGGTTGGAAGAGACCTCACAGATCATCAAGTCCAACCCTTTACCACAGAGCTCAAGGCCAGACCATGGCACCAAGTGCCACGTCCAGTCCTGCCTTGAACAGCTCCAGGGACGGCGACTCCACCACCTCCCCGGGCAGCCCATTCCAGTGTCCAATGACTCTCTCAGGGAAGAACTTTCTCCTCACCTCCAGCCTAAATCTCCCCTGGCGCAGCCTGAGGCTGTGTCCTCTTGTTCTGGTGCTGGCCACCTGAGAGAAGAGAGCAACCTCCTCCTGGCCACAACCACCCCTCAGGTAGTTGTAGACAGCAATAAGGTCTCCCCTGAGCCTCCTCTTCTCCAGGCTAACCAATCCCAGCTCCCTCAGCCTCTCCTCGTAGGGCTGTGCTCAAGGCCTCTCACCAGCCTCCTCGCCCTTCTCTGGACACGCTCAAGCATCTCAATGTCCCTCCTAAACTGGGGGGCCCAGAACTGAACACAGTACTCAAGGTGTGGTCTAACCAGTGCAGAGTACAGGGGCAGAATGACCTCCCTGCTCCTGCTGACCACACCATTCCTGATGCAGGCCAGGATGCCACTGGCTGTCCTGGCCACCTGGGCACACTGCTGGCTCATGTTCAGGCAGGTATCAATCAGTACCCCCAGATCCCTCTCTGTCTGGCTGCTCTCAGCCACTCCGACCCCAGCCTGTATCTCTGCATGGGGTTGCTGTGGCCAAAGTGCAGCACTTGGAGCTATTGAAGCCATCCCCTTGGACTCTGCCCATATGTCCAGGCGGTCAAGGTCCTGCTGCAGAGTCCTTCTGCCCTCCAACTCAGTCACATCTGCCCCCAGCTTAGTGTCATCTGCAAACTTGCCACATAGTTAAATCACACCTTCTAAATTAACAATAACTTTCTAGTCACAAAATATATTTCTACTCTCTAATGAAATAGTCCTAAAACCTAGCCAAGAACTGTTAAGATTATATTTTGAGTGAGTCTGTGGATGAAAGACTGGGATTGAATTCTACCCTTACTGTTCTCCATAAGCTGATCAGGGCACATATTACAGCAAGCTACAGGACTCCTCTGTGTGGTTGAAAGGCTGAGATGGTGCCCAGAGTTAGTAAAACACAGAGTGGCTTCAGCAACAACTGAAATAAACCTTTTTGTTACAGTGCTAAAGAAATATGCAGATAATCTATGAAGAATTCTAACCTGAAGGGAGGCTGCAGCCAGGTGGGGTTGGGCTCTTCTCTCAGGCAAGCTGTAACAGAACAAGGGGACACAGTCTCAAGTTGTGTCAGGGGAGGTCTGGGCTGGATGTTAGGAGGAAGTTGTTGTCAGAGAGAGTGATTGGCATTGGAATGGGCTGCCCAGGGAGGTGGTGGAGTCGCTGTTCAAGAACAGGCTGGATGAGGCATGAGTGCCATGGTGTAGTTGATTGGAAAGGGCTGGGTGCTAGGTTTGCCTGGATGATCTTGGAGGTCTCTTCCAACCTGCTTGATTCTATGAGAGACTGGAAAAGAGAAGGCTCCAAGGAAAGCTTATTGTGGCCTTCCAGTATCTTAAGCTGGTGAGGGACTTTTTAGGATGTCAGGTAGTGATAGGGCTGGGAGGAATGGAGGTGGTGGAGTCACTGTCCCTGGAGGTGTTGAAGAAAAGCCTGGATGAGGCACTTAGTGCCATGGTCTGGTTGATTGGATAGGGCTGGGTGCTAGGTTGGACTGGCTGATCTTGGAGGTCTCTTCCAACCTGGTTGATTCTATGATTCTGTGATTCTATGAATGGAAAAAGCTCTTTTAGTCTGCTAGAGGCAACTCCTAATAGCTGTTATTTAAACCACAGTCCCTTTGAAGAGCCACGTCCTCAAAAATATCTGTTATCACTGTTTTGAGATGGACTTATTTCCATGAGCTTAACTATCTAACACCTTAACTTCACTCTTTAATTTGCTTGCTTTCTTTAAATAGAAAGCTGTACTCATTTCCTTTATACAGTGCTTACTACATTGTCACAAAGAACAGCTCATATAAATCCCTAAATCTCTAATCAACATCAACTATTTGCTTTGTTTAATCATCTAGACACCAAAGCCACAGCCATTCTTTGTCACTTACTAAGGCCAGCTTGTAAATAGCAGTTGGTTTTCTAAAGGGCTCCAAATCTGTAAAAATAGTTCAGTGATAGTCAGTAAATTATGTCCTGCAGATGGCTGCATCATTTGAGTTGCCATTTTGTCCTTTGGTTACATAATCTTTAATTTGTTTACTTCTTTGCTATTTTTCTTTGCACTTCAACACAATCTCAATACTATTTTCAACCACTACATCTGTGACACATGAGTCAACACATTCTCAATGCTACTTTCAACAGCTACATTTTACTACAATTCATTATACATTTTGAGCATATTAATTTCATGGGTTTTAGAAAGAGTTCAGCTAAAAAGCCTTCAATACATTTCCAAATACTCATTTAGCTCAATCTATGAATTTAAAGGGTATTTATTTAACATCCTTTAAATTTCTTTTACAAAATTCAGACCCCATGACTTGCTTGCTTATGGTTTACTGAAACAGACCAAGCAAAAGCAAATAATCTTTCCCATGACTTCAAGAAAATTTCATGCCACTTCCAAAGCCTATTCAATAGTCTCAGGCCATTTATATGTTCTCTGAAACAAACTAATGCATTCTCTTCTTTTACAGTTTTCCCTTTAACATCTTCTTGCCACAGAACATAGAATCATAGACTCAACCAGGTTAAATACACATTCTGTTCCAATTAGGTAATTAATTTGTATGTTTTCTGTAACCAGCTCTGCTGAAAGTGTTTTTAAAAAGTCTCCAGAACATACTGGACTCAGGTCTGAACCTTGCATGACATATGAAGTGTTGCAGTTCAGAATCATACAATCACAGAGTCATAGAATCAACCAGGATGGAAGAGGCCTCCCAGTTCATCCAGGCCAACCTAGCACCCAGCCCTGGCCAATCAACCAGACCATGGCACTAAGTGCCTCATCCAGGCTTTGCTTCAACACCTCCAGGGCAGTGACTCCACCACCTCCCTGGGCAGCCCATTGCAATGCCAATCACTCTCTCTGACAACAACTTCCTCCTAACATCCAAGCACAACTTGAGACTGTGTCCCCTTGTTCTGTTGCTGGGTGCCTGGCAGAAGAGACCAACCCCACCTGGCTACAGCCTCCCTTCAGGGAGTTGTAGACAGCAATGAGCTCTGCCCTGAGCCTCCTCTTCTGCAGGCTGCACACCCCCAGCTCCCTCAGCCTCTCCTTATAGGGTTTGTGTTCCAGGCCCCTCACCAGCTTTGTTGCCCTTCTCTGGACACCTTCCAGCACCTCAACATCTCTCTTGAATTGAGGAGTCCAGATCTGGACACAGCACTCAAGGTGTGGCCTGAGCAGTGCTGAGTACAGAGGAAGAATATGCTCCCTTGTCCTGTTGGCCACACTGCTCCTGAGCCAGCCCAGGATGCCATTGGCTCTCCTGCCCACCTGGGCACACTGCTGGCTCATGTTCAGCTACTCTCTACCAGCACCCCCAGGTCCCTTTCTTCCTGGCTGCTCTCAGCCACTCTGTCCCCAGCCTGTAGTGCTGCTTGGGGTTGTTGTGGCCAAAGTGCAGAACCCTGCCCTTGGCCTTGTTCAATCTCATCCCATTGGCCTCTGCCCACCCATCCAGCCTGGCCAGGTCCCTCTGCAGGGCTCTCCTACCTTCCAACAGATCAAGACCTGCTCCTAGCTTGGTGTCATCTGTTCCTTTTTTTCAAATGTCATGGGCAATTCTTTTCCTTGCTCTACTCTAAAAGTTATTCTAAGAAACAGAGAAATATTTTCACAGTGAAATTTCTGGAGAGAGAGAAATGGTCGTTAGCTTTATCAGGGAAGCCCCTCTAGAATGCCTAGTGTGGAGCCGAGGTCACAGAGGTCTCCTCTGTAGCACAGCAGCAAAGCTTCTAAATGTGCAAACAAAATAAACACTTTGCTTACATCAACAGAACTTCAGAGCACTGGAGAATCCAGCCTCTCTCTGTTTCTACTTTAGAACACTCTAATCATAGAATCATAGAATGGTTTAGGTTGGAAGGGACCTTAAGGCTCATCCAGTTCCAACCCCCTGCCTTAGGCAGGGACACCTCATCCAGCCTGGCCTTGAACACCTCCAACGAGGTTGTGGATCACAGAATGTAATCTTTGATCAGATTCTGTGCTCCACAGCCTCCCTGGGCAACCTGTGCCAGTGTTTCACCACCCTCACTGCAAACAACCCTTTCCTAACAGCCAGTTTCAATCTCCCCTCTGCCACTTTAAACCCATTACTCCTTGTCCTGTCATTACAAGACCTTGTCAATAGTCCCTCCTCAGCCCCCCTGTTGTCCCCCTTCAGATACTGGGAGGCCACTCTAAGGTGTCCTCAAAGCCTTCTCTTCTCCAGGCTGCAGAGCCCCAACTCTTGTAGCCTGTCCTCATAGCAGAGCTGCTGCAGCCCTCTGAGCATCCTCATGGCCTCCTCTGGACTGGCTCCAACAGTTCCATGTCTTGCTTGTGCTGGGGGCTCCAGAACTGCACCCAGGACTCCAGGAGGGAGTGTCTACACTAAATTCATTTGTTTTCAATTAACACACAGTTTATTTTTCTTTAGCTGCTATTTTGTCAGTTTCCCTCATTACAATTTAGAGGTGTCCATCTCAATACATTTCCTTTTCAGACCCAGCTAGGAAGAATGACATTATTTTCCTGGGGTTTGTCAGAATAAACTCATCAGGAAAAAAATCCTCAACTTTGACAGTACAGAATGATAATTTCTACAATACTTGTCTTGCTGACTGCTGCTCACTATGGCTTTATGAGACATTAACTCCTCTTTCAGCTCTCCAATGCATGAAATTTTACCTTTATTTTCACTGAATTTGCTTTGCTACATTATATTTTTCATGAAAGGACAGGGTTGTATTGAAGATATGCAAGCTAAATTCAGTTACCAGTGAATGATACAGACATGCAAAACCTCAAGCCCTAATTCAAGCAGAGTTATGTCCCATTTACATACAAATAAGAACAGAGTAAGTACATTCCTGAAGGGAGGCTGTAGCCAGGTGGGGTTGGGCTCTTCTCCCGGGCAGCCAGCAACAGAAGAAGGGGACACAGTCTCAAGTTGTGCCAGGGGAGGTCTAGGCTGGATTTTAGGAGGAAGTTCTACTCAGAGAGAGTGATTGGCATTGGAATGGGATTGGCACTGGGAGGTGGTGCAGTTGCCAACCCCTGGTGGTGGAGTTGCCATCCCTGGAGGTGTTGAAAAAAAGCCTGGATGTGGCACTTAGTGCCATGGTCTGGTTGATTGGCTAGGGCTGGGTGCTAGGTTGGACTGGATGAGCTTGGAGGTCTCTTCCCACCTACTTGATTCTATGATTCTGTGATTCCGTTCCAAATATTAGGATGAGAAATTATTTGCAAACTAAAATGTTGAAAAAAAAAAGAGATACTGAAATCTTCTGTCATTGCCTTTAGTCTCACTGCTAAATGCACATTCACAGGGTTGAAGGGTGTGCTAATTTGAAGCTAGCTAGAATGTTTGGGTGAGAAGAACATGATTACAGTCTTTGGAAGGAAAAAATGGTGATGTCTACTTCCCTCATAGGCTTGCTGAGATGTATAAGAACAAGAAATAAAAACACAGTTAACCACTCTCACTTCTGCTGGTGAGCTTGGAGCTGCATCTCTTTTCTCACCTCACCCTCCGTTTCTTTAATTAACCCACTTGGCTTCCTAACCCCCTGGCCAAACCTCCATTCTTCCTCGGGACTGAGGTAAGGTTGAGAGGGGTAGGGGGAAGGTGAAGGGGTGGCTGAGAGCCCCTCCTGGGGACTCAGGTTTCTGGGAGGGGAGTTGTGTTTCTGTATTACCTTTTACCTTGTACATTTCTGTCTATAACTGTATGTACTGTAAATATCTGCTTGTATCTTCTGCTAAGCTGTAAATAGAAGCTTCATTCAATTTCCAGAGCCGGCTGAGTCTAGTCTGGGTGATGTCCAAAGTCGGGGGGTGGGGGGGCAGGGTGTTGCAGGTCATGCTGCCTGCTATCACCACAGTAACCAAGCCCATAGACCAACACGGTGCGAGACAGCCGTGGCAGTCTTCAGACGGTTCACTGAATTGTGCAGAAGCCAATTTATTGATGTCCAGCCCGAAATACACACTCAGCCAGCAGAGCACAGGCCTACACATGAGCATAATTAGTCAGGCAGAACCCAGCACATCTGCATAAGTACATGCCCTGTTATTCTCGCTAGCGAAGGTTCATTGTCTACCCCTCTGAGACAAGGTGCCCAGCTGCAGGTGAGAACCAAGGTCTGTTGTTACAAGGATCTGCCTCTTGTCACTTCTCTTCACATCCTTTTCCATGCCTCTCCTGCACCTGGCATGCCACAACTCTTCTGCATTCTGCATTCCCACAGCAGGGAGCACCCAAACCATCACAGAGGGGACCCAAGGAGATCATTGAGTCCAACCCCCCTGCCAGAGCAGGACCACACAATCTAGCACAGATGACACAGGAGCACATCCAGACAGGTTTTGGAAGTCTCCAGAGAGGGAGACTCCACAACCTCTCTGGGCAGCCTGTGCCAGTGCTCTGGGACCCTTACAGACATTGTAGGCTGGCCCAGCTTCCCAAAAAAATTATTCTGTACAATATTCAGAAAATCAACACTAAATTAGTTGTGAGAACTTAAAACTCTATCAGGCTTAAGTAATTTGTGTTTCAAGTGTCTGTGTGATAAATATAGGTTGTTGCACATTTTGCTTCTGATCTATTACCAATATTTGAAATAAAAGCCACCTGCCAAAGTAAATATAAGTTCTTCAATTGTGTGCTGAGTGATTCAACCAGCTCCTAATCCTCAGCTCAGCTGAACAGCCTGGGAAAAACTTCAATAAAAGTAGCAGGTGCAATTTTGGTATCACCCCACAGCTTCTTCTAACTTATATAAAGAGAAGAGATACGTTTCTTCATCCACCAAAGTCTTTGTGCTACGTGATCTCATTTCATCATGTTATCTGAATTACACCATTATCTCACCCTGCTGGGCTGCTTCTGTGGGATAACAATGTCAGCAAGACATTTTTACTGAGTTTGGCTTTCTGGTCGTGTTATCACAAATTGATTTGAGTACACAGGCTGCAGGAACGGGGAATGGCAAATCAAATAACCTGCAAGGGAGAAGAAATCTTTAATAGCTCCTTGGCTGTCAGCTGGGTATTATAAGCTGATGACAGACAGCATTACCCTGGTAATGTTTCCAGACAGCTGAACCTTGCTTTAGAGGAGAGGCTGAGGGAGCTGGGGGTGTGCAGCCTGCAGAAGAGGAGGCTCAGGGCAGACCTCATTGCTGCCTGCAACTCCCAGAAGGGAGGCTGTAGCCAGGTGGGGTTGGGCTCTTTTCACAGGCAACCAGCAACAGAACAAGGGGACACAGTCTCAAGTTGTTCCAGGGGAGGTCTAGGCTGGATGTTAGGAGGAAGTTGTTGGCAGAGAGAGTGATTGGCATTGGAATGGGCTGCCTAGGGAGGTGGTGGAGTTGCTGTCCCTAGAGGTGTTAAAGCAAAGCCTGGCTGGGGCACTTAGTGCCATGGTCTGGTTGATTGGCTAGGGCTGGGTGCTAGGTTGGACTGGATGAGCTTGGAGGTCTCTTCCCACCTGCTTGATTCTATGATTCTGAGATCACTTTTAAAAAGCCCGAGGTCTCAATCAGAGAATCAACCAGGTGGGAAGAGATGAGAAATCATAGGATGATCTCTCAAGAGATGAGAAACCATATGAGGAACTCCACTTAGACTATAAGATTATTACTGATATGAAAAAAAAACCAACCATAATATTAGTCAAAAACCTATAAAAGCAAGTCAAAGACTTCAGACTCCAGATCTCCTCCAGCTATCAGCCTTCCAGTATCTGAAGGGGGCCTGCAGGAAACCTGGGGAGAGGCTACTTACAAGGTCTTGTAATAACAGGATGAGGAGAAATGAGTTTAAACTGGCAAAGGGGAGATTCAAAATGGGTATCAGGAAGAAATTCTTTCCAGTGAGGGTGATGAGACATTGGCACAGGTTGCCCAGGGAGGTGGTGGAGCACAGAATCACAGAATGTGATCTATGATCTATGATCACATTCTGTGATTCTGTGATCCACCACCTCCCTGGAAATATTCAAGGCCAGATTGGATGAGGCCTTGAGCAACCTGTTCTAGTGGGAGGTGTCCCTGTCTATGTCAGGGGGTTGGAACTGGATGATCCTTGAGGTCCCTTCCAACCTGAACCATTCTCTGATTCGATGGTTCTATATTGTGAACCTATTTCCAGCAGTGGTAAAGGTAAGATACCAATATCCTTTTTTGCAGGTATCTCTTTACAGAAAAAGCTGCTCTCCAAACAGGCACCTCTGGTTTTCTCTCACTTCTGACCTTTAATTTCCACATTATGTGGAAGGGTTGCTACATCAGAAAGTTTGCACAGATGCAAGTCAGCTCCAGAAAAGAAAGCATTATATTGCAGAAGTGCATTTTATTTGTTTCTTTTTAAGATGATAATCCTTTCTTTTCTACAACATCTATGGAATATGGGTAGTTTTACCACCTCCAGTGGTAAAACTACCATTCAAAGATCTCCACCTCGTTTGTATGCTTCATATAGCCTAATCAATAAAATAGCAGCCACACACTGAAGGCTGGGACATCAAATCTCTTTTGGGATGGGATAGTTTTATCCTTCCAATTAGATACTGATAGATTCTTTGTTAAATAAATAAATATACCCCCCAAAAAACCCAACAAAACAGGTTCTAAATGAAACTACTGCCAGACAACTAGCAACAGAACAAGAGGATGCAGTCTTGAGTGTTGATTTGATGAAGGGTAGGAGAGCCCTGCAGAGGGACCTGGACAGGCTGGATGGGTGGGCAGAGGCCAATGGGATGAGACTGAACAAGGACAAGTGCAGGGTTCTGCACTTTGGCCACAACAACCCCAAGCAGCACTACAGGCTGGGGACAGAGTGGCTGAGAGCAGCCAGGCAGAGAGAGACCTGGAGCCTCTGGTAAAGAGTAGCTGAAGATGAGGCAGCAGTGTGCCCAGGTGGGCAGCAGAGCCAATGGCATCCTGGCCTGGATCAGGAACAGTGTGGCCAGTAGGACAAGGGAAGTTATTCTGCCCCTGTACTCAGCACTGCTCAGGCCACACCTTGAGTGCTGTGTCCAGTTCTGGGCTCCTCAATTCAAGAGAGATGTTGAGGTACTGGAAGGTGACCAGAGAAGGGCAATGAAGCTGGTGAGGGGCCTGGAGCACAGCCCTGTGAGGAGAGGCTGAGGGAGCTGGGGGTGTGCAGCCTGCAGAAGAGGAGGCTCAGGGCAGAGCTCATTGCTGTCTACAACTACCTGAAGGGAGGCTGTAGCCAGGTGGGGTTGGTCTCTTCTGCCAGGCAACCAGCAACAGAACAAGGGGACACAATGTGAAGTTGTGCCAGGGAAGGTCCAGGGTGGATGCTAGGAGGAAGTTGTTGGCAGAGAGAGTGATTGGCATTGGAATGGGCTGCCCAGGGAGGTGGTGGAGTCACTGTCCCTGGAGGTGTTGAAGCCAAGCCTGGCTGGGGCACTTAGTGCCATGGTCTGGTTGATTGGCTAGGGCTGGGTGCTAGGTTGGACTGGGTGATCTTGGAGGTCTCCTCCCACCTGGTTGATTCTATGATTCTAAGGACAATGTCTCTTCTCCACATCAAACCACCAATTAAAAGAAAGAAATCCAGGGCATACTGGCATGGTGCAGCAGCTGTAGAATAGGTTGGTGAGAAAATAAGGCAATAAATAGAGACAAGGATAGTGAGATACAACTAGAGGTAATCTAGATGAAATGTTAGGAACTATACAGTTAGGCATTCTCCTATTGCTTGGGGAATAATGTCACCTCAGCTGTGATTTTTTTTTTGATTGTTTGGAGCAGTTAAGGTATTTTCTAAGGGGAGGAGGACATAAATTGCCATTGTCACTCATAAAAAAGTGCTTTTTATCTGTCTGGTTACCCCAATTTTATGAATAAGCATAGACAGAAAAGCAGTGGAAACATCACATTTCAGGACAAACCTAGCACACCAATTTCTCCATCAACATATGATGCATGCTTAGATGTAGAACAGAACCTCTCATTTGTTCACAGCACTCATTTCCCATCAGCTACTTTGACAAGGTCCTGCTTTTTCATACCTTCATCACTGCTCCTCAAAAGCTTTTCTGCTTTAACACTCAGATATAGAAGATGACTCACAGAGATGAATTCATGGTCATCCTAACAGAGAACACAAACCCATGCATGCACTGGGGGGATCTCAGAAGCCACATAGTCACTGTGTCATCGACCTTAAATTGGAATGCATGACTTGGGAGCATTAGCAGTTCACTACCATGCATCTAAGGCACAGAAACAGCTGATTTAAGCTCTCCCTGTGTATCAAATGAACATACCAGGCAATCAGTAGGAACCCCTTTTATGACTCCCTCTTTCACTAGGCCTTTGCTCAGAGGGGTATGCCCAGTAAACCTTGAAGCCTAGGTGGGCAAGAGAGCCAATGGCATCCTGGCCTGCATCAGGAGCAGTGTGGCCAGCAGGACAAGGGAGGTTCTTCTGCCCCTGTACTCAACACTGCTCAGGCCACACTTTGAGTGCTGTGGCCAGTTCTGGGCCTCTCAATTCAAGAGAGATGTTGAGGTGCTGGAACATGTCCAGAGAAGGGCAGCAAGGCTGGTGAGGGGCCTGGAGCACAGCCCTGTGAGGAGAGGCTGAGGGAGCTGGGGGTGTGCAGCCTGCAGAAGAGGGGGCTCAGGGCAGACCTCATTGCTCTCTACACCTACCTGAAGGGAGGTTGTAGCCAGATGGGGTTGGTCTCTTCTGCCAGGCAAGCAGCAACAGAACAAGGGGACACAGCCTCAAGTTGTGCCAGGGGAGATCTAGGCTGGATGTTAGGAGGAAGTTGTTGTCAGAGACAGTGATTGGCATTGGGATGGGCTGCCCAGGGAGGTGGTGGAGTCACTGTCACTGGAGGTGTTCAAACAAAGCCTGGCTGGGGCACTTAGTGCCATGGTCTGGTTGACTGGCTAGGGCTGGGTGCTAGGTTGGACTGGATGATCATGGAGGACTCTTCCAACCTGGTTGATTCTATGACTCTATGAAGACAATGCTAGAATATCACCAACTTTAACAAGAAAAGAAACAGATACAAGAGCTCATGTGTATTGGACTGTCCTCTCACACTTTGTCACAAGGGCAGACACCAACAGCAGCAAACACAACGGCCCAGTAATTCCCTGCCATACAAATCTGGCTTTAACAGGATGCTCCCAAGTCATCAGTTCTGTGATACACAATCAAACAGAAAAAGGCCCTCAGAAACTTCAGGAGTTTAACTGAGATAAGCTACAAGGAGTGCAGGCTGTTGTCTGCCTTCCCTTAGAACAACAAGCAGGTGAGAAGATTCTGCAGGCCTCGGGAGAAAAGAATCTGATACCAGGAACTGAGTGATGTTCCCCCTGCAGGTCACAGACGGGGCACAGGAGATTGAAACGTAGCAGCAGAAGCCTAGAGAATAAAGACACAGGATGATACCAGAGGCCCCTAGGCTATAAATCACAAATGGGCTGCTACAGCCACTGCAAGAATGAATCTGGGACAGTTGGCTACTGCTGGTGTTAGGACAGCATGGAAAGAACTAAGAACTTGTGTATGACCTATGTAAAATATCCCTCACACTGTGACAGTCACAAGAAGGTACAAGGCATTTGCACATTCATAGACTCATAGAATGGTTTAGGTTGGAAGGGACCTCAAAGCTCATCCAGTTCCAACCCCCTGCCATAGGCAGGGACACCTCCCACTAGAACAGGTCACTCAAGGCCTCATCCAACCTGGCCTTGAACACCTCCAGGGAGGGAGCAGCCACAGCCTCCCTGGCAACCTGTGCCAGTGTCTCACCACCCTCACTGCAAGGAACCCTTTCCTGACATCTATTTTAACTCTCCCCTCTGCCAGTTTAAACCCATTACTCCTATCCTGTCATTACATTGTAGAAGAGTAAGAAAAAAGGAAGACCAGAAAAGGAGGCCTGGCTCCAATTTTATCTCCTCCAGAAAACACCATGCTTGATCAGTCTGCACAAGACCTCTTTCCTCTCCTTCAGCAGAGGACACACTCCACTTTTTCATATGCCATTCACCACACATTGCCACTGCAGCTCTGTCTATGGTCATCAGAAGTTTTTGGGGGGTTAAGTAAATAAGAACTTTACTAAGCAGTGAGTCTGTATTTTGCTCCAGTCCTCCTGCATCACATGTTGCCTGATTTCCCAATACCAAATCATACTAAACATTTAATAACAGTGTTAGTGTGTTCATTCTCTTACAAAACACTTTGTGACAGCTTCAGACTTCTCCTTGCTTCCCTAGATGCCTTTGCTAGTGCCAAGATACCACCCACAACTTTAAATCC
Organism: Pogoniulus pusillus; assembly: GCF_015220805.1. Classification (NCBI taxonomy): domain Eukaryota; kingdom Metazoa; phylum Chordata; class Aves; order Piciformes; family Lybiidae; genus Pogoniulus; species Pogoniulus pusillus. Next base: position 2,622,860 of record NC_087291.1, on the reverse strand, counting down.
CAGTTCCCCCCAGGACTCCATTAACATGCCCTTGGACGAAGGATGAGTGTAAAGGGGACTTGCAATTAGGAAATAACTTCCTGTTACTCAATTTCAATTGCTTTGTAACACAGCCTGAGTGCTTTATGGGCTCAGGACATGGGAGTGTATTTCCTTTCATTTTTTATTGCTTTCCTGTAGCTTCATCAGAAAGCTTAATGAGAAAGAAAGCAGACAGTGAGTTCATAGAATCAACCAGGTTGGAAGAGACCTCCTTTTTTACTCTAAATTAAAATTAAATTAGAGCCTAAATTACATTCCATAGAAAATAAATGATCATTCTGACTGCCCTATAATCATAGAATCAAGCAGGTTGGAAGAGACCTCCAAGATCATCCAGGCAAACCTAGCACCCAGCCCTAGACAGTCAACCAGACCATGGCACTAAGTGCCTCAGCCAGGCTTGGCTTCAACATCCCCAGGGATGGTGACTCCACCACCTCCCTGGGCAGCCCATTCCAATGCCAATCACTCTCTCTGACAACAACTTCCTCCTAACATCCAGCCTAGACCTCCCTTGGCACACCTTCAGACTGCATCCCCCTGTTGTGTTGCTGCTTGCCTGGCAGAAGAGACCAACCTAAGAAAAAAAACAATAAATTGATTTTAGGAACTATGAGTTAAAAATGAGTTATATCCACACATAGAATTCACTGCTACAGAAAACTACTGAGTCAAATAATGTAAAATATTAAAAGTCTACAGGATTTCATGTCCCCTAAAATGATTTGCTTTATGTACTGAAATAATATATCACATGCACAACTTATGCTTCACAACAAAATGTGTTTCACTTGTGCAAATCCTGCATTATTTAGAGGTTTTCTTCTTAATGGTTGCTTGGGTTTTCTGTAATGAATGCCATGAATGACATGGACAGAGGTATTGAGTGCAGGTGACACCGAGCTGTGTGGCACAGCAGACAGGCTGGAGGGCAGGGATCCAGCCAGAGGGACCTGGACAGGCTGCAGAGGTGGGCACAAGCCAACCTCAGGAGGTTCAACAAGACCAAGTGCAAGGTCCTGCAGCTGGGTCGAGGCAATGCCAAGAACAAATCCAGGCTGGGCAGTGAGTGGCTGGAGAGCAGCCCTGAGGAGAGGGACTTGGGGGTGCTGCTGGATGAGAAGCTCAGCAGGAGCCAGCAGTGTGCACTTGCAGCCCAGAAAGCCAACCAGAGCCTGGGCTGCAGCAGGAGAAGTGTGCCCAGCAGGGCCAGGGAGGTGATTCTCCTCCTCTACTCCACTGTGCTGAGACCCCACCTGGAGTACTGCATCCAGTTCTGGAGCCCCCATTACAAGCAGAATGTGGAGATGCTGGAGCATGTCCAGAGCAGGGCCAGGAGGATGCTCAGAGGGCTGCAGCAGCTCTGCTGTGACCACAGACTGAAAGAGTTGGGGCTGTGCAGTCTGGTGAAGAGAAGGCTCCCAGGTGACCTTCTTGTGGACTTTCAGTAGCTGAAGGGGGCTACAAAACAGCTGGGGAGGGACTTTTTAGGCTGTCAGGGAGTGACAGGAGTGGGAGGAATGGAGCAATGCTGGAGGTGGGGAGATTCAGACTGGATGTGAGGAGGAATCAAGAAGGTTGGAAGAGACCTTCAAGACCATCCAGTCCAATCTAGCACCCAGCCCTAGCCAATCAGCCAGACCATGGCACTAAGTGCCTCATCCAGTCTCTTCTTGAACACCTCCAGGGACAGTGACTCCACCACCTCCCTGGGCAGCCCATTCCAATGCCAATCACTCTCACTATGAAGAAGTTCCTCCTAATATCAAGCCTTTATCTCCCTGGGCACAACTTGAAACTGTGTCCTCTCGTGCTGCTGCTGGTTGCCTGGGTGTGCTAGTTTGAGCCTAGTTGGGATATCTTAGTCAGAGGAATTAGATTATAGGATGTGAAAAGGAAACAGTGGTGATGTCTACTTCACTTGTAGGCTTGCTGAGATGTATAAAAGCAGGAACACAAACGTAGATAAGGCAGTTGCTCTCTCGGGCTCTGGCTGCCTCCCTTCTCTCCCTGATGTCTACTTCACTTGTAGGCTTGCTGAGATGTATAAAAGCAGGAACACAAACGTAGATAAGGCAGTTGCTCTCTCGGGCTCTGGCTGCCTCCCTTCTCTCCCTAACCTGCTGTCTGTGTGACTTAATCCTTCTGCTTCCTAACCCCCCACGCCAATTCTCCAAACTCACCTTGAACGTAAGACAAAGTCTGGGATAAGGTAGAGGGGTGGAAAGGAGGTGGAAGGGTGGTTGGGAGCCCCTCCTGGGGACTCAGGTTTCTGGGAGGGCTGCTGTGTTTCTGTATTACTTTGTTTAACTTGCATATTTCTGTATATATTGTAAATACCTGCTTGTATCTTGTGCTCAGCTGTGACTACAAAGCTTCATTCTTTAATTTCCAGCTGGCTGAGTCTAGTCTGGGTGATTTTCACAAGAGTGGGGGGGGCAGGTAACACCTGTAGTGGAGGGTCTGTAGGCCCAAAAATAGGCTTATTTATGCCCAAACCAGAGGTAAACACATTAAATGCATAAAGGGGGGCGCAACAAACCTGGTGCCATAAAGTCTGGCCTGCTCAGGACCCCCTGATTGTGTAATGTGGTTGTGTAAGCCCCCACATGCCCAGCTTGTTTACCGGGTGCTAGTTCCACACTAGTCCCAGATTTGGGAGGTCCAGGCCTGTGGCTTTTGCCTATTATGGTATGGTTTGGCTGACTGCCAAGCTGAGTGGTCATTTTGGTGGCCAAGGGACCATTAATCTGGGCCCACATTTGATAAATGGGGGTACACAGGTAAACAACCTGCTCAGGCTCCCCTGCAGAGCTCACTCGCTCGCTCGTGCGCATTATTATGCTGAAGCCTGCCTGTATCTATGGAGCTCAGTGTCCCGTGCAGCCGCTCTCATGGACAGCCTGTAGGCCCTAAAAGAGGCTTATTTATGCCTTGCTTTGCTTGGACATGTTTTTCTGCCAGGAGCCCTGCTTGTAAACAGGTTGTGTTAAGCCCCCACACACCCAGCTCGTGTCTCCCTGGGGTAAGCCAATGTGAACCCCATATTTGGGAAAGTCCAGGCAAGAGCTGCCTATTATGGTAAGGTTTGGCTGACTGCCAGCCTGATTGGTCATTCTAGTGGCCAAAGGGACCATTAATCTCGGCCCACATTCAATAAATAGGGGTGCACAGGTAAACAAGGAGCTCAGACTCGCTTGCACAGCTCAGCTGCTCTGACCCTCACTTGCAGCGCTCAGCCGCTCAGATCCCCACGCTCGGATGCCATTGCATAGCTGCAGTGCTCAGAGGCTCAGATCCTCATGTTTTGACTCGTTCACAGCTCACCTGCCTGCGTACCTTAGATGCAGAGCTCATTTAAGCCTGCACATATATATATACATATATATATGAGGAGCCTATAGTCTCCAGCCAGCTGTGCACATGTGCACGCTATCGTGTTATCAGGACCAGATCCTGCATTGCTTGCATTTACCTATGGAGCTCAGACTCCCAGCAGCAGTGCACACTTTGCATGCCTGCTGCCTATCATTGCCTGGTAAGCGCCGCTGGCGCTGAGATAACCAGGAAGCAGATTCTGAATTGTCTGCACACACACACGACCTGCTAGCCGTGAACAACCGTGCCAGAGACAGTACAATATTCTCCTGCACCTGAGATGCTGCCAGCTCAGAATCCCTGGACAAAGCCTCCAGAAGAAGCCAGCAGCACCAAAGACAGAGATTGCCTCTTCACCAGGAGAAAAGGTTAGAGAAAACCTATTTCCCCAGAAACTGGGAAGATTTATCCTTTCCCCTCAAGCCAGGAGGATTCCAGCCTTAGAGTCCACAGGCAGAGATCTTAGAGAAGTTTGGACATTAGATACAGGCTGTGACACAGCCCCAGAGGGTGATGAATAATTGATAAGAATTGTGAGTAAAAGCTTCAATACCTCTGTAAATATCTGTTGCCTCTGCCATTGAGCATAGAATCATAGAATCAACCAGGTTGGAAGAGACCTCCAAGATCATCCAGTCCAACCTAGCACCCAGCCCTAACCAATCAACTAGATCATGGCACTAAGTGCCCCATCCAGTCTTTTCTTGAAGACCCCCAGGAACAGTGCCTCCACCACCTTCCTGAGCAGCCCACTCCAATGGGAAATCACTCTCTCTGTGAAGAACTTCTTCCTAACATCCAGCCGCGTTTCATCCAGCTCTGCTGGGCAAATAGCATATGACCCCAAGCAACATCGAGCCGTGGGGAGAACTCCTCTCTCTGTTTATAGTTTAAATGTTTGCTAGTTAAATAACAAATTCCTGTACATATTTTATGCTAGGTTATTTTCACAACCACGTACCGACCTTTAATATTAATATACAGTGGTTGGGGGTGGCAAGAGTTCAGAATATTGAACTTAATAAATCTATATTTTTATATAAAATTATATCACCCCAATTAATTTCTCCCCTCCACCAAACAGGTGTAGGCACTGAGAATCCCCCTCTGCAACAGCTGCACACCCTATTGCACGTCTGCTGCCTTATCACTGCCTGCTGTGCGCCACTGCCGCCGAGTTACCAGGAGCAGACTCTGCATTGTCTGCACGCGACCAGCCTGCATGGCCAGCATCACATCGTACTCCTTCTGCACCTGAGGTCCTGCCTAAGAATCCCTGGACAGAGCATCCGGAAGGAAGGAGACAAGGGCAGAGATTGCATCCTTCACCTGGAGAACAAGGTCAGAGACTGTCATAGAATCAACTGGGTTGGAAGAGACCTCCAAGCTCATCCAGTCCAACCTAGCACCCAGCCCTGTCCAGTCAACCAGACCATGGCACTAAGTGCCTCATCCAGGCTTTTCTTGAAGACCCTCAAGGACGGTGCCTCCACCACCTCCCTGGGCAGCCCATTCCAATGCCAATCACTCTCTCTGTGAAGAACTTCTTCCTAATATCCAGCCTATACCTACCCTGGCACAACTTGAGACTGTGTCCCCTTGTTCTATTGCTGGTTGCCTGGGAGAAGAGGCCACCCCCCACCTGGCTACAATGCCCCTTCAGGTAGTTGTAGACAGCAATGAGGTCAGCCCCGAGCCTCCTCTTCTCCAGGCTAAACAGGCCCAGCTCCCTCAACCTCTCCTCATAGGATTTGTGCTTCAGGCCCCCCACCAGCCTCGTCGCCCTTCTCTGGACATGTTCCAGCACCTCAACATCTTTCTTGAAGTCCTTTCCCCACAAGCCAGGAAGATTCCCCTTTCCCCTGAAGCCAGGAGGATTCCAGCCTCAAAGTCCATGGGCAAAGAGTCCCCTGAAGATTGGACACTTGTAATAGGCTGTGATGTAGCCCCGGAGGGTGATTGATAATTGATCAGAATTTGTGAGTAAATGCTTTAATGCCTCTGTAGTTTCTATTGCCTCCTGCCATTGCAGAAAGAGCTTCAGCCCACCTGCTGGGCAAGCAGCATATCGACCCCAAGCAGCATTTGCCACGAGGAAAGTCCTCTCTCTGTTTCTAGTTTGAATTGTTTGCTAGTTATTAATAAGTTATGGTTTGATATTATTCCTAGAATGTCTTTCATAACTGTGTAGATCCATATGAATATTAAAATACAGTGGTTGGGCGTGGTGAGAGTTCAGAATATTGAAGTCAATAGATATATATTTTTACAAAACATCCTCTCGCACCAATTAATTCTCCTCTCCACCACAATTGGCATAGGTGGCAGAATACCCCTCCATGACAGCACCCAAACCATCACACTGGGAGAAGAGACCAACCCCACCTGGCTACAACCTCCGTTCAGGTAGTTGAAGACAGCAATGAGGTCACCCCTAAGCCTCTATCAGGAGTGTCTGCAGCTATTTACTACAGTTTGCTTCTAATTTCAATTTTCTCATGAGTGTGCTTCACATCCCCCATATCTTTCAAACCTATCACGCTGATTTCAAGGGGCAGTAAGCAAAGATTCTTTTAATATATTCAATCTGCATCAACCTTTGAAGCCTTTCCTGTACAACACTTTTGTTTCTTCTGCCACTTAAATTTATTCCATTATCTTTCTCACGATACTCAACAAAATGAAAGGAGAGGAGATTAAACCTTTCCTTGTTTGATTCTATTCTTGCCAACAGATCGTATCTGCAAAAGACCATTTAGCTTTCTCATTAAAATTCACAGTCCCTAGATGACTAAACTTAATTGGTGAGAAGTCAGGGAACATAATTGTTTAAATTATGAGCATTTCCAAAAGCAGTGTGTTCAGATGAAAGTCATCTATTTATATTGTGCCATTTCACTATGATTGCACTTTCAGTGGATATTTTATCTTGCTTTTAAAAAATAAAGCCTGACAAAAATGAAACAGCTTAATCTGCTGAACGCTAACAATCTTCAAAGCAAAATTATTTTCATATAGGAAGGAAAATTAGGGTTTTTTTTTAAAGTTAAATGCATTTTTCCTAATGCTATTTAGATGCTTGAGTATGCAGCTGCTTGACAGCTAATAAACAAGCCCATATTTAAAGAAGAAGCCAAGATAAAACACTAACTACATAATAATGCAGAGAAATTCTGCCTCTGAGCTTCAGCAAACAGCTTGCTTTAATAACAAAAGCACAAACTATGAATGATAAAGCTTGCAGGTCAGCACAAGATTGTGCTCCCACTTAAATTGATGGAAGAGCTGTTCAGACCATCTCTTAGCCCATCTAGCTAGGCCATAGCCCAGCCATAATCAAATCACACTTTTATGAAATGGCTTGCTTGAGCTGACCTCACCCATCTTTCTTTTGTAATCTAATGTGCCCACTGAAGGCTGACATTAGCCTCTCACTAACCCTCTCTATGCACCCTTTCTAAGGCCTATCCATCCGTGGGCATGCAGGTACCAGTGAGCAGGTACAGAGTGAGCAATTTCAACTCCTTTTCACTTTTAGCGTAGGTCAGTGAGTCATGTCTGTGCCATGGCATGAGGCTGGGTACCTCCTGGCATCCAGCAGCTTTATGTGGGCTGCAGAATATCTTACAAAAGAGGTTTAAGAAGATAAGAAAAAAGCAGGGAATGAACCAGGCAGCAGGAAGATGAGCAGGAAGATGAGCTTCGCTCTTCACCCCCTTGCATGGACTATTTTTCAGTTACATTTTCCTAGGGACCCAGACTCAGCGAAGCAGAAGGCAGAGTGACCTAGAAGAAAATTTGCCTTGCACAGTCTAATTCATGTCTTTTCTCCTACCAATCCCAACAAAGCCTTCTTCCTACTTCAAACCCAGGTAAGAAAAATAATTGACTGTAAGTTAGATAAACAAGAGTCTGAATGCACTCAGTGTCGGCAGGGTGAATTCAGAACTCATTCTCCCTATGTCCCACACATATCAGCTTCAGAGACCAACACTTCACTCAAACTGCAGCTGTGAGGATTTCTCATGCCTATGAGGATCTTCAACGGACTAGACTTTAGGAAGAAGTTCTTCACAGAAAGAGCCCATTGGAATGGGCTGCCCTGGGAGATGGTGGAGTCACTATCCCTGGAGGAGGCTGGATGATGCACTTAGTGCCATGGTCTAGTTAATTAGAAGGGTTAAGTGATAGGCTGGACTCAATGACCCTAGAGGTCTTTGGTTAATTCTGTGATTCTGCTCCAGCAACACTGAATGTGTGTACCCCTGCACCATGCCACTCTACTGTGTTTCCTGGCAAAACACAGTGCCAGCTAAGCAACACAAGTTCTTCCTGTCCTGCTAGTATTTGCTGACCAGATGGTATTCAAAGAATGCAAGTCAGTGATGTTCTCTGTTCATCCATCTTTCATGAAATTCTCACATCGTAAAACCAAATACATTCCCTCTCCAAACATTAGGATTCACTCAAATGCAAGATGGCTGTGGTGATGTCAGGTAGACACTCCATAAGCAAGAACTCACACATTCCTATCTTACTGTCTTAACAAGGCCAAGGGCAGGGTTCTACACTTTGATCACAACAACCCCAAGCAGCACTACAGGCTGGGGACAGAGTGGCTGGAGAGCAGCTAGGAAGAAAGAGACCTGGGGGGTGCTGGTAGAGAGTAGCTGAACATGAGCCAGCAGTGTGCCCAGGTGGCCAGGAGAGCCAATGGCATCCTGGCCTGGCTCAGGAACAGTGTGGCCAGTAGAACAAGGAAGGTTATTCTGCCCCTCAGTCAGGCCACACCTTAGGTACTGTGTCCAGTTCTGGGCTCCTCAATTCAAGAGAGATGTTGAGGTGCTGGAAGGTGTCCAGAGAAGGGCAACAAAGCTGGTGAGGGGCCTGGAGCACAGCCCTGTGAGGAGAGGGTGAGGGAGCTGGGGGTGTGCAGCCTGGAGAAGAGGAAGTTCAGGGGTGACCTCATTTGCTCTCTACAACTCTCTGAAGGGAGGCTGTAGCCAGGTGGGGTTGGGCTCTTATCCCAGACAACCAGCAACAGAACAAGGGGGCACAGTCTCAAGTTGTGCCAGGCTGGATGTTGGGAGGAAGTTCCTGCTAGAGAGAGTGATTGGCATTGGAATGGGCTGCCCAGGGAGGTGGTGAAGTTGCCATCCCTGGAGGTGTTGAAGCCAAGCCTGGCTGGGGCACTTAGTGCCATGGTCTGGTTGATTGGCCAGGGCTGGGTGCTAGGTTGGACTGGCTGAGCTTGGAGGTCTCTTCCAACCTGGCTGGTTCTATGAAACTTAATAGTTCACACCTGTAGCATCAGCTTTGCCTTCTCTACAAAACTCTTTCTCCCACAGTGCCAGCGATCAGCCCTGATCTTTGGGAAGCTCTACAATTCATTCACACCTGTGCAAAGTCATGTGCACAGAACTTCCAAGTGCAGAGAACATTACATTTGGAGTATGCTGGAGTGCATTAGACTCTGCAGCAAATGGATACAATTTTCCTGACAGTTTGATGACTGAATTAGGGACCAGATTTTTAGACACATTAGCAGGTCAGAAAGGGGTCTTAAATTGAGAGATTGAAAGGAGCATTATAAAAATGCAATTTGACTTTGAAAGGTGCTCTGAAATGCAGATAAACACTTTGCATGATTAACAAAAGGAGCCAAATTAGATGCCTGATGACAAACTGAAAGACTACTCCTTCTCTACCTGCCAAGGCAGCTAGGTGTCTTTGTCACCAAAGGTAGCTATTTGAATCTTTGGGCATCCAAATACCTCCCAAAAAGTGGCTTTCAGTGCCTGGTGCTTTCAGAAAATTCAGAAGTGTGCAATTTAGAGGGCATGGTGTGAGGTTTTTTTTCCTTTTTCTCATCATAAAAGATATGAAATTGACCTAATCTGAGAATTTACGTTCCCTGGGTATGTTTCCCCTTTGCTAACTTAGCACAAACAGGCAAAGAATACATTCAACTCTCAGTGCAATTGGAGGACACCTCTGCACTCTCACAGCAAGGAGAGTATATAAGTTGAACAGATTAAGGACCAATAGGAACTTATTTATGTGCTAAGAAGGAGGAAAGCTACTTTAATCCTTAAATGAGGCAGCTATGCTTTTAGGACACTCCATAGGAGAGTAACTACCATACATATGTGCACACTAAGTATACTACTGCTCCAGAAGTTCCAGTGGCATTCCTAAAAGTGATAATGATATGATGCATCTGGGCTGACAGCTGAAGGAGAGAGACAAATAGTCACCTGTAAAGTGTTCTGCACATGCACAACCTATGGCACTATATTATATGTCAAATGCTTTGGCCTGAGATGAATTAAGTAAGATCTACAGATAGTATTTAGTGTACCTGACAGTTCCATAAATCTGTATTTTGGTCCTGTAAGAAAACTAAACAACACTTCTGCCATTCACAAGGATCTGAAGAAAAAGTGTTATTCACCCCTGGTTAGCATTAACCCTTTAGGAAGGATTTGTAACTCATTTTAGAGTGCACTTGGAATTTGCAGAGAAAATTGGACCAGAACTGCTAGCCAGCAAGGTCATCAAAGCTTTCAGCAATCAGTTAACTGAGTGGGAAAAGCCTCACTCTAGCAGAACTGTCCACAATATATTTCTACTTAACAATAAATGGAACGTGGGAGATGTTGAGATACTGGAAGGTGTCCAGAGAAGGGCAATGAAGCTGGTGAGGGGCCTGGAACACAGCCCTGTGAGGAGAGGCTGAGGGAGCTGGGGGTGTGCAGCCTGCACAAGAGGAGGCTCAGGGCAGAGCTCATTGCTGTCTGCAGCTGCCTGAAGGGAGGCTGTAGCCAGGTGGGATTGGTCTCTTCTGCCAGGCAACCAGCAACAGAAGAAGAGGACACAGTCTGAAGTTGTGCCGGGGGAGGTCTAGGCTGGATGTTAGGAGGAAGTTGTTGTCAGAGAGAGTGATTGGCATTGGAATGGGCTGCCCAGGGAGGTGGTGGAGTCGCTGTGCCTAGAGGTGTTGAAGAAAAGCCTGGATGAGGCTGCCATGGTCTGGTTGGTTGGCCAGAGCTGGGTGCTAGGTTGGGCTGGATGATGTTGGAGGTCTCTTCCAACTTGGTTAATTCTATGATTCTATGACTCTGTGTCACACATATGGTAACAAGAAGCACAGATTAAATATGACACATGATGTCAACACTTAAAATTCTCCTGATAATTTCCAAGTGGCTGGCATATTTTTGTCTCTTTAAGTTTAAATAGATTTTGCCTTGGTAGAGAAGATGAAGGGATGGGATTCAAGAACAATTTTAATCAGCTGAAGATAGACATTAGATGAGAAAGTCTGCAGAAATTATTTTCAGCTCATGTATCCAACCCTCGATGTATTTGAATTTGAAATACAAATACTTCAGTGATGCAGCTAGCCTATGTGATTATTGCAAGCTTATGCAAAACACACAGCTCTACTTGAGTTAAAAAATGAGCTATAAAATGTCAAGAAGACAGCCTCTATCAGATAAGTGTAGGTCTGCTGCTTAACCAACAGAATACATAATTCAGGGCACCAAGTCAAAGCACAGTATATGCTTTCAGATTTGAAAAGCTACTGAAGATTTTCATCTTATCACAAGAGTAAAAGGAATACTTCTATTCCATTGGCAAAATATGTAACTGTAAGAGGGAAGAACTGGTATGTGGCTGATTGGACTCAGGGCAATGGGCCAATAGTTGCCAGGTCAGCAGAGATAAGACCTGGTGTCTTGGGTTCAAATGCAAGTTCCCAGAGACTCTTATAAATTTGGTAGACCCAATGACAATTTATAGAATTTATAGAGTTTATAGAGTGCCCTCCCCTCCTCCCCCTCCTTTCCCCAAAAGACAGGGAGAGAGAGATAAAAGGTAGGGACACCCCAATAAATCAATCTCACTCGATTTGGAAGTTAAAAAAAAAAGGAAAAGTTTAACAATAACTTAGAAAAAGGGATTGGAGGTAGGGGAGTTTACAAAGGATAAGGAAGGGAAAACAGCGAAATACAAAACAGGGATGGATACAACCCGAGTAGTGTGATGGTGTCTCTGCCTCGTGGCTGGTATGCAGTATCAGTGTGTGTGTGCGGTCATGAACGCAGGTAGGGAGAAAGAGGGCGAAAAGAGGAAGAGACAGGAGAACTCCTGTCTTTTATACCACAGGAAGTGGGGGGGAGTGGGCTAACCATCACCTGGAGTGTGGCCCACCCCTGAGGAGGGGCCAAGACCCCTAGGGTCAGGTTCAGGGTCACTCCCCCAGGAGTGTTAACCCTATACATTCCACCCCTTGGTTAGACCACTTCCACCTTCCTAAGAACAGTCTTCTTCTCCAAAGATGGGAAAAGTGTCCATGGGTTAAGAGTTCGTGAAGTCCTTCTTGGTCCCCGGCTGTATCCCAAGGCGATGTGTTCCTCTGGTCCGGTGCAGGTTGCTGAGATGTGAGCAGGGCAGGAACGGAAGAAAAGTCAGTGAATCAGGAACAGTTCTTGTTGGTACTCAGGAAAAGAGTCTTTTCCCTCTGCGAAGAAAACATCAGGAACAGTCTCTTCATGTCTGGCATCAGGGGAACAGGTGTAGATGAGATGGCTGTAGACATCCTCTGGAGGGAAATCAGGAACAGTCTCTCACTGCAGGGCATCAGTGACGAATCAGATGCAGGGTTCTGGTTGGACGCCGTGGTGTGACGTGATGCTGTAGGACTCTGGATAGCTGCTGCTGTGATGTAGGTTCTGTTGGACGCCGTGTAGTGGTGAGGGTATAACTACAAAAACAACTTGTAACCCCTTATGAAATATAATACAAGTATTGCACAACTATGATACAAGTATTGCACAACTATGATACAACTATTATACAACTATAATACAAGATAACCTGAAAGTATCTGGAACACATGGAATCAACTCTGAGATTTCAAAACCTTTTCAGCTAAAGAGAGGTTTCTCTGAGGGACACACTCGATAACACCAGTTTCCATCATCACCCAGTATGTGTGACCAGGACCCTCTGCAGATACCACCCCTTTGATAGGTTTTCCCCCACCAGAGGCAGGAGCAACCCATACAGTCTTTCCCAGTAGATTCCTTTCACAGACCACAGGAACTCCATCTCCCTCAACTGTGGGCAGTAGGGCAGACTGAGCAGGACCAGCTCTGTTAACTGATCCCCTGCTGTTCACCAGCCAAGTGGCTTCTGCAAGGTGCTTCTCCCAGTTTCTGAGAGTTCCACCTCCCATAGCCTTCAGGGTGGTTTTCAGCAGGCCATTGTGTCGCTCAATCTTTCCTGCAGCCTGTGGGTAGTATGGGATGTGATAAACCCATTCTATCCCATGCTCTTTTGCCCAGTTGCTTACAAGGTGGTTCTTGAAATGGGTCCCATTGTCTGACTCAATTCTCTCTGGGGTACCGTGTCTCCACAGGATGTGGCTCTGCAGACCCAGAATGGTGTTACGGGCAGTAGCATGAGGTACTGGGTAGGTTTCCAGCCACCCCGTGCTTCCCTCCACCATGGTTAGCACATACTGCTTGCCACTACGAGACCGAGGCAGAGTGATGTAATCAATCTGCCAGGCCTCCCCATACCTGTACTTTGACCACCTTCCCCCGTACCACAAAGGCTTCATGCGCTTGGCTTGCTTTATGGTGGCACAGATGTCACATTCATGGATAACCTGAGTTATGGCCTCCATGGATATGTCCACGGACCTGTCTCGGGCCCATTGGTATGTGGCATCTCTTCCTTGGTGACCAGAAGAGTCATGTGCCCACCGAGCTAAGAACACTTCACCTTTGTGCTTCCAGTCCAGGTCAATCTGGCAGATGTGGGCAGCCTGGTCAGCTTGGTGGTTATGCTGCTGCTCTTCAGTGGCTCTACTCTTTGGGATGTGAGCACTGATGTGTCGGATTTTAACTGGCAGTTTGTCCAGGCGTGCAGAAATGTCTTGCCAGAGATCAGCAGCCCAAATAGGCTTCCCTTTTCTCTGCCAATCATTTCTCTTCCACTCCTTCAGCCACCCCCATAAGGCATTTGCTACCATCCATGAGTCGGTGTAGATGTATAGCATTGGCCACTGCTCTCGTTCTGCAATGTCCAGGGCCAGCTGGATGGCTTTCACCTCAGCATACTGGCTGGATTCGCCTTCTCCATCTCTTGCCTCTGCAACCCTGCGTGTGGGGTTCCAGACGGCAGCCTTCCATCTCCGCTTGCTGCCTACCAGGCGGCAGGATCCATCTGTGAAGAGAGCATATGCCTTTTCCTCCTCAGGAAGGTCACTGTATGGGGGGGCTTCCTCGGCACGGGTCACTGCCTTCTCTTCTGCTGGCTTTCCAAAGTCAGTGCCCTCTGGCCAGTTGGTGATGACCTCCACAATGCCTGGACGCTCGAGAGTCCCCATCCTAGCCCTCTGAGTTATCAGAGCCATCCACTTACTCCAAGTGGCATCTGTGGCATGGTGCGGAGTCGAACCCTTCCCTTTAAACATCCAAGTCAGGACCGGAAGCCTTGGAGCTAAAAGGAGTGGTGACTCCGTCCCAATCACCTCAGAGGCAGCTCTGACTCCCTCATAGGCAGCTAGGATTTCTTTCTCTGTGGGGGTATACTTGGTCTCTGAGCCTTTGTACGCCTTGCTCCAGAACCCGAGTGGGCGGCCTCTTGTCTCATCAGGAGCTTTCTGCCATAGGCTCCAGCTAGGACCATTCTCACCGGCTGCTGTGTACAGAATGTTCTTAATCTCTGGGCCGGTTCGAACTGGTCCCAAGGCCATGGCATGGACCACCTCTCGTTTGATCTGGTCAAATGCCACCTGCTGCTCAGGTCCCCACTCAAAGTTATTCCTCTTTCTTGTAACGTCAAAGAGGGGTTTCACAATTTGACTGTACCCGGGAATGTGCATCTTCCAAAAGCCCACAAACCCCAGGAAGGATTGTGTCTCCTTCCGGTTAGTGGGTTCCACCATAGTGGCCACTTTATTCACCACATCCATAGGGATGTGGCGTCGGCCATCCTGCCAGCGAACTCCCAGGAACTGGATCTCTCTGGCAGGCCCTTTCACTTTGCTTCTCTTAATGGCAAAACCAGCATCCAACAGGATATTAATGATCTTCTCACCCTTCTGGAAGACCTCCTCTGCTGTCTCACCCCATACAATGATGTCATCGATGTACTGCAGATGTTCCGGAGCTCCACCCTTCTCCAGTGCAGTCTGGATGATGCTGTGGCAGATTGTAGGGCTGTGCTTCCACCCTTGAGGCAGTCTGTTCCAGTGGTACTGGACTCCTCTCCAGGTGAAGGCAAACTGCGGCCTACATTCTTCTGCAATGGGGATGGAGAAGAAAGCATTAGCAATGTCAATTGTGGCATACCATTTGGCCTCCTTTGTTTCCAGTTCATACTGCAGCTCCAACATGTCAGGCACGGCTGCGCTGATTGGAGGAGTCACTTCATTCAGGCCTCGGAAATCCACCGTGAGTCTCCACTCCCCTGTCTCCTTTCGCACTGGCCATATCGGGCTGTTGAAGGGCGAGTGGCTCTTGCTGATGACAAGCTGCTGCTCCAGGCGGCGAATCAGCTGCTGTATGGGTAGCAGGGAGTCTCTGTTGGTGCGGTATTGCCTGCGATGAACTACACGAGAAGCAATAGGTAACTTGACATCTTCCACCTTGTGGGTACCAACCACGGAAGGGTCATCTGACAAGCCAGGCATGATAGACAGCTGCTCTTTGTCTGCAGTCTCTACAGCTGCTATGCCAAATGCCCACTTGTTCCCCTTCGGATCTTTAAAGTACCCTTCCCGGAGAAAGTCAATCCCCAGGATGCAAGGTGCATCAGGGCCAGTTACTATGGAGTGCTTCTCCCACACATTCCCGGTGAGGCTTATCTCAGCCTGCAGCACAGTCAGCTCCTGAGACCCCCCTGTGACTCCTGCAATTGTAACAGTATCTGTCCCCCTGTGGCTGGAGGGGATCAGAGTGCATTGGGCACCGGTGTCTACCAACGCTCTGTACTTCTCGGCTTCAGAAGTGCCAGGCCATTTCACAAACACGTCCCAATATACTCTGTTATCCCTGGCCTCCGCCTGGCTGGAGACAGGGCACCTCTAATTCTGAGCAGTGTGACTGCATGAGGCACATGGACCTGAGTTACTGGCTTCACCACCCCTTGAGCGAGAGGGCTGCCTGCGGGACACTGGGGCAACCCCTCTTCTGGAGGAGTTATTCCCTGTGTTTGTCCCCTGCAGTTCCCTTACCCTGGCCCATAGAGCTGAGGTGGGCTGGCCATGCCATCTATCCATGTTTTCCCCATGGTCACACAGTGTTCTCCAGAGTGACCCCCTGTGTGTACCCTGTCTGCTCTGGGCTGGTCTCCTGCGGGGAGGAGGAGGAGCACGGCGGCGTGTGTTCCTTATAGCTGAGACTTGCACCCATTCTGAAGGTGAAGAGCAGTCATCCTCTGCCTTCTGCATTTCAGAGAAAGAGGCTTTCAGCTCGTTCATTTCTTGGGTGAGGGTCTCTACAGTGGCAATTAAGGTTTTCCTTGACAAACTGTCTTCAAACTGTCTTAGGTCATTCACAAACTCCCTGATTGTGGGAAGGTTGTTGGGGTCTCTGCCCAGCAGCAGTGCTCCCAATGTGGGGGCATATGTGGAAGGGGCACACTGAGTCAGTTTCTTTAAGAGGGCTGGCTTCATGCGGACATCATCAGGGTCCGAGGGCCTCTGGTCGGCTCCATAAATTATCTCTTGAACCGCCATTTGCCTCAGGTATGAGATACCCTGTTCCATATCTGTCCATCTAAGGGGATGGAAAATCATGTCATCCTTAGTCGGGTACCTGTACCTCACAGCTATCAGAAGCCTGGCCCAAAGTGAGTGGGTACCATCGAGCCTTCCCAGCTCCTTATCCACACCTCCATCCCTCGACAAGGATCCCAGCTGCTTCGCCTCCCTGTGATCTAGGTCCACTGTTTCTGCTCCTGCATCCCAGCATTTCAAAAGCCAGGCTAAAAGGGACTGTCCGTTTGCCCTTGCATACTCCTGCCTTATGTGCCTGATTTCCTTTCTGGGCGTGGAGCTGATAAGGATCACTCCATTATCAGGTCCATTTCCAGCTGGTTGCTGTTGCTGGGGGGTGCTGGTTCCCGAAGAGGTCCCTTGCCCTGGATCGGTATCTGCGGGAGGGTTTTGATTTGATCTTGCGGGCCGCGTCGTAATTGGCGCCAGGTGAAGGGGGCTGGGCTGAGGGGGCAGGGTCCGGGGGGCTGCCCTGGGCGGGACCGGAGGCGGAGTTCGGGGCGGAGCCGCGCTAGGGGCGGTGCCTGCGCTGGGGGCGGCCGGAACGGCCTGACCTGTCGCCCAACCCCCGCAACTGCAGCTGGGGCAGTGAGGACCACCCCTCCCCCTAAGCACCCTAATGGCGGCGCCCACTCGATATTTCCACGTGTCCCAGTTCACCGCTATCTTATTAATTCCCAAACCCACATTTACACACAGTGAAATAACAGCTATCCAGTACCATTTCTCCCCCAAAATATCTGGAGCTTCTGTGCTCCAATGCATATACTCAGATTGATTCCATGTTCCAGAAACATTTCTAAACACAGTGATATTACTAACAGAATTCAGGAAATAGGCATAGACTCGGGCAGGCAAAAGCTTAGAATATTCCCAGAGCATATCAATGACAATCCAGAAGACATGGTAACTTATAAACTTTAACAGCCAGCCCCACAACAGCCATGCAAAAGCGTTAATGATTAAGACTTTCAGAATATCCATTTTTTTAACTTCCAAATCTTCTCTGAAAGAATTCTTTCTACCTAGCCCCACGTTGAGACGCCAAATAAATTGTCTTGGGTTCAAATGCAAGTTCCCAGAGACTCTTATAAATTTGGTAGACCCAATGACAATTTATAGAATTTATAGAGTTTATAGAGTGCCCTCCCCTCCTCCCCCTCCTTTCCCCAAAAGACAGGGAGAGAGAGATAAAAGGTAGGGACACCCCAATAAATCAATCTCACTCGATTTGGAAGTTAAAAAAAAAAGGAAAAGTTTAACAATAACTTAGAAAAAGGGATTGGAGGTAGGGGAGTTTACAAAGGATAAGGAAGGGAAAACAGCGAAATACAAAACAGGGATGGATACAACCCGAGTAGTGTGATGGTGTCTCTGCCTCGTGGCTGGTATGCAGTATCAGTGTGTGTGTGCGGTCATGAACGCAGGTAGGGAGAAAGAGGGCGAAAAGAGGAAGAGACAGGAGAACTCCTGTCTTTTATACCACAGGAAGTGGGGGGGAGTGGGCTAACCATCACCTGGAGTGTGGCCCACCCCTGAGGAGGGGCCAAGACCCCTAGGGTCAGGTTCAGGGTCACTCCCCCAGGAGTGTTAACCCTATACACCTGGAAAGAACAGCATCTGCAAGCTCTCAAGTGATAAAACTAAGGAAAACAGAGCCTGCAAGTACCATCCCTGTGCCTGCTCTGTGCCTGCTCTCTCTGCTGTGCCCAGCCCTGCTGCTACTGCACACTGCCTTAGTGCTGCCTGCTGAACTCCACTGCCGCCAGTTACCAGGAGCAGACCCTGGATGCCTGCACACAATCAGCCTGTGTGGCCAACTGACATCGTGCTGAGACTGCACCACATCTGCCTCTGCACCTGCAGGTCCTGCCTAGAGTCCCTGCACACATACACAGATCGTCCAGAAGTAGCCAGGAGAACAAGGTCAGAGATTGTCTGTGTCCTGTCCCCAGAAGCTGGGAAGATTCAAACCTCAATGTCCAACCAGACAGAGTCCCCTGACAGCATCTGGGCACTGTCTGGACTGTGGCCAGCCCCAAAGGAGGGCAATAACAATAATTTGTGAGTAAATGCTCAATGTCTCTTTGTAATTCTCTGCTGCCTGCTGCCACAGAGCAGAAAGAGCTTGGGCCCAGCTACTGGGCAAGCAGCACTGACTGCAGGAATAGTCTGCCAGCTCAACTACTGTTTATGCATTTTTCTGGTTATATTAGATGTAGATATTATCCATGGAATGTTTCCATGATCATGTAAGAACCAAAATATTATGAAAATGAGTGGTTGGGGGTGGGAAGAGTTCTGAACAGCAACAGTAATAAACAATATTCATTTTGGAAAATATCATCTTGCATCAATTAATTTCCCCTCCACAACAGTGGTGAACTCAGTCTAATGACAGGGAAAACTAAGTGACTTTTGTGTTAAAGCAGACCATTCAGGTTTTCTACAAAGGCAAAAAGAACTCCAAACCCAAACCCAAACAACCCCCCCCCACACACACAACCAATCATAAAATAAAAGTCTACATAACAACAGAAAAAATAAACATTGATGAAGAGGACATGAGTTACAGTATGAAAAGATCAGAGCAACTGATGTCATTTACCTGGATCTGAGCAAGGCCTTTGATGCTGCCCAGCACCACATCCTGGTCTCCAGGCTGGTGACACATGGGTTTGATGGGTGGACCACTGGATGGACAAAGAACTCATTTGATGGCTCCACCCAAAGAGTGGCTGTCAATGGGTCCATGGCCAAGTGCAGGCCAGTGACAAGTGGAGTCCTTCAGGGATCAGTCCTGGCACCAGTCTTGTTCAACAGCTTTGTGGGTGCCATGGACAGAGGCACTGAGTGCAGCCTCAGCAAGTTTGCTGCCCACACCAAGCTGTGTGGTGCAGCAGACAGGCTGGAGGGCAGGGATCCAGCCAGAGGGACCTGGGCAGGCTGCAGAGGTGGGCACAAGCCAACCTCAGGAGGTTCAACAAGACCAAGTGCAAGGTCCTGCAGCTGGGTCAAGGCAATCCCAAGCACAAATGCAGGCTGGGCAGTGAGTGGCTGGAGAGCAGCCCTGAGGAGAGGGACTTGGGGGTGCAGCTGTATGAGAAGCTCAACAGGAGCCAGCAGTGTGCACTTGCAGCCCAGAAAGCCAACCAGAGCCTGGGCTGCAGCAGCAGAAGTGTGGCCAGCAGGGCCAGGGAGGGGATTCTCCTCCTCTGCTGCACTCTGGTCAGACTCCACCTGGAGTACTGCATCCAGTTCTGGAGCCCACATTGCAAGCAGGATGTGGAGATGCTGGAGTGTGTCCAGAGCAGGGCCAGGAGGATGCTCAGAGGGCTGCAGCAGCTCTGCTATGAGCACAGACTGAAAGAGTTGGGGCTGTGCAGGCTGGAGCAGAGGAGGCTCCCAGGTGACCTTCTTGTGGCCTTCCAGGATCTGAAAGGGGTCTACAAAAAAGTTGAGGAGGGACTTTTTAGGCTCTCAGGGAGTGGCAGGACTGGCAGGAATGGAGCAAAGCTGGAGGTGGGTAGGTTCAGGCTGGAGGTGAGGAGGAAGTTGTTGAGCATGAGAGTGGTGAGAGGCTGGAATGGGTTGCCCAGGGAGGTGGTTGAAGCCCCCTGCCTGTAGGTGTTTAAGGCCAGGCTCGATGAGGCTCTAGCCAGCCTGCTCTAGGGTAGGGTGTCCTTGCCCAAGGCAAGGGAGGTTGATCTTTGTGGTGCCTTCCAAGCCTGACTGATTCTCTGATTCTATATGCAGAGCATGCCAAATGGACAATAACATGTAACCCTTCAGGGCTTGCCTCTGGAAGCTTCACAAAACAAGTAAGTGCATTATGCTGCATTACTCCTACTCAGCACAAATAAGGGGAGCATAAGTTATACTGTTCTACTGCATTCTCTACTCACTGAAAGAAAACTGATCAATGAACCACTTATCAAGCCTGAAGAATATAAATCTGCTGAGTTCAACAGAGAGTCATGAAAGATGCTTGAACAGAACAAATGACTTAGATAAGGATTCTCTGGCTGGTCACCAAGGACCTCCCATATCACAAGCAATAAAGACTTATCACAGATAAACACCTTGCTAAAACCTTTCCAGTAAGCCTGTGAGAGAAGTGTCTGTTGACCTGGGAGTGCAGCTAGAGCTCTTTGGCAGTTCAACACAATGCTTTGAATTAAAGTTCTCAACAGTTCCCATGAAACCAACTATCAAGACTTGTCAGACCTAACTGTGTTGCCTTTCTACAAAGAGAAGTTCCCTGTGGAACTTTAACCATACAAGAGCAATTACTCTTAGCCAGCAACTGCTCTTGTTTAACTCATATTTAAACCTTATGCTGTATGTATTTTGACATGAGACACACACACAGGTACATCATCTTCCCATTTCATGAAAAGGACTTGGGTTCATGTCAGAAACATATTCCAGCTTTGATTAGCATTTCCTTTTTTCTAAGCACCTTCTCATTCCCATTTTCATTTGCACTGTTTCTGCCATGTGACAAAGCAGATATGAGAACAGCTTGATCCTAAATGTTAGGACTGTAGACTGCGTCTGTAAGTTATTCATACAGTCCCCAGCACACATCAGTAAAAGAGAAGAATGCACAGCAGTAACTGCACTTGGGATGAGACTGAACAAGGCCAAGGGCAGAGTCCTACACTTTGGCCACAACAACCCCAAGCAGCACTACAGACTGGAGACAGAGTGGCTGAGAGCAGCCAGGCAGAGAGGGACCTGGGGCTGCTGGTAGAGAGTAGCTGAAGATGAGCCAGCAGTGTGCCCAGGTGGGCAGCAGAGCCAATGGCATCCTGGCCTGCATCAGGAACAGTGTGGGCAGCAGGACAAGGGAGGTTCTTCTGCCCCTGTGCTCAGCACTGCTCAGGCCACACCTTGAGTGCCGTGTCCAGTTCTGGGCTCCTCATTTCAAGAGAGATGTTGAGGTGCTGGAAGGTGTCCAAAGAAGGGTGATGAAGCTGGTGAGGGGCCTGGAGCACAGCCCTGTGAGGAGAGGCTGAGGGAGCTGGGGGTGTGCAGCCTGCAGCAGAGGAGGCTCAGGGGTGACCTCATTGCTGTCTAGAACTACCTGAAGGGAGGCTGTAGCCAGGTGGGGTTGGTCTCTTCTGCCAGGCAAGCAGCAACAGAAGAAGGGGACACAGTCTCAAGTTGTTCTGGGGGATGTTTAGGCTGGATGTTAGGAAGAAATTCTTGCCAGAGAGAGTGATTGGCATTGGAATGGGCTGCCCAGGGAGGTGGTGAAGTTGCCATCCATGGAGGTGTTCCAGAGGAGACTGGCTGAGGCACTTAGTGCCATGGTCTGGTTGATTGGCTAGGGCTGGGTGCTAGGTTGGACTGGGTGATCTTGGAGGTCTCTTCTAGCCTGGTTGATTCTTTAATTCTCTGATTCTATGGAACTTGCATTAAGCACTAGGGGAAGGAAAAGAGGATTGGAGAGACTGGCTGAAGAATAAATGTTTGAGGACATATCAAGAAAGAAAAACAGATAAATGGAAAGAGATAAGCTGAATAGATGTAGAAAGAGTAGTTTCCAAACAGACTTCAAAATAAACCCTGGAAAGCACAGGCTTGTTCATAACAGCAATCAACACTCTGTGTTCTAAACTACTATTAAGATTAAATGAGGACAATCCCTGAAATGAAAGCCTCAGACCAGATCAAGAGCTAATTGGGCCGTTATTGGGAAGAGGTAAAGGTACATAAAAAGAAGTAGTACAAAGAACTTTCTTATTCTGAACGATGCAGTTTGTATCCCATATGCTGGAATAATTTCACTTTCTGTAGCATACTTTTCTCATCATAACAGAGTAAAACACCCCAGAGCAAAATCACACATCTGAAAGAACTCTTTTCTTTTCAGTGCAATACTGTGCTCTCAAGAAGCAGAGCATGTAACGTAAACCTTTCATTACAAAGGTCTTCACTACCTCTCTCTCATGTGGCGTAGAAAATGTATTCCTTGATGAAACTTCTCCTTACACAGCAAATTCCATTCATACATTTGACAGATCCAGAGACAATGAAAACCAAATCCTACCATACTCAATAGACATTTGTTTTCCAGGTTTAAGGGTTTGAGCGATGCAAATGAAACAGTAGTATGTTAATAAATAGTATCCATAACTAGCATTCCTCCTCAACATCCTGTCTACAGAAATTTCAGCTTTGTTGCTAACAGAGCCATCACCTGATTACTATTTAGCACCTCTTCTTTGTAGGATAATTGCCTAAGAGAAACCTGCAAGTCAGGAAAGGCAGCAAAAGCAAACAGGAGTTCTTGGCAGAAGTTTGAGCGTGATCATATAGTAGCTGTACATTTGAAGTCCCTGTTTCAATTGGGAACCACCTACTTCACCAGAATACAAATCAGATTTCATACTACAATAGATGAAGGTTGATAGGGAATTAACAAAAGAATCTCACTTTTATCTGATATTGTCTTATCTACATAAACAGAGCTATCTAACTGCCTACATAAAAGGCTTATCTGCCTGCCCTTGAGAACACTATTCATAGACTCTACTTCTCTTGCTTACTTAGCAATCTAAACAGTTCTGTCTGCAGCTGTTTCAAGGAAACATGCACTGCACATCCTGGTTCAAAATCATTTATCCTTCTCTCTTGAGACACACTGTGGTACATGCAGGTTTCTTCATTGCCTTGCTGGGACTCGTAGCACATGACGAGATGATTGGCTCTTAATTTGTTGGGCTCTAATGAGGACTAAGTTACAGGGAGAAGAAAAATCCCATATACATATTCTGAGAATTGACAGTGGGAGAGCAGGTAGAGAATCAGCAGCTAATTTAAAGTGATGTTAAGCAAAATTAATCTCTTTCAATCATGTGAAGAGAGGCAGTGAAGCAGCAATATCTCATTATTTGTGATGTGAAACGAAGGGTTTATCCAGTGCAATGTGGCCTGCAGCCACGCTGTCAAAATAACAAAGAGCTCTAAAACAGGAGATGGCATCTTTTTGGCACCCAAATACCACAGGAGAGCTTAGGCTTCTCTGTGCAATAACTAGATTGTGAGTTCCCCTATGATTTGCTTGCATCTGAGTAAGCCAGCTCTATTCAAGATTGCTTACTAGCTCTTTTAATCAGGAAAAAGTCTATTGAACTCAATGGGAATTGAGTGAACAAAGCAAAATGATCTGAGTTCTTTGGAGGCTGTTAAAAATAGACTACAAAAATTATTGCAGCTTACATTTTGCTGAAAGGCTATGTAAATATTTTTTTTCTAGAATCATAAAGTGTCTTATAAGAAACTGTATGAAGCAAGGACCTTTAAAGGGAAAAAAAGAAAAGCCCACATAATTGCAGAAACACACCTAAACATTTATCAGTTTATAAATAGCATTCTCAAGGTCCCACATTGCATTTCACAAGTTAAATGCTCTAAAAATTATTTAAAAGGTAGAAGAAGGAGGAGTAAATCAGAATTATGCTGAACTGTTTTCAAGTATAAGGGAGTGAATCAGAATGATGCTGAATTGTTTTCAAGTATAAGCACCTCTGTGTCACGGCCCAATTCTACAGGCTGTAACTCCAAAGCTTCAAGTTTAGATTGCTGTAGCAATCCTATCTTCTTCCTCTGCTTTCCACATTGCAGGTTGGAGCATTTCATAAAGACAAACCAGTGATAAATTGACTCCATTCACGTGCTAAATGTTGGTATTGAGTTCGGTGATGCAACTTAGTATTGACTGTAGTGATGTTTACCATGGCATAAAACTTTTAATGATGACAGATTAATGCACACAATACAAGGAAATGGAAAAAGGAAAAAAAGTCAATAGCTCTGACAGCCCTAATGCACATTGCATAAGGAGAGCAACAGATCAACCATGCTGAACTCCCAAAGATGCATTCATGTGTTGCCTGTATGCATGTCTGCTCACATAATCTATCCAAACACATTCTGATTATTATGCCAGGGGACAAGATCTTGGGGCTATCTGATTAATTTGCTGGATTTGGTCAGCAAACTAACTGCCTGTGCACCACAATGTAGCAGGCTTTCAGATATCATAGAATTATAGAATCAACCAGGTTGGAAGAGACCTCCAAGCTCATCCAGTCCAACCTAGCACCCAGCCATATCCAGTCAACCAGACCATGGCACTAAGTGCCTCATCCAGGCTTTGCTTCAACACCTCCAGGGACAGCGACTCCACCACCTCCCTGGGCAGCCCATTCCAATGCCAATCACTCTCTCTGACAACAACTTCCTCCTAACATCCAGCCTAGACCTCCCCTGGCACAGCTTAAGGCTGTGTCTCCTTGTTCTGTTGCTGGTTGCCTGGCAGAAGAGCCCAACCCCACCTGGCTACAATGTCCCTTCAGGTAGTTGTAGACAGCAATGAGCTCTGCCCTGAGCCTCCTCTTCTCCATATGGCGAGAAGCTCTTTTCTAAATCATTGCTGAGCTCTTGTAGCTACCAGAAATACAAGGTCATCTATGGGAACAGGCAGACTCTATGGACATAATAATAAATTTCATCTGAGAGCCAAATGCTTCTTTAAGAAATGAGCTTTACTTCCCTAGACAATTTCTTATCAGTAAGGACCCATTTTAGGCTGTGATTTATGCTGTCTCCCAGTGAATCATGTCTCTGTCTTATTAAAACAACACAAATAGAATACAAGCCAACCATCAAGCAGTGACTCTAGGCATTTGAAGGCTGAATAACTGTGACTTATAATCTGTAGTCATGTGCATGTAAATAAAAATAAAACAGGCCATAACTGGTTTCTTGATTAATGATATCATATACTGACAAAGCTTTAAGCTACAGTTCTTGGGCAACTGGGAATCAAAAGAACAGAGTTGCTGACAAGTGTGGCTGGAGGTAATGTGATTTCTCTTACTATGAAATAGTGCTGAGTTACATCTGTCAACAGTTATCTCTGCTTGAATATTTCAAAGTGTCAAAGAATATACTAGTAACTGCCTGGAAAAAAGCAAGCAAACACACAAACAAGCAAGCAAAACCCAATAAAACTTGACACTAAAATCAACCAAACCACACTATCTGTAATACATTTCACTAAGAATTGCTTTATCAGTCTTGAGCTGCCAGTCTGCCAGCCAAAGGACAGTTGCTGTGTGGGCTAGTTTGAAGCTAGCTGGAATGTATTGGTGAGAAGAATTAGATTATAGGCTGTGAAAGGGAAACAATGGTGATGTCTGCTGCACTCACAGGCTGGCTGAGATGTATAAGAACAAGAATGTAAATATAGATAGCACAGACACTGTCCAGGCTTTGCAAGCTGCATTTCTCTCTCTAACCTAACCTGCCATCTGTGTGACTAATCCACCTGCTTCCTAACCCCCCTGGCTGACCCTCCAATCTTCCTCGGGCACAAGGAAACATCTGGGGTAAGGTAGAGAGGAGTGGGAGAAGGTGGAAGGGCAGTGGTGAGCCCTTCCTGGGGACTCAGGTTTCTGGGAGGGCTGTTGTGCTTCTGCATTACTTTTTTAACTTGTATATTTCTGCATAGAACTGTATCTATTGTAACTACCTGCTGGTATATTGTGCCAAGCTGTAAATATTAGCTTCATTCAATTTCCAGAGCCACTGAGTCTAGTCTGGGTGATTTACAAAGTGTGGGGGGAGCAGGGAACATAGAATGATAGAATCAACCAGGTTGGAAGAGACCTCCAAGATCACCCAATCTGACCTAGCACCCAGCCCAAACCACCACACTGTGCTTACTCTCCCTGAAAAAAGAAGTGTAAAAAAAGGAAAATGCTTACAGAATTGCTTCAATTGGCTCACCAGCATTTCCCCTAAGTCATTATTTTAGTCCTTTTATACCAGAAGAGAAGTTTAACAGTGTGTTAAAGGACAAAAGAATAGACAAGCAACATCTCTAATATATACCAGAAAACAAAACATCGAAGAAGATTCTATTCACTGATGATAAGCAGCATGAGCCACAACTTCAGGTACAGAATCCAGTAATGCTTTAATGACAATTAACATTTGCCATCAGGTTCACTCTTCATAAAACGTGCCCTGCATGAGTTACCATTCATCAATTCATCAGATATGAATTCTAAACTGTATGACTTGCCATCTAAAAAGATTATTCTGTAAAGCTAATTTCTATCCATTCCCTAATCTGCATTGTTCACAGCAAACTTCACGAGCCCAGAAGATCTGAGCAAATGAGAGCAAGAAAGATGGCTTGATACTTATTTCTTAATGCTGTCTGTGTCTGTATAACAAAGATTTACACATTGACTGTCACAACACACAAAACTGGTTATTGAAGTGCTTCTACATGGAGTCAAATTTTAATCTGAAGCAAAGAAAGTAGAAATCCATCTGCCAAATTTGGGGGCTTTCTCGACTGATCTGCTCAGTTTTCATTAAAGCAAACATTCCATATGAAAACAAAGTAAATAACTGAATAGTAATTTCAGTGTTGAAGGTTAGTGCAATACTGTGGTCACAGCAAGGCTCGAAGATGGATGTATTTGTTGTGCATGGAAATACAAAGAAAGCACTACATATGATCACATTTAATTACAGGAAGCATGATGGCATTGAAAGTTCAGTCAAGTTCCACTGCCAGTCTAACAGCAAGAATTTTAACAGAGTAAACAGTGAAGCGTAGCAGCAGAGTCAAGAACCATACTACAGCTAGACTCTAACTCTCTGAGAACAACTGAAAGTGCATCAACACGTTACTTTCTTTTTCTCTGCACCTCATATAGAATAAATCAAGAAAAATAACACAAAAAATGGATTAATGAGGAAAAGACATTTTTCTTCACATTCCTCTGCTTTCCCTTTTATAGTCTCACACATTCACTTACCCAACAGCATTGCACTCACTGCTAATGAGAAGAAAGCAGGCAGTACCTCCCGTGGCAGGTAAACTATTACAGGGATGAATAGAAGAAAGTCTCTGGAGCCTTTGCCTTGCCTGCTTGATTTACAGAATGCAGTAAGGATCGCACTGAAGTGCCAAAGCAATTGGGTTTATGCCCTTTGGGTAGTTAGTCCTTCAATGATGATGATTCAACTTGGTCCAAAAATCAGGATGTGAGAAACAATGCAGAATCTACCCGAGGCTGTAGCCGAGCTTAAAACTGTAGACAAAGAAACAGTTTGCTTCTAAAGGTTTTCAAGAGAGAGCTTGTCATAGGACATTAATTCAGGCAAGCTGATGTTACATCAAACCACTGCATCTAAATACACTTCATCTGCAGCTTTTCAGGCTGCATTCTACAAGGCATTCAGCTGCAGCATGCTGGAGCCCTTCGGTTTAGTGTCGCTGAAGCACAGGAGAGATCCTTGCTCTTCTCTTTAACATTAAATGCACATCTGGAATCTAGAAACCCATGTGGTAACTCTTCCCCCCTCAAGCTCTATTATCAGCTGCAATTGGCATGTCATATTGCACATTTGATTAAAATTAGTCTTCTGCCTTTCCTGTAGATAACTTTGTATATCTAAAGATTTAAATGGCAGAATACAGAGAGCATTTTGCTTTAAAGCTATCATGAACAGCAGGGGAAAACATGGCAATAACTAGGAAACATTCTGTTTTAATGGCTACTATAGCAGATTACCAAGAATAATGGTGACAAACATGCATCTCTTTAATATTTTTTCCATAATCTTGTATTCACTCTAGGTAGCAGATGAAACAGCTGATGTATGGAACTGGCACCTGCCTCTGGCATTTTACTGCCACAGCATTTCATGTTTTGTCTAACTATGAAATGACAACTTCAAAAAAATTAAACATTAGCTGCAATCTACAAGGACACAGTCTCGAGTTGTGCCAGGGGAGGTCTAGGCTGGATGTTAGGAGGAAGTTCTTCCCACAGAGAGTGATTGGCATTGGAATGGGCTGCCCAGGGAGGTGGTGGAGTCGCTGTCCCTGGAGGTGGTCAAGGAAAGACTGAATGGGGCACTTAGTGCCACAGTCTAGCTGACTGGATAGGGCTGGGTGCTGGGTTGGACTGGATGATCTTGGAGGTCTCTTCCAGCCTGGTTGATTCAATTTGATTCTGTTCTATTTTATTCTTCCAAGCCTCTCCATTATCACCGGGGTGGAGTGACATAAATAGGCAGAATTAATTTCACTTAAATTCATGTAGGAGAAATTCATTATTCAAGTTGACAGATGGCAGTACATTCTTAGACTGCTTTTTCAGATCTTTGAAATTACAGCCACATAACATAGCTAGTGCACAGGCTCTCTGTGGTTCAAAAGAGGAACAAATTACCTTAACATTGTATTTAAAATTGCAAGCATGCTTCTAAACATTGAAGTAGCCTGGTTCCACACAAAAGAATCTGGAAGGATATTTAATCTACCAGCTACGTTTGGCACAGTGCAAACTGTGGCTGAAATAATGCATGTACTAACATGGCAGGATACACTATCCAGAGATATTTTCCAATCTGGCTAATTCTGTGATCATCTCCAATCTCCTACCTCATCTCCCTGAGTAAAAAGCTGCTTCTCTTAGATTCTCTGCTCAGCCTCATTTCTAGTGAGATAAAGCTGTGTTTATCACAGTATCACAGTATCATCAGGGTTGGAAGAGACCTCACAGATCATCAAGTCCAGCCCTTTACCACAGAGCTCAAGGCCAGACCATGGCACCAAGTGCCACGTCCAATCCTGCCTTGAACAGCTCCAGGGACAGCGACTCCACCACCTCCCCGGGCAGCCCATTCCAGTGTCCAATGACTCTCTCAGGGAAGAACTTTCTCCTCACCTCCAGCCTAAATCTCCCCTGGCACAGCCTGAGGCTGTGTCCTCTCGTTCTGGTGCTGGCCACCTGAGAGAAGAGAGCAACCTCCTCCTGGCCACAACCTCCCCTCAGGTAGTTGTAGACAGCAATAAGGTCTCCCCTGACCCTCCTCTTCTCCAGGCTAACCAATCCCAGCTCCCTCAGCCTCTCCTCGTAGGGCTGTGCTCAAGGCCTCTCCCCAGCCTCGTCGCCCTTCTCTGGCCACACTCAAGCCTCTTCCATTTTCTGACTTTCCTAAATCTTTAACTTTGTCCATAAGCAACTTCTGAAGACTTTTCTGACCGAATTAGAATCTGAAAATAAATCTGTGGGAATGCAATGTGAGAAGGAATGATATTGGGCAGTATGAGCACTTGACCTTCACTTCCCACAGCTTCAGGGTGCCTCCCATGGGGGAGGAAAGATAGTGGGGCACCTGGTTAATGAGAAGAACAAGGTGTGATGTATGTAAAAGACTGGGCTGTATTTGCCTAGATGATGCTATTGTGTAGGTGTGTGCTATATGCTCTGGACTATATAAATGGAGTCAGAACAAACAATAAAGGTCTCTGGTGGATCCACCTTGCATCGTGTGGAGTCTGTGTGTCGAGCCTAGCTAACATAAACCTATAGGCTGGGGACTGAGTGGCTGGAGAGCAGCCTGGAGGAAAGGGACCTGGGGGTACTGATAGATAGTAGGCTGAAAATGAGCCAGCAGTGTGCCCAGGTGTCCAAGAGAGCCAATGGCATCCTGGCCTGCATCAGGAACAGTGTGGCCAGTAGGACAAGGGAGGTTATTCTTCCCCTATACTCAGCACTGGTCAGGCCACACCTTGAGTACTGTGTCCAGTTCTGGGCCCCTCAATTCAAGAGAGATGTTGAGGTGCTGGAAGGTGTCCAGAGAAGGGCAACAAAGCTGGTGAGGGGCCTGGAGCACAAATCCTATGAGGAGAGGCTGAGGGAGCTGGGGATGTGCAGCCTGCAGAAGAGGAGGCTCAGGGGTGATCTTATTACTGTCTACAACTACCTGAAGGGGCATTGTAGCCAGGTGGGGGGTGGCCTCTTCTCCCAGACAAGCAGCAATAGAACAAGGGGACACAGTCTCAAGTTGTGCCAGGGTAGGTCTAGGCTGGATGTTAGGAGGAAGTTGTTGGCAGAGAGAGTGATTGGCATTGGAATGGGCTGCCCAGGGAGGTGGTGGAGTCACCGCCCCTGGAGGTGTTCAAGAAAAGCCTGGATGAGGCACTTAGTGCCATGGTCTGGTTGACTGGATAGGGCTGGGTGCTAGGTTGGACTGGATGATCCTGGAGGTCTCTTCCAACCTGGTTGATTCTATGATTCTATGATTCTATGAAACCATTTCTGTATCTAGATTGGAGGTGGAGTTTTTAGGAAAATAATTCTATTTTTATAATTCCTGATTCTGCCAATTAATACCCAAACCTCTACAACTGTCTGTCGTGGATGGGTTACTCCTAGACCTACACCCATTAGGCGGAGGGCAGAAATTAATTAATGTGAGAGGATATTTATAAAATATATATATTTATTAACTTCCAATATTTCAACTCTCGCCACCCCCAGCCACTGAACTTTAATATTAAAAGGATTCTTTACACAGTTATGAAGACATTATGGGAATATATATCTACAGAAACTTAATAACTATCAAACATTGAAACTATTAACAGAGAGAGAGTTTTCCTCACGGCTTCATGCCGCTTGGGGTCTTATACTATTTGCTCAGCAAAGCTGAGCTGAAAGCTGCTCTCTGCTTTATGGCAGAGAGAACAGAAATTACAGAGGCATTCAAGTGTTTACTCACAATTCAGATTAATAAGAAATCACCCTCCAGAGCTACGTCACAGCCTATTGCAAGTGTCCAATTCTTCAAGGTCTCTGCCTGTGGACTTTGAGGCTGCAATCCTCTGGTGTCAGGGGAAATAAGAGTCTCTGACCTTGCTGCTGGCTTCTGCTGGCTGCTCTCTCCAGGCAGGATCTCCAGGTGCAGAGGCAGGATTCCGTGTAGTCTGACCACGGGTCTAATGCTGACTAAAGGCAGGCACAAAGCTGCAAGGCAGTATGCAGGCAGGCAGGCAAGCATGTGGCGGAGCCACAAGCAATGTGGGGCAGGCTGCACCTGAGCCTGTGCACCCCCATTTATTAAATGTGGGGCGAGTGTTAATGGTCTCATTGGCCACTCGAATGACCAATCAGGTTGGCAGTCAGCCAAACCTTACCATACTAGGCAAAAGGCATTTGCCTGGACTATCCCAAATATGGGAATCACCTGGGATTACACCAGGGAGACATGAGCTGGGTGTGTGGGGACTTACACAATCAGGTGTCCTGGGCAACTGACTTTATGGCTCTGGTCTGTTGTGCCCCTTTGTGCTCGTTTACCCCTGGTGCAGGCAGAGACATGTCCAGGCAGAGCAGGCATAAATAAGCCTGCTTTTGGGCCTACAGCCCTCCACAACACTGTCTTATACTCAAACAATGAAATTAAAATCTGGTCTTCTGTTGAAGTGGTCAGGTCGGTGGAACTGGCCAAAATTGCATATCTTGTTCTAACTCCTGAGCGTTGTTATGCACAGCTTGACCTAACCCTAAAGTATTATTCTCCATGCTTTCTCCCTCTTGGAAGATTTTTTATTTTTAATAAAATAAAATTCAGAAAAGATAATATCAAACATTTCTGCTCACAAGGGTTGTTACTTTACTGAAATCATTTTACTATTCCTTTCCTCATCATGTATCCACTTCCTTGCATTCTGATTGACTATAGATGTCTGATTTGCTAGAGTTAATTTTGAAATAACCACATAATGGCCCATTCCCTTTCCTGTGATTGCCTGAAACCTATCATTTGCCAATCAAAAACCAAGGATCTGCATAATCACTGCAGAGTATTTTTGAGTAACTACCCTGTGAATATGTAATTTTCCCCCACTATACAAATTTCACAGGCATATTCCGAAGGCTCTGATTGGACCTGCTGCTCAGAATTCTAAAGTTGCTATCCCTGGTGCCATCCAAACTTTCTCATTGCTCAAAACTATAAAAGCTCAAGAAAAAATAAAAGTGGGAAGATAAATGAGGTGGGAGGAGCTTTCATCCTAAACTATTAAATGGATCTATGGACAAGATCAAGCTCTCAGTTAAAACTGCAACCACAATGCCTGTACAATAGCCCCTAGTGCACAAGAATAACTAGAACAGTTTAATCCCTCACAATGCAGACTGTCACCGTGTCACAGAGGGGAAACTGAGGCCAGGTGATATTTTCCAAAATGAATATTGTTTATTACTGTTGCTATTCAGAACTGTCCCCATCCCCAACCACTCATTTTAATAGTGTTTTGGTTCTTACATGGTCATCGAAATATTGCATGGATAGTATCTACATCTGATAATGACCAGCAAAATATGTGAATAATAATTGAACTGGAAGAGAAGGTTCCTGCAGTCAAACGATGCTTGTGGCCAATATGCTGCTTGCCCAGTAGCTGGGCTCAAGCTCTGTCTGCTCTCTGGCAGAAGGCAGCAGAGAATTACAAAGAGGCATTGAGCATTTACTCACAGATTATTGTTTTTGCCCTCCTTGGGGCTGGCCACAGTCCAGACAGTGCCCAAATGCTGTCAGGGGACTCTGTCTGGTTGGACGTTGAGGCTTGAATGTTCCCAGCTTCTGAGGACAGGACGCAGACAATCTCTGACCTTGTTCTCCTGGCTGCTTCTGGATGATCTCTGTATGTGTGTAGGGACTCTAGGCAGGACCTGCAGGTGCAGAGGCAGATGTGGTGCAGTCTCAGCACGATGTCAGCTGGCCACACAGGCTGATAGTGTGCAGGCATCCAGGGTCTGCTCCTGGTAACTGGCGGCAGTGGAGTTCAGCAGGCAGCACTAAGGCAGTGTGCAGTAGCAGCAGGGCTGGGCACAGCAGAGAGCAGGCACAGAGCAGGGGGACAAAGCAGGGAAGCAAAAGCAGGTTGTTCACCTGCCTATCTCCTTTGATCCATGTGGGCTGAGATTCATTGCCCTTTGGACACAGAACAGCCACTCAGGATGGCAGTTAGCCAAACCTTACCCTATTAGGCAAAGCCACAGGCTCACTTTTCCCTAATTTGGGCACAGCACAGGCCTTGCACTAGGCAGGCACAGGCTAAGTGTGTGCACCTTACTCCACAGGGCCCTGGGCAGGCCAGACTCAGTGGTACCAGGTTCTTTTGTGTCCATTTCTGCACTTACCTCTCTGGTGGAGCAGGAAAACATGCCTAGGCAAGGCAGGACATTTAGGCCTGTCAGGCCTACCACAACACACCAAAGGTCCTTAACATTCAAAGGGAACACATCTAACAAATAAGAAAATTCCATTTAAAAAATCTATGTGTCTAAAGAAACACACTTTTAAAACATCTAGTGTATCACAGAACAATAGAATGGGCTAGTCCAACCCCCACTGCAGTCAGCAGGGACATCCTTAACGAGATGAGGTTGCCCAAAACCCTGTCAAGCCTCACTCTGAACATCTCCAGGGATGGGACCTCAACCACCTCCCTGTGCTGCCAGCGTTGCACCCCAGAGTAACAGCTGTGACACCAATATGGTTAGATCATTGTTCTCCAATAATCCCCTTTATTGCAGTGATACAGTGACTTGGAAGAGGTGTGCATAGATAGCTTAATTGAGATTGGTACATGTGGAAGGTACTGATAGGCTTAAGGCTATGTGTGAGGTACAGATAGGTTAAACTTATATAAACAACTTGTAGGGTCAGCCTCCTGTGGCCAGCAGACCCTGCCTCCTGCAGCTGCATGTGGGGGGTTTGCACCATTGCCTTAGTTCCTGCCTCTGGGATGGGCTCAAGGACACTCTGCAGCATGGGTTGCTCATGGTAATCAATTCATCTCCTCTGTTAGCAAGAAATCCATCCACACTGGGCAACCTGTTCTGGTGTTCCACCACCCTCATAGTAATGAACCTTTCCTGACATCCAATCTAAATGTCCTCTGCTCTAACTTGAACCTATTGCCTCTCGTGCCATGGTCTAGCCTTGAGGTCTGTGGTAAAGGGTTGGACTTGATGATCTGTGAGGTCTCTTCCAACCCTGATGATACTGTGATACTGTGATACTACAGGCCTTTGTAAACTGTCTCCCTACATCATTCTTATAGCCCCCTTCAGGTACTGGGAGGTCATTATTAGGTCTCCCCCGGCACCTCTTCTTCTCCAGGCTGAACACCCCCAGCTCCTTCAGCCTGTCTTCCTAGCAGAGGTGCTCCAACCCCCTGATCATTTTTGTGGGACTCCTTTGGACCCTCTCCATCAGGTCCATGTCCTCGCTATATTGAGGGCTCCAGACCTGGACACAATACTCCAGGTGAGGTTTCCCCAGAGCAGAATTAAGTGGCAGAATCATGGCTCCGGATCTGCTGGCCACAATTCTTTTGGTGCAGCCCAGGATGTGATTGACTAATCCTTCAAATCCAAAATATGTGTAGGCTTTGCTGTTGGCTTCAACAGAAACAAAATAATGTATTTTATTTCACTTTCTTTACTCTCAGCAAATCAGGCACCTAACTGGCCCAAAGAAAGTGCCAAATTGTTGACTTACTATATTGATCTGTATCAATTTACTTGTTTTTTTCCAGTAGAAAAGAGTTGTCTCTAATGCTGTTCAGTCAATGACTGCCAGGTAGTGCCATGAACATGGATACTGACTGGAATCTAAAAGCAATGCTATTTTGGTATGATGTGGCTACAGGAATCTCTAATTCTCTTGATTACAAATAATTTCTTCAGGCAAAAATGACATCACGTATTTATACACTGTGTTTGCTTTGGCTTCACCAAAACACACATTTCACAGTATCCCAGTATCATCAGGGTTGGAAGAGACCTCACAGATCATCAAGTCCAACCCTTTACCACAGAGCTCAAGGCCAGACCATGGCACCAAGTGCCACGTCCAATCCTGCCTTGAACAGCTCCAGGGACGGCGACTCCACCACCTCCCCGGGCAGCCCATTCCAGTGTCCAATGACTCTCTCAGTGAAGAACTTTCTCCTCACCTCCAGCCTAAATCTCCCCTGGCACAGCCTGAGGCTGTGTCCTCTCGTTCTGGTGCTGGCCTCCTGAGAGAAGAGAGCAACCTCCTCCTGGCCACAACCACCCCTCAGGTAGTTGTAGACAGCAATAAGGTCTCCCCTGAGCCTCCTCTTCTCCAGGCTAACCAATCCCAGCTCCCTCAGCCTCTCCTCGTAGGGCTGTGCTCAAGGCCTCTCCCCAGCCTCGTTGCCCTTCTCTGGACATGCTCAAGCATCTCCATGTCCCTTTTGAACTATTAGACAGGTTGTCTGAGATAACGATGGAAGAAATAGATGGGAAACAATGAATATTAGTCCACAGAGAACAAACTGATAAGACAGCCAGATTAACAACTCCAGATATCCTGGGAGAGTTTTATAACTACAGTGTAAGTCAGAGTGAATACAATGACAACAGTGGCAAGCAGAGCTGCAAGCAGCTGCAAATGTTCTAGCAAATTTATATGATGTCAGAAGCATCTGCAGCACTAAAATACAGAAATGCTACAGCAACCTAGACTACTGCAGCAACTATTTGCAAACACATGGGAACTGCTATCGCACAGGAAGAACATTCCAAACTGGAATGATAAATTTAATGATGCTTTTAAGATAAAGCTGATGAAAAGTGTACTCCCGGTTTTATGAGATAATCATAGCATCATAGAATGGTTTCTGTGGGGAGGGAATTCAAGGATCATCCAGTTCCAACCCCGTGCCATCAGCAGGGACACTTCCCACTAGAACAGGTCACTCAAGGCCTCATCCAACCTGGCATTGAACATCTCCAGGGAGGTTGTGGAGCACAGAATCACCCAATGTGATCAAAGATCACATTGGGTGATTCTGTGCTCCACAACCTCCCTGGGCAACCTGTGCCAGTGTCTCACCACCCTCACTGCAAACAACTCTTTCCTAAGATCTGCTTTGAATCTCCCCTCTGCCAGTTCAAACCCATTCCCCCTTGTCCTGTCATTACAAGACCTTGTCAATAGTCCTCCCCAGCCTTCCTGTAGGGCCCCTTCAGATACTGCAAGGCCACTATAAGGTCTCCTCAAAGCCTTCTCTTCTCCAGGCTGCAGAGCCCCAACTCTTGTAGCCTGTCCTCATAGCAGAGCTGCTCCAGCTCTCTGATATTCTGCTTTCAGAACAAAGAAGAAGCACAAAGAATTATTCCCTAGAATCACGACAACTGACAAGTGTGAAAGAGCTTTGGAGCTTAGTGTCACAACAGATACTTCCATTGTAGTGGTAAAAATAAGACTGCTTACACTCATCGTGAGAACTAAATCCATGTGAAATGTCAACAAACCCCTCAACCTTGTCTAAGTTGAGGAGAAAAGAGCTGAGTTCAAATTCAGAACTATTCACAATCTTATTACTGTCTACAACTACCTGAAGGGGCATTGTAGCCAGGTGGGGGGTGGCCTCTTCTCCCAGGCAACCAGCAATAGAACAAGGGGACACAGTCTCAAGTTGTGCCAGGGTAGGTATAGGCTGGATGTTAGGAAGAAGTTCTTCACAGAGAGAGTGATTGGCATTGGAATGGGCTGCCCAGGGAGGTGGTGGAGGCACCGGCCCTGGGGGTCTTCAAGAAAAGACTGGATGAGGCACTTAGTGCCATGGTCTGGTTGATTGGTTAGGGCTGGGTGCTAGGTTGGACTGGATGATCTTGGAGGTCTCTTCCAACCTGGTTGATTCTATGATTCTATGATTCTATGTGTTGTCCTGGGCCTAGCAAAGCACTTTAAAAATGTCTTCATTTCAAAGAAGCTTTAGCAGGTTTGAAAGAAGTCATTCATAGCATTTAGTAACCATCCCATACTGTCTTGTACACTAAAATTGACAGCAAAGGGTTTGACCCATGTCCAGAGTAGAACCATCAAAAGAAATGCTAGAAACATTCAAAACCTATTTGTGTTGATTTCACAGGTGGGTACCTCATCTGCAACCAAAGCAGAGCTACAGGCTGGAGATCAAACACCTTGAGAGTAGCCAGGAAGAAAGGGACCTGAGGATACTGACTGAAAGTAAAGCTGAAGATGAGCCAGCAGTGTGCCCAGGTGGGCAGAAGAGCAAATGGCAACCTGGCCTGGAGCAGGAGCAGTGTGGCCAGCAGGACATGGGAGGTTATTCTGCCCCTGTGCTCAGCAAAAAAAAAAAACAACCCAACCCTAAACAAAACAAATAAGCAATTAAAACCCAACCAACAACAGCAATCACAACAACAGAAAGCAAACTGAAAGCAGCCCAAACCCAACAAACCATACCCCCCAGAGCCCTCAAACAACAGAAAAGCAAGGACAATATTCTGACAAATATATGGAGACAGAATGTGTGGTGGGATTCAGATCAAACAGTGTTGAATACTGTCCAAGCCTTAGTTACCCACTGCAGAGCACCCTGCTGCCTCCTGCGGCATGAGCAACTGCGAGCCTGCAGAGAGCCCGGCACGGAGGACAGCGCTGATCCAAACCAGAGAGACCCAGGATGTGTGATAGAGTCACACAAGGAGAGAGCACAGCCGGGGATGTGACAGGGGAGGAGGAGGAGGAGGGTGGCTCTGCTGGACCCTGCTGTGCCCAGTGTGGCATGGGAAGCAGAGTGTGGGTCTCCCCACCCTACCCCCATCCCTGCTGCTGCATATCCCAGTGCCTTGTGTCTATGTGTCCTTGTTTACTGCACTGTATCTCCCCTTTCTTTTCCACCCCACCCTAGAACCTAGGTTGTATTTAACACTTAGCAAACGTTGCCTGCATTGCCCCAGTTTGGGGGTTTGGAGGTCCTGGCTGTAGGAGTTATGTCACCACCCGCCCTGGGCTTTGCTGGCTACAGTGGTTTCCAGGTGCTGTCCCCCCCTGCTCTGCTTTGCCCTGGGCAGTGAGCTAGGGGTGGAAAAAGGTGCAGAGTCCAACTGGTGGAAGGCTTTGCGGTCTGCCCCTGCAGCCATCTGAATTTTCCATTTCAGAAGTGCTGGAATATAAGCACAGCATCTTTTAAGGTTCCTCTCTGCAATCAACAGGAATGATTAAATTTTTTTTTGCCATAGGGCACCATCTACATTCTACACCAAAGGCACATTCATCTTTCTTCTCTGTGGAGATAGCTAACCAAGAACACCAGCAGTGTGCCCAGGGGGACAGGAGAGCCAATGCCAGCCTGGCCTGGAGCATGAACAGTGTGGCCAGTAGGACAAGGGAGGTTATTCAGCCCCTGTGCTCAGCACTGCTCAGGCCACACCTTGAGTGCTGTGTTCAGTTCTGGGCTCCTCAATTCAAGAGAGATGTTGAGGCGCTGGAAGGTGCAGAGAAGGGCAATGAAGCTGGTGAGGGACCTGGAGCACAGCCCTGTGAGGAGAGGCTGAGGGAGCTGGGGTTGTGCAGCCTGCAGCAGAGGAGGCTCAGGGCAGACCTCATTGCTGTCTGCAACTACCAGAAGGGAGGTTACAGTCAGGTGGCGTTGGTCTCTTCTGCCAGGCAATAAGCAACAGAACAAGGGGACACAGTCTCAAGTTGTGCTGGGGAAGGTCCAGGAGGAAGTTGTTGGCAGAGAGAGTGATTGGCATTGGAATGGGCTGCCCAGGGAGGTGGTGGAGTTCCTGTCCCTGGAGGTGTTTAAGACAAGCCTGGCTGAGGCACTTAGTGCCATGGTCTGGTTGATTGTCTAGGGCTGGGTGCTAGGTTTGCCTGGATGATGTTTGAGGTCTCTTCTAAAATGGTTTGTTCTATGAGTCTATGAAATTACACCACAGGATCTACTTACCTTTTCATAATCACTCAGCCTTGGTTTACACTGAAAGTTTAAACTGCAGTAACACTACTGCATTTTTATAACTTTTTTCTGGATCACAGTTCTTGACTCTCAAGTCTTTTCCAATCTACCTGCTGGCCTAGACTGAGAAATTAAAGCACTAAATCTGATAGATATGGACTTTTCCATACAACCTTATTGGGCATTTTAAAGTTCATGTATATAGGGAAGGTGCACTGTTTATTAGAGCTCATGAAGTCATCATACATTGTAGGGTGTAGTATTACAGCTTTTTGTAAGTGAGAGCACTCAGTTTTGGCTAAGTCTTGGGAAATGAATCTATCAAAAAGTACAGTAAATACAACTATGAACTGTTCCATATGAGTCACTGCTTAAGTCAGACTTAACAATGCCTTATTTTCCCATCATGGATATATTTAAACCCTCAAATGTTGCTGACAATGATTGAAGATATTAATGTCTTCAATCTGTGACTACTTTAACAACATCCTAATATCTAAACATCAGCTGGCTGCTTTGCAGTTTAATCAGCCTCTGCACAACTGTTTAAAAGAGGGGGCTAAATTCCAAAAGGCCATTCTTGAATTTAGATGAGTTTTTGTGCCACCTTGTACTGCCTTGCAGCTGTAAGGATGCCTCAGTTGTTGAGAAAAATAGTTATGCAGAGATTCCCAATTACTGCCCCATAAATTGCATCATACTAAGGGGCTATTTTTTTTGTGGGTGGCTTTTTATGATGAAGTCACAGCAACAGTGGACATAGGAAGGGCAACTAACTTCATCTACCTGGACCTGGAAAAGGCATTTGACTGTACCACTGGATATGACAGTATCACAGTATCACCAAGGTTGGAAGAGACCTCACAGATCATCAAGTCCAACCCTTTACCACAGAGCTCAAGGCCAGACCATGGCACCAAGTGCCACGTCCAGTCCTGCCTCGAACAGCTCCAGGGACGGCGACTCCACCACCTCCCCGGGCAGCCCATTCCAGTGCCCAATGACTCTCTCAGGGAAGAACTTTCTCCTCACCTCCAGCCTAAATCTCCCCTGGCACAGCCTGAGGCTGTGTCCTCTCGTTCTGGTGCTGGCCACCTGAGAGAAGAGAGCAACCTCCTCCTGGCCACAACCTCCCCTCAGGTAGTTGTAGACAGCAATAAGGTCTCCCCTGAGCCTCCTCTTCTCCAGGCTAACCAATCCCAGCTCCCTCAGCCTCTCCTCGTAGGGCTGTGCTCAAGGCCTCTCCCCAGCCTCGTCGCCCTTCTCTGGACACGCTCAAGCATCTCAATGTCCCTCCTAAACTGGGGGGCCCAGAACTGAACACAGGACTCAAGGTGTGGTCTAACCAGTGCACAGTACAGGGGCAGAATGACCTCCCTGCTCCTGCTGGCCACACCATTCCTGATGCAGGCCAGGATGCCACTGGCTCTCTTGGCCACCTGGGCACACTGCTGGCTCATGTTCAGGCAGGTATCAATCAGCACCCCCAGATCCCTTTCTGTCTGGCTGCTCTCAGCCACTCCGACCCCAGCCTGGATCTCTGCGTGGGGTTGTTGTGGCCAAAGTGCAGCACCCTGCACTTGGAGCTATTGAACCCCATCCCATTGGACTCTGCCCATCTGTCCAGGTGGTCAAGGTCCTGCTGTAGAGCCCTTCTGCCCTCCAACCCAGCCACATCTGCCCCCAGCTTAGTGTCATCTGCAAACTTGCTGATGACTGACTCCATGCCCTCATCCACATCATCTATGAAGATGTTAAAGAGGATGGGGCTCAGCACTGATCCCTGAGGGACACCACTAGTGACAGCTGCCAGCTGGATGTGGCACCATTCACCACCCCTCTCTGGGTCTGGCCCTCCAGCCAGTTCCTAACCCAGCACAGAGTGTTGCCATCCAAGCCATGGGCTGACAGCTTAGCCAGCAGTTTGCTGTGGGGGACAGTGTCAAAGGCCTTGCTGAAGTCCAGACAGACCACATCCACAGGCCTCCCCACAGCCACCAAGCAGTCACCTGATCATAGAAGGAGATCAGGTTGGAGAGGCAGGATCTGCCCTTTCTAAACCCATGCTGGCTGGACCTGAGCCCTTTGCCATCCCTCAGGTGCGCTCTTATCACCCCCAAGCTAACCTGCTCCATCAGTTTCCCTGGCACTGAGGTCAGGCTGACAGGTCTGTAGTTCCCAGGTTCCTCCATCCCACCCTTCTTGTGGATGGGGACCACGTTGGCAGTTTCCAGTCTCCTGGGACCTCTCTGGTGAGCCAGGACTGCTGGAAAGTGATGGAGAGCAGCTTGGCCAGCTCAGCTGCCAGCTCTCTCAGCACCCTGGGATGTATCCCATCTGGTCCCATGGACTTGTGGGTGTTCAGATGGCTCAGCAGGTCCTGAACTAATTCCTCATGAATTTCCAGGGGAACACACTGCTCCCCGACCCCATCCCCCAGTTCAAGAGGCCATTTGCCTCCTCCTCCCTCCTTGCTGTTGAAAACTGAGGTGAAGAAGGCATTCAGGACCTCAGCCTTTTCCTCATCATCAGTTATAGTGTTCCCCTCCTGGTCCAGTAAGCAGTGGAGGCTCTTCTGGCCCTTCCTTTTAGCACTGATAAATTTATGAAAGTGCTTTTTGTTATCCTTCACAGAGGTGGCAGCCTAAGTTCTAGCTGGGCCTTAGCCTCTCTCATTTTTCTCCTGCATAATCTCCTCCTTAAACACGTCAGGAGAAGCCTTCCCCTCCTTCCAGAGGTGATACACCCTCTTTTTTTAGTGGTCACCAGTAAAAAAAGACATCCTTTGCCTTAATCATAGAATCATAGAATCAACCAGGTTGGAAGAGACCTCCAAGATCAGACAGCCCAACCTAGCACCCAGCCCTAGACAATCAACCAGACCATGGCACTAAGTGCCTCAGCCAGGCTTTGCTTCAACACCTCCAGGGATGGTGACTCCACCACCTCCCTGGGCAGCCCATTCCAATGCCAATCACTCTCTCTGACAACAACTTCCTCCTAACATCCAGCCTAGACCTACCCTGGCACAACTTGAGACTGTGTCCCCTTGTTCTATTGCTGGTTGCCTGGGAGAAGAGACCAACCCCACCTGGCTACAGCCTCCCTTCAGATAGTTGTAGAGAGCAAATGAGCTCTGCCCTGAGCCTCCTCTGCTGCAGGCTGCACACCCCCAGCTCTCTCAGCCTTTCCTCACAGGGCTCTGCTCCAGGCCCCTCACCAGCTTTGTTGCCCTTCTCTGGACACCTTCCAGTACCTCAACATCTCTCTTGAATTGAGGATCCCAGAACTGGACACAGCACTCAAGGTGTGGCCTTAGCAGCGCTGAGTACAGGGGAAGAATAACCTCCAGACTGTGTGATTTGAGGTTTTGCAAGGCCTCCACATCAATCTAATTTAAAAACATATTTCAGAGAGCATTATATCTCAGGCCTGGTTTTGTAAGAAATTATTTCCTACCCTCTGAAAGATGCCATTTGCTGCATATATTAACTATTGATTGTGCAGAGGATTAAATCTGCCATTTTAGTTATAATAAATGTTTGTTTTTTTCACCTACCACAAAAGAACAGTAAAAACAGTAGCAATAATTTCAGTGGAAATACTTAGCTTTGCCTTTACAACACAACCACCAAAATTCTGCACTGCTCTAAGTTCTGAAACTGTCAGCATTCATGAGTGAAACACTGTGAAGGATTAGGCAAAATTAATAGAGTACTGCATTATTGCATAATGGAGTACTGCATCCAGTTCTGGAGCCCCCATTACAAGCAGGATGTGGAGATGCTGGAGTGTGTCCCGAGCAGGGCCAGGAGGATGCTCAGAGGGCTGCAGCAGCTCTGCTGTGAGCACAGACTGAAAGAGTTGGGGCTGTGCAGGCTGGAGAAGGGAGGCTCCCAGGTGACCTTCTTGTGGCTTTCCAGGATCTGAAGGGGGCCCATGAAAAAGCTGGGGAGGGACTTTTTAGGCTGTCAGGGAGTTACAGGACTGGGGGGAATGGAGGTGGGGAGACTCAGACTGGAGGTCAGGAGGAAGTTGTTGGTGATGAGAGTGGTGAGAGGCTGGAATGAGTTGCCCAGGGAAGTGGTTGAGGCCCCATGGCTGGAGGTGTTTAAGGCCAGGATGGATGGGGCTCTGGCCAGCCTGATCTAGGGTAGGGTGTCCCTGGGCATGGCAGGGGGGTTGGAACTGGCTGATCCTTGTGGTCCCTTCCAACCCTGCCTGATTCTATAATTCTATGAATAATGTGTATTAATTTTGCTATCCAGGTGATAATTGTTAATAACTATGAAAACTGTTTATGAACATTAAAACTCACCAGAAACTTATTCACAGGTTCAAGAATACACAGGTTGGAAATTTATACATGCAGGGAACAGGCAAAACCTGAGCACTTATTTCTTAAAGTGGCAAACACAAACATTATACTGGAAGAGGCTTTTAAGTATTTACTCACAAAGTATAAATCAGCCAGTACCCAAAGCAGGTGGAACTCTGTCTGATTGCTCACTGAGACTTGATTCTTCCCAGGCTTCTGAGGAAAGGAGGCAGACAATCTCTGACCTTGTCTCCTGGCTCCTCTGGACCATCTGTGTATCTCTAGGACTTCTAGTCTTAGCAGGAGACTTTCAGGGGCAGGCAGCATGTCTGCCATGTGCAGTCTCAG
This sequence comes from Pogoniulus pusillus, assembly GCF_015220805.1. NCBI lineage: Eukaryota > Metazoa > Chordata > Aves > Piciformes > Lybiidae > Pogoniulus > Pogoniulus pusillus. Next base: position 2,579,333 of record NC_087291.1, on the reverse strand, counting down.
CACAGTATTACACTGGGGGCTATGCAAGCTGACTGCATGCAGGCATTTGGAGCCTATTCCTCATAAGCTCTCCAGGCAGATTCAGGACACAAAATGAGGAAGCAGCAACCCTGTGCTACCTGCTTATCCCTTTTATCAATATCCAGCCCAAGGCTAGTGGGGCATTGGACACAGATTAGCCAATCTGAATGACCCTTTGCCAGGTCTCACTGGATTATGCAAAGCCAGGGCTTTTGCCCTCCCCTCCCACGTTTGCCTGCCTGCAGCACAGGAGGAGCAGAGGCAGGGGAACATGTCTGGGCATGCATAAGCCCACGTTTGCCCCACCAAGCCTACCACCACAGACAGTACTAGCCCATGTGACTAAATGGTTTGAAACACCTTTTCTCCTGCAGATTTCCAGTATTTCTGTAAGGTTTGTTGTTTTTCTTTTTTCTCCTGGACTATTCTCCTGACTCTGCTGATTGTGGTTCTTGATCAGCCTTGTTTACTAAAAATGCACTTTTATTAGTAATGTTCTTCTCAAAAAATGTGTATGAATAATTCAAAGTTCTGAGTAATATGAAAGTTGAAATAATTGCAAGAGAGTCTTCCATTAACTTTTGTACATTAGACAGGTTGTAACTTTATAGAGCCAACCAAAACTGTCTCAGCCTTTCTAGAGATTCATTATTTCATGTCTGAGGCCTTCTCTGAACAAGAAATTGCTAAGGCTTTCTCATCCATAGTTTTCTTCCTCTATTTTCAATGTATATTTCCCTCTTATTTTCCAAACCTGGGATGTACCTTTTAATGGGATTAGACCACAATGTCTTTACTATTCACCTTGAAGCACACTAACTTAAAGAAAGGCTTTTATCACATAATAATGAGATTAGGATTACTTTCAAACTGTTCCTAAAAATAAATTATTCATTTATTTCAGTCTCTCAACTCATTTCTCCCCTTCTATCACATAGGTGAGAGGTGAGGATTCTTAAGTCAAATACCTTAAAAAAGCAAATGGTGTGTGTTCCACTTCCTAATCACTACATTAATTCATAAAAACAGAATCACAGAATCAATCAGATGGGAAGAGACCTCCAAGATCATCCAGTCCATCCTAGTACCCAACCCTGTCCAATCAACTAGACTATTGTGGTGGTTTGGGTGTTACCTGCCCCCTCCCAAACACACATTTTGGAAATCAACCAAACTAGACTCAGCTGGTTCTGGAAATTGAATGAAGCTTATATTTACAGCAGCACAGTATACAAGCAGATAGTTACAGTATATACAGTTATAGACAGCAATGTACAAGGGAAAAGGTAATACAGAAACACAACTCCCCTCCCAGAAACCTGAGTCCCCAACCACCCTTCCACCTTCTCCCACCCCTCTACCATACCTCAGATGTTGGCTTGTGTCCCAAGGAAGAATGGAGGGTCGGCCACGGGGGTTAGGAAGCAAAGTCAGAGAGATGGAGGTTAGGGAGAAATATGCAGCCCACAGCTCAGGCTGTGCTTGAACTCCCCCATCTATGTTTATACTCTTGTTCTTATACATCTCAGCAAGCCTATGAATGAAGTAGACATCACCACTGGTTCTCTTTCACAGCCTGTGATCTAATCCTTCTCACCACAACATTATAGCTAGCTTCAAACTAGCATAACTATAGAATGGTTTGGGGTTGGGTTGGAAGGGATCTTTGTGATGGAGGGGTGGTTAATTAATGCAAGATGATGCTTTTCCAAAATCACCCCTGACCACTAGTTGTAATAACAATGGGTTCCTTGCACAGCCATGGAAACATACAGAGGAATAACTCGATCTAGAAGTAACTTGCAAAAATACAAACACTAATATGAACATTAATTGAGAGATGGTCATTCATTAACCATAAGCAGAACAACACTTCACTGGTATAATTTTCATGGCTCACCCAGGTCAGCTATTAGTTGACAGGAGGTTGACCATGAGCCAGCAGTGTGCTCTGGTGGCCAGGAGGGGCAATGTTATTCTGGGGTGGATTAAAAGGGCTGTGGCTAGTGAGTCGAGAGAGGTTTTTCTGCCCCTCTACTCTGCCCTGCTGAGGCCTCATCTGGAGCACTGTGTCCAGTTCTGCCCCCCCCCCCCCCCCCCCCCCCAGTTCAAGAGGGACATAGAACTGCTTGAGAGAGTCCAGCAGAGAGCCACAAATATGATGAAGGGAATGGAACATCTCTCTTACACAGAGAGCCTGAGGGAGTTGGGGCTCTTTAGATTGGAGAAGAGGAGACTGAGAGGTGACCTCATGAATGGTTATGGATATGTGCAAGGTGAGTGTCAGGAGGCTGGAGCCAGACTCTTCTGGGTGACGCTCAGTGACAGGAAAAGGGGCAATGAGTGGAAGCTGAGGCATAGGAGGTTCCATGTGAACCCTCTGAGAGTGACAGAGCACTGGAACAGGCTGCCCAGGGAGGCTGTGGAGTGTTCCTCTCTGGACATATTTAAGAACCATCTGGATGCATCCCAGTGTGATCTGTGGTAGGTGACACTGCTCTGGTAGGGGGTCTGGACCAGATGAGCTTTCAAGGTCCATTCCAGCCCCTGACAGTCTGTGATTCTGTGTGTGATTCTATGAAACTGGGTAAAGCCATGGCCAAGAAATATGCAACATGTTACCATGGCTGCTCAGACCATTGGGGGTTTTCCTCATGAATAACACAGGAGTTTTTCTCTGCTGTGACAACTGATTTTTCATTTACAATCATAGAATCAACCAGGTTGGAAGAGACCTCCAAGCTCAGCCAGCCCAACCTAGCACCCAGCCCTGGCCAATCAACCAGACCATGCACTAAGTGCCTCAGCCAGGCTTGGCTTCAACACCTCCAGGGACAGCGACTCCTCCACCTCCCTGGGCAGCCCATTCCAATGCCAATCACTCTCTCTGCCAACAACTTCCTCCTAACATCCAGCCTAGACCTCCCACAGCATAGCTTGAGACTGTGTCCCCTTGTTCTATTGCTGGTTGCCTGGCAGCAGAGCCCAACCCCACCTGGCTACAGCCTCCCTGCAGGTAGTTGTAGACAGCAATGAGGTCACCCCTGAGCCTCCTCTTCTCCAGGCTCCCTCAGAAGTCCTCAAATGGGTACACTTTCAAATGTCAATTGATTCATTTCTCCCAAATGTATCTCTTGAATGTTTTTTGAATGATGTTTACAGGTAGAATGTGACTTATGAAAAAGCCTAACAGTGACCTCAGCAGGCACAGAGGCAATTATTTTCCCAAGATTTGTAGTCGT